>NC_079158.1:112293457-112611235 GCF_947563725.1 Argiope bruennichi | reverse complement strand
ATTTACAAACTATTTCAGATAAATAAATACTATTCTTTTCGGTATCCCCAGACTACTACTTTTCGATGATTCTGTCACGCTAATAATAATAATGTGTATTTTGGACTCCTTTTTGCTTACCTATTATTAACGCCAAAATTTGATAAAAAAATACAAAAGTAGTTAAAATAACATAACGAATTTCATTTATTGAGCTTGCATGACAGTAAAGATGAACAGATTTTTCAACCGTTTGAAGAATTTGATTCAAAATTTGATAAGTTTTTTAAAAAAAAATTTTGATGCCAAACCTGAGTACAAAATTTTATTACTTAGCTTTTTGCAGTAATAAATAATAGAACAATCAGACAGACTTTGTATGAATGGATTTCGTTCAAAATTTTATAGAAATTTGCAAATTTCGTTAAATTTCAAAAGGTTAAATTTCAGCTGTCATGCCAGAAACGTTTTAAAATTATCATATTCCCTTATAAACATAAAATCGAAAATACATTTTTCAGATTCAAGTGTAAAAAGTGAAAATTCATCAATACTTCGAGTTCGAATTTTCTTGAAGAATATACTTCGAAAGTGACAAAAAATATAGAAGCTGTTTGGAAATACTTAAAATCTATTCTTAAAATTTATCATATTGGCGGGATTTCAATGAATCGTGAAATCAGAGTTGAACAGTTCATCTCAGCAAAACGAATCAGAATTTATTTACGAATCTACTTATCAACGCCAGATATATTTTCATAAAGATAAAAATTTCTGATTTCTTCTATTTCCTTCGAATTCTTTAACAACGAAAGACAGCGCTAATTTATTCATGAGAAGGCATTCAGTCACACCGAATTCGGAAGAAGAATCGATTGTATTTAACATGTTCGTGACTAGGAGACAATCGTGTAGCAAAAACAAAATTAAAACTTTGTTATCAGCTGTTACGAGAAGATAAGCCATTGGCTAATTTCCAGTCATTATGCATCAAAATAACATGAGTTATTGCAGAATGAAGAGAGGCCGTCCAACGCAACGTGGAACTTTTAATTAAACCCATCCAATTTATTTTCCCGATAAACATTCTGGATCAATTCGAAGGCTTTCTTGAGTCCTTTTATGCTGTAAAATAAATTTTCACTGTCAACAGGTGGTCCCCTTCCCTCCGAAGTCCTTATGCTTAAAAAAAAGTGGGTCGATGCTTTCGTTTTGTTTGACCATTTCGTAATAAGAGAAGCGATATATCGTGAATAGATGGTACAGCTGCTCTGTTCTCATTTAAGGAGAATGGCTGCCATGTTTGTTGAGTACAACTCACCGTCAAAATGAGAAATCAATTAGCTCTCTTTTCGACTATGCTGGTTTAACATGTGCTTTGGGTTGAAGATTAGATACTGATAATTCAAACTAAAAAAGAAAAAAAAAATGCGGCACACGATTTCCTTTCTTTCTATCTGATTAAAAAAAACTAAGACAAATAAAGATCAAACGGCCACTTTTATACCAAACTAAAATTATGATAGCTTTGGTAATGATGTACCAGAAGGAGAGGTCTCCTTAAAACTTTCTCGCATACTCTTCAATAAATCTCTCATCCTAGAGAACGCCTTATACGGCATTAGCGTACAATAGTTAAAAAATATTAACTTCCGGCGTGAATTTAGTATTTTTACTGAATATATCACGTGATACTTGGCGGATTTTTTTTGGCGATTAATCTATGGCATGCGTTTAATAGCAGCCGAAAATCACATTTGTGTTTTAAACGTTTTTCGTAACCAATTGAAACAAAAATTTGATACAAAACTGCACTTGTAGTCACAAAATCCTGTACCAAATTTGATATATTTGAGTCATTGCGTTTTTAAATGATCGCGTTTATATGTTTCTGTACGCAAAGACCAATAGACAGTCAACATGTCGTTGGATTTGGCTCAACTTTTGATAGATGTTTCCACTATAGATTTTAAATCTGTGCACCGAATTTTATCGATCTAGCTCTTTTCGTTTTGTAATTATCGTGTTAACTTTTATACGGACAGTCGGACAGACGGACTTCTTCAGAAAGGAATTTATTTAAATGTGATAGAAATCTACAAATTTGGTTCAAAGACCGTATACCAAGTTTCATTCATTTATATCAAAGCTTTTTCCAGTTATCTTTGTCAGAGACAGACAGACAGACAGACATTTTCCAAAAATGTGTTTTTTGAACTCAGAGGTCTAAAAACGTGAACAAATTCGTCAAAATCTTGAGTTCAAATTTTTTGATAATCACTATACTTTCTCTACACTACGTATACGAGGAAGTAAAAATTAAGAAAATCAAGATCAAGTAGCTACTTTTATATCATGCTAAAATTGTGATAGTTTTGATAGTGGTGAAAAAAAATGAAAAACTGGTACTTGTTAATGCTATTAATGCTATTTAAAACTTCACTCAAAGAAAAAAATGTGTGTGACCTTTTCAATTTCTCGTATACGAAGTATTGACAGAAAAAATATAGCAATCGTCAAAAAATTCGAACTCGTGATTTTGACGAATCTCCAAGTTTTAGATACTCCTGGATTCGAAAAGAAGATTTAAAAAAATATCCATTTGTCTATGACAAAGATAACGCAAAATGGCTTTCAGCCAGATGGATGAAATTTAGTACATGGTCTTTACATCAAGCTTGTAGATATCTCTAAACTTTTGAGTAAAATCCGTTCAGGGGAAGTCCGTCTGTCCGAATATAAGTTAACACTATACCTATAAAATTCCTAAACCATATATAAAAGCCCACCTCCGGATAGACATATTTGAGGAATGGCAAGAATATTGGAGCAATGGTGTCACAGGCAGAAAAGTTTTTAATATCCTGCCTTCAGTCAACCTTAATCCCACTAACTGGATCAGAGAGGATATTATTTTCTTCTCAGAACAGGGCCCTTTTCCTGCCTACCTCAAAAGGTTCAACCTGTCTGAGAGTGACCAGTGCAGTTGTGGTGGGACAGGCACCGCACTTCATTATGCTACTGAATGCATCCTTACAATCTCCTGGCATATGAAAAAAACATCACCAAGCCATGAACAGGAATGGCTGAAAAGAGTCGCCTTCCTTTCCAGGCAAAAAATCCACAGTATAATCAAATTTATAAGTGAAAATAGAGACCTATTCTTGCCTCCATAACTGTCAACATCAAGTCTCATACCAAAAAATACTAAGGGAAAAAACAAGCACAGCAGTCTCCTGTCACACATTTCAATCAAACAGAGATTCTCTTCATTTCCATTTCTCAAATAATTTTCCATCTGATTTTTTTAACTGCATCCTGATCTACTATATCTTAAAAAATAAGTGAAAACAGATAATATGTATATTTTTACGTATTTTATCTCTCAGCACTATATTTCTAAGTTTATTACTACAAACTATATTTCTAAGTTGCAAAATTATGTAAACGGTCTCATCTTAATATAATTTCTTATATAATTGTAAATTCTGTAAATAGTTATTTTTGTTTCGTTTTCCTACTGTAAATATTTTGTTAATTAAATACAATTCCCGTAACATGCCCACCAAACCGTTCAGTGACCAGAATGGTCACGGATACGGGGGTATGAGACGGCGTTCTCTTCTATACCTACAAAATGAAGAGTGCTTGATGGAAAAAATTCAGTATACAGATTTAATGTCTGTAGAATAGACATCTATTAAATATTAAACAAAATCCAAGGAGATTGACAGTCTGTCTGTCTATACTTTCAGAAACATGTAAACGTGAATAACTCAAAACGGAATGACTCAAATATATCAAATTTGGTACGAGGTTTTGTGACTACAAATGTTGCCCTGTATCAAATTTTTGTTTCAATCGTTTGGAAAAGACGTGCTTAAAATACAAGTTTGTTTTTCGAATACTATTAACCTCATATCAGGTATTAATCATCAAAACTCACGCCAATCCCACTATAGATTCAGTTGGAATACTAAATTCATGCCAATGGTTAATATTTTGTAAGTACAGTACGCCAATATTAAGCAAAGTGTTCTCTGTGATATCTTTATTAGAAAGTATGCAAGAAAGTTTTGGGGGAAACAACTCGTGCTGGTTTATTCTCATTTCCAAATTTAAAATTTCGCTGAAAGCCCTTTTCTTCTTTCTTTTATATGAAATATACAAAGAGAGAGTATTGTATTTGTCAAAGATCCCACCTCGAGATTTTGACGAATCTTCATGTTTCAGGCCTTCTTGAGTTCGAAAAACACATTGAATAAAATCCTAGTTTAGTGTGCCCCTTATTTCACGAAGGATGCTAACAGTAACAAAGTTGGCAATAAAGATGGCTGACCATATAAACAATATTGTGAAAGAATCAACAGTTACCCACCTTTTTTGTTAAAATTATGAGATTTATTGATCAAGATTGTTTTATTTAAGAACACTTCTTTTTGAATCTTTATGGTCACAATTACTGAATCTCCTTTGAATTTTGAAATAACGAACTTTTGCAAACCGGTTGCACAAGATGTCTTCGGCATCTGAAGAAGGCATCGGAGATAATTTTTTTTGTCATATAAAAATGTCTTACGGCTACGCTATCTAATAACTACGGTAGTGCATTTAACCCCTTCCGGTAAAATAACGAATATAACTCGTCATTGATTTTTTATGCCATATGACGTATGACCGCACAATGACGATTATAACTTGTTATGCGACTGAAGTTACTGTTGAATATAATAAAAAATTCGATTTAAAATTTCTAGTGTACTAAATCAGGCAATACTTTTATTACTTCTGTAGTTATCATAGGCCACTATCACATATTGCTTAAGTTAGATTGTCCTTGTAGAAGTTACGGCTAAATTGTTGTTAGTCAGTGGATTTCATTCTTATAAACATTTAGCGTAAACATCTGACTTACTAAAGAAAAAATATGTTTTGAAAGACACCCCATAACGAATAAGAGTAGTGTAGACTATGAAGATCAAGGTGATTGGAGGGAATCAGAAAAAATAAGCACGCATTTACCTGATACTGATAATGGAACTAATGACAGTGAAATATTACCATGAAGACGAAAACGCGCTTAGAGACTAATAATGGATTTTAGTGATTGCTCTGGAGTCGTAGACACATCATCAGAATGGATTTGATAATGTGCCTGAAATAAAAATAATTTCCGGGAGTGCCTGGCGTGAACGCGAAAACTAGGCGCCAATCCGAAATCATCAGAGATTTTAGAAGAAATTCTGAATATGAACTTACAAATTACAATTATATCCATATCAATAATATGATTTTAATTAATAATATACAAGAATTATAAAATAAACTGAGTTTTCTTAAGTAAAAATTAAATGGTT
This sequence comes from Argiope bruennichi, assembly GCF_947563725.1. NCBI lineage: Eukaryota > Metazoa > Arthropoda > Arachnida > Araneae > Araneidae > Argiope > Argiope bruennichi. The sequence continues at coordinate 112,605,899 of NC_079158.1, read as the reverse complement.
ATTTCTCGCACAATTTTTCATTATTAAATCTTACTGGAAGGAGTTAACTTTAGGACTCTGAGAATAACAAGAACATCACAGGGAAAAAAAGAAAAGCATCCGTTCCTAACAGCTTCGCTACTGCTGTCTGGTGCTTTTCTTAAAAAGAAAGTTGAAGAAATAAATACGCTTACTCGGTTCATCTAATTCTTCATTTGAAGAGGGAACGATTTTCATAAGAAAAACAGAACTTTTCAGTGATGCAAACGTCGTTCTGTCAGCGCCATATATATTTCAAAATGTAGACATCAAATTCACAAATTAATTATCCCTCATAATATTTGTGATCATAATATTTCTGATTATCCCAATTATCAGACATTGAATTATCGAACACTCACAGATGTAACGAATAATCATGGTAATACACGAAAAGAACAAATCATAAAGAATTCCATTGATTAGAACATCAAGATAATATTAAAATGAATAATTGTGAAATAAAGACAAACGATTCAAAAATCTCGAACAGATGTTTTTAATTTCAGTTCTGTCAAAATTTGTGAACAGACGATTTTAATCAGAATAAAATAATTCGGTAAGAATTGCAAAAATATAAACTTTCATTTTAAAAATAATACTGCTAATAAAACATTCAGAGTTAATACTTTCAACTATTTAAAGTAATTTAATTAAATTGTTTAATGGATGTTTATTTTTCGACTACTTTTAATTTTAATTTCTTACAAAACGCTGTAGTAGAAGTACAACTTAACCCTTTAAAGGACCATTTTTTTTCTAGTCATATTATGTTAAAATATTTTTAGACTTGAAATTAGAATAAGAAAAGGGATTCATTTAGCTTATTAGATAAATTTAATTTGATTCATTAATTAATTTGGTTAATTAATAATTAAGTAACAAATCAAGACACATCATTTTGTCTGAAATAAAGAACTGAAGCATCTAAGTTTCTGATTTGCTAAAAAAATTTGCCAGAACTTATGCCAACCTACATAATTTCATACAAAGACTGATAAATTTGGTGGGAAGCATACTTCCCACGGCCCTAGAAAGGGTTAACAAGCGAAAAAATTTATAAACTATTCAGTATTAGGGTTATTAGGAAAAATACTTCGCTTAATTTTTTTGGGTACCATATTGGCGACAAACTCGGGGGCACATTAAACTAGGATTCAACTACACGTGTTTTGGCATTATGTCTATTTGTCTATGAACACGATAATTCAAAAATGCTTTGATCTAGAAAACTGAAGTTTGTTATACAGATTTTACACCAAATTGGCAGATTTATATCAATTTTTGAACGAAATCCATTCCCAGGCAATTTGTCTGTCTGACAGCTTGGTTGCAAGTGAACTCGATTGCTCCAAAATATAGAGCTTGGTAGATAAAATTCTGTAAAAAGTTTAGCATCAAAAATATAGATTCCTATAAAATTTTGAACCAGCATCGGAACCACTGTCTTTCTGTATGCTTGTATACACAATAACTCATAAACGGAATGACATAAATCAATGAAATTTGGTATGTTATCTTGTGACTACAACTGGAGTTCTGAGTCAGATTTTGTTTTCATTCAGTCAGCAAAAAGGCTTTCAAATTGCATATTAGCACGATGGTCAGTAAATATATTAGAGTTTGTGGTGGTAACTTCATAAGCCAGATAACAACCTCCAGGAAAGGAGTGTACACTTTTGTCTAGTGGCTTTGTTATTCGGCTATGAACCCTAACGTAACGAGTTCGAACCTCAAACTTGTACAAGTTATTCATGCCAAAGTTCTATATTTCGTTATTATTGTTCGCTAATGAGATGCAAGACATTTGTGGAATGATCTAAGATCCATAATTTTATAGGGATAAAAGAGAGGGAAGAATAAAAATTTAAATGCGGAGCCTGCGAGAATGTTTGGGAGAGTTTCAACTCGAGATTTTGACAAGTCGCCAAATTTCAGGCTTTCCTGAATCCAACAAATATTTTTTGGCTTTATATCTGTCATTTTGTCTGTTTGTTAACACGCTAACTCAATAATATTTAGATAGATAAAATTTGGCAAGTAGTCTTTACACCAAATTTTCAATATCTATCAAATTTTGAACGATTTATATTCAGAGGAAGTCTGTCTGTCCAGCTTCCCGAATATCAATTATCACAATAACTGCTAACGAGTGTCGGCGTCCTGGAATAGGAGTAGCGCGTCTTCCCCGTGATCTGGGCGTCCTGGTTCCGAATCCCGGTTTGGCCATGGTTGTTTTTATGTTGTTCTATCTGTGAAATGTGTGAATGTGCCCTCCTGTAAAAAGGGGTTGTGCAAGCGAATGAGTGATGCGTGAGTAGCTAAATCGTACTCTTGACCCTAGTTGGCGCTACTATAAAAACAAGAGACGCTCTCCTGCTTAAATCGCTGTCTTCGTAACAGCGGGCTTGTCCGTGGCAAGTGCCATAAGAAACAACAATAACTGCTAACGAGTTATATGGAAAAAATTTTTGTCACAGCTTTAACATCTACAGTATAGATATCTATCAAATTTAGAATCAAAGACATTAAAGAGTTAATGGTTTGCTGGTCAATACTTTCACTAACACGTAGACGTGAAAACTCACAACCTCAGTGACTTAAATTTATTTTGTGATTATTATTGCAATTCCATGTCTATTAGTTTCATTTGGTCAGAAAGAAGGCGTCTAAAGTACGCTTTAGGTATTCTGGAGCTTGTGTATTAACCGCATTCCAGAGATAAAATGCAAAAAGTAAAAATCGATTGCACTCAAATAGAATTCTTCGTAACTATTGTTTGCCAATGGCACACGATTAAAAATAGACTAGTACATTTATTAGAGGGTATACAAAAAAGTTTCAAGGAGATTACTCTCGAAATTGTTTGATAAATGTTTAAACTAGAGCTGAAAAAGCTAGGTGCTCTTATTAGCAGCACTGACTGTACTACCGTCCATACCTTACACCATAACTGGGTTTTATGTGATATGATGCCATATTCTGATATTTTCTGTACAAATGAATTTGATCATAGTTGCAATTATAGCACTCAAAAATTTATATATTACTCCATTACCTTTCATCGTTATATAAATACATCCTTCAAGATATATTTAAAAAGAAGATACTTGCTGTAGTAAGAAAATAAGGTTTAATTATGAGTAACGCTAGTCCATTAGACTCGTCTAATGGTTTTTGCTCTGTTCGAGAATATTATTGAATATATTGACATCTTAAGCAAATCTCAAATTTTAATTTTTGTTGATACAGCTATATCATTATAACTCCTAATTCGAACTAATCAGATAGTCGGTAAAGGTGAATAGTAATTCGTCAAATCAAAATTTGCTTTTAATCACTTATAAATAGATTTTTCACATATTTGGGAAATACCATCTTAGTTCTAGCAACAGAAATTTTTCTAAATCCTTTTCATTCTTTTCCCATCTAGGAACGAGTTGAGTACGAGGATGGGAAGCCACAAGCTCAGTGCCAGATTCTTGGTTTCAGAGTGGGATATTAAGAAAAGGGGAAGAAATTAATGCTTAATGTTTCATTTTCTAAAGGCAGTTCATGCATCCATGTAGCAGACCACTGCATAAAATGCTCTTCAATGGACTTGTTTGACATGGCTATGTGGTGCATAGCGATCAATCGCCGAAATTTATTTATGTTATCATGACCGTAATTTTACTATATATTAGATCCTATTCCTATTAGATTGACAGAGTTCTGCTTTTCGTACTTAATATTAAATAAGGGATGAATCATTGCTTGTCTTTGCAATTCCTGATTTAGCAGATTTGGGATGGTTATTTTGGAATGATTGTGTCCCAAACCTATTTTTGTTTTATTTAATTTAATTTATTTAATTTAATTGTTTAATTACAGGGTTTCCTTCTACTATTGAAAGCTGAGAGATACAGACTCTGTATGTTTTTCATCCAATTTATTTAAAGAATAAGAAAGCGAAGTTCTAGCACCTCAAAACACAACGTGTAATTAGAAGATAGGTTTCCTGGACCGTTACGGTTTAAAATGGAACTGCATTGTCTCTGCAGTCGATTCCTTTAGGAAGGTTCATGCATGCAATAAACAGAACAGGTGTAAGTTTGTTAAAATGGAATTTAATGTTGGAATCAAAAAAGTAAGGAAATCAAGCGAAGATATTTGATATTTCAATTTCATTACAACAACAGCATGAACAAAAAAATCAAAGAGAAAAAAATGTCACAATTTAGGCAAAACATGCACGGTATCATTAAAAAGAAGATATTTAAAATTTCGTTATTATGTTAGAATCAGTTTTTTACCATAATATTTTCTGCAGTTATCTCTAAAAAAAAAGTCAAAATTTTGATTCATTTTCAATTAGAATTCTAACTAAAATTTCAGGAAAAAAAATTACATGTATATTTTCAGTTTCATATGTGCTCCAAATTTGGTAACTTTAAATCAAACTATCTGGTTTTAAAAAAGCCAGCACAGAAACAAATTCTTCTTTATAATTAATAGTACTTTTTAACAAAATAATTCCATTATGAATTCTTGTTTATTCCCAATTCGAAATCACCCAGTCTCTACGAATAACTATGACATGTAACCCCATCTATTATTAAACATTTATACTATGAATTAACAACAAGCATCTTAGGTAAAAATATTATAAACCGAATTATTCAACTTTAAAAATCTATGAAGATTTTTAAAGTTAAGTTTGATTGAAATTATGCCATAAAAATCTAGAAATATATCATCGAATAAAATGATTCGCTGATTAATTGATGAACACATTCCTGTGAATGATACACTGTCATTCTTCCGTGGGATATCATTTAAAAATCAGAAAGGCTCATTCATTTTAAATAAATAACATTAGTATTCTGTCAGCATCAACACAAGACTGACTAAATACGAAATTGTTAGTTTAAAAATTCGACAAAAGTGAAATTGACTAAATATTCCTTCCTTAATTATATCAACTAAAAAGACAACAGACTCTTGACTTTTAAAATTATTGTCTTAATTTGAACATTTTGTTTGCCAACTTTCATAAGATTTTTTTAACATTATGTGCAGAACCGATGCTAATTCATTCAAAGCATTCTTCACCCTTTAAAAAGTGTACCTTTTCTACAACAAGTGAAAGAAAAAGTGAATTTTCTGACTTAAGTTTATTTTTTAGTTTTCATTTTTATAATAACTAAAAAAACTAAATCTTTTTTATAGAAGATAATTTTCCAAAAATTATCTCAAAGAACTCTTTCATTATCAATAAGATTTTAAAGAAAAGAATCTAACATCATGTTATGAAATAAGATATGGAGGAAGTGCAAGAATTTATATGATTCGATATTCCTCTTCTATGCAATAATCTTGCACAGAAAAGGAGCTGAAATGGAACATGAAAGGAACTGAATACTATATAAACTTAACGGGAATAAGATATTTCAGTTTTTTCAAAAAGCACTCACTAAATTTAATATATTTAAAATTACTGATACTCATAACACTACAGATAGATTAACCCTCCAGCTGCGTATACCGCCATTTCAGCGGGTTGGCAATTGGTTCATTTTTTGTTGCATCCCGAATTTTTCGCAGTTTAGAGTATTTATTTTTATGATTACAGATTTTTATTATAGTGTAACATATAGTATCAGTTCACTTTCTCTGAAAAATATTTGAATTTATTTGTAAACATCGCATCTAAATGGAAATTTTAAGAATGACACAGCCAGAGGGTTAAAAAAAACTGTTAGAAATTATCGTTCTCTAAGGAATATTTATTTAATTATCGATATTTAAAGGAATTTTGAACCTCTAGCATGTTTGTATGATAATATTTTAGTCTATATTCGTTTTCGACTTTCTCTTCATAGCTAAATTATAGTAATCGTCAAAAAATTCGAACTCAAAATTTTGACGAATCTCCACATTTTTTGAACTCTCTGAGTTCGAAAAACATATTTTTTTGGAAAATGCCCATCTCTCTTTCTGTCTGTAGCAAAGATAACTCAAAAACGCTTTGAGTTAGATGAGTGAAATATGGTACATGATCTTTGCACCAAATTTGTAGATTTCTTTCGAATCTTGAACAAATCCGTTCAGGGAAAGTCTGTCAACTCGCGATCCGAATATAATTTTACATAATAACTAGAAAACGAAGATAGATAGATAGATAAAATCAGGTATACAGATTTAAAATCTCTATTGCAGGCACCTGCCAAATATTGAACCAAATCGTATGACTTATTGATTGTCTGTTGGCATGTTCTTTCAGAAGCACGTAAATGCGATAACTCAAAAATTGAATGACAAATATATCACATTTCATATGGGACTTAGTGACTACAAGTTCATTTTTGTATGAAATTTTTGTTTCAATCAAGCGCGAGAAACCTATCGAAAACACAAATTTGATTTCCGAATACTATTAATTGCAGATCAATGATTAATCGGCAAAACACTCGCCAAGGATCATAGAATAGATTCATTAAAAATATTAAGCTCACGCCAAAGATTAATATTTCGTAACTATTGCACAGCAATGCCATGTAAGGCATTCTTTTTGAGAAAATACCTTTATTATAGAGTATGCGATAAAGTTTTGGAGGAACCAGTCTCTCTGTTTCTATTCTGTTTTAAAATTTTATTTGAAATTGTACAGTAATGATAGCGCGCACACACACAAAAAAAAAACATATTTAAAATTTTTACAATACATGTGAGTATAAATTCATTGGCCAAAGGAATCGAAAGTATTTTTATAAAATATAATTAAAAATACTTTTTTAAAATTGAAATTAAAATAGTATTTGGAAAGATAAAATTTATATTATTTATCTTTGAATCATAACATGATTTTCTAAATCTTTAAAAAAAAATCTTCAATTTTAACATGATTTTCTAAATCATTAAAAAAAAATCTTCAATTTTAACATGATTTTCTAAATCTTTAAAAAAAAATCTTCAATTTTAACATGATTTTTTAAATCATTAAAAAAAAAATCTTCAATTTTAACATGATTTTCTAAATCATTAAAAAAAAAATCTTCAATTTTAACATGATTTTCTAAATCTTTAAAAAAAAATCTTCAATTTTAACATGATTTTCTAAATCATTAAAAAAAAAAATCTTCAATTTTAACATGATTTTCTAAATTATTAAAAAAAAAATCTTCAATTTTAACATGATTTTCTAAATCTTTAAAAAAAAATCTTCAATTTTAACATGATTTTCTAAATCATTAAAAAAAAAATCTTCAATTTTAACATGATTTTCTAAATCATTAAAAAAAAAATCTTCAATTTTAACATGATTTTCTAAATCATTAAAAAAAAATCTTCAATTTTAACATGATTTTCTAAAATCTTTAAAAAAAATCTTCAATTTTAACATGATTTTCTAAATCATTAAAAAAAAATCTTCAATTTTAACATGATTTTCTAAATCATTAAAAAAAAAATCTTCAATTTTAACATGATTTTCTAAATCTTTAAAAAAAAATCTTCAATTTTAACATGATTTTCTAAATCATGAAAAAAAAATCTTCAAATTTAACATGATTTTCTAAATCTTTAAAAAAAAATCTTCAATTTTAACATGATTTTCTAAAATCTTTAAAAAAAAATCTTATAAAAATCGGAAAACAAAATAATCAAATAAAAACAATAATATATAAAAATCGAAAGTAATACTGAATATTACATAGAATTAAATAAGATGATCGAAGTTATTATGTGAAAACGATAAAATTTTTATTAGTTTAATATTTTTAAAATTTTCATTGAAATTATGAAAAAAAACATTCGTTGCTTTTTTTACCGATTCTCATGTCCTTTATTTATTTTCCCCAAAAGATTCGTTTTCCTTTTTTAGAAGCAAGAATCAAAATATGAACCAATGCATGATACTTTCACAAATTGAAGAAACAGACCAAAAATCAAGTTCATCATCTGCTTCCAACATATTTTTTTAAAAAAATAATAAAATAGAAGGAAAGCAAGAAAAACTTGTAAAGCATCTACAACAAAATAAAAATTAATTTTTTCCTTACATAAAATTTATCATTGATGAAAAATACGATTATCTTACCTATAAAGCTTCCAACGATTATCATTATCCACAAGTTCGCGATGTTTTTCGACCACTGTTGGGAACTTTGAATTTTCCATTTTTCGTGGGAAAAGTTCCGTTAACGAGCATGCGCATATTTGCCTGAGTGTGAGAGAGAAGGAAATGGATTAATCGATTGTGAGAATTTCATCTTATCGAATTATGAAGCAATGAAAGCATGAATAAAAAGGAATTTTGATTATTTCTTAGAAATAAGTTTTCTATTGAGAATGCATCGAATAAATAATTTAAAAATATTAAAGAAGATTCGAATGTCCAGTTCAAAATATCGCAAAACTTAGTAATATGTTTACTTGACTATATTTATTTTAGTTTTAACATAATTTTTTCATTCTTTTTAGCGCTTTGCGATGTCATTGAAATAATTTTTGCCTGAAATCCTTCATCTATACTTTTATAAAGCTCAATGTGTGTGTGTGTGTGTGTGTGTGTGTGTGTGTGTGTGTGTGTGTGTGTGTGTGTGTGTGTGTGTGTGTGTGTGTGTGTTGGCGCTCTACAGGCCAGACCGTTTGACCTACAGCTACCAAATTTGGTACATGTATACCTTGGAGGTTGGGAATGTGCACTTGGGGTCCTTTTTTTGAATTTTTAATTAGAATTTTAATTACTAATTAAAAACTAACTTTCACGCCAAAAATCTTTTTATTTTCCCCAAAGCCAAATAAGTAAGGCTTCAGTTTTTTTTCTCAACAGTAATGAGGCTAGGGTTAACATTTTTCGGCCGATTATTTCAAACGATTCTGTTTATTTTCTTAATGTTTTATGCATTTAAAATTAAACATTGTTAATGAATCGATCTTTCAGATTCCTTCTGAAGTACTTTTGAATTAAAATAACACAGAATAAGGGAAATTAAAAATTTCTAATCTGCATAGCGTTACCCCGACTGGCGTTGAAAATTCACGCATGCACATTGTGTTCTGATTGTTGACAATATTATCAACGGATGATTCTTGATTTAAATTATTTTTAGGTTAGTTGCATGCTTTTGTAATTAAATTGTATTTATGTTAGTTATATATTTTTTGTATATTCTTATAGTTTTAAGTACATCGTTTTTTAAGTAGTTTTTTTAAACCTGTTTTCGACCGATTTTTTTAAACGATTCTGTTTATTTTCTTAGTGTTTGATGCATTTAAAATGAAACATTGTTAATGAATCGATCTGCTCATGATGAATTTGAGAAAATTTTGTTGACAAATTCTTGAGATATTACATAAATTAGGAAAGATATTCTTTAATGCCCATGAAGTTTAAACGCTCAGTGACTCTCATATTATAATCATATTATAAAATTATTAATAGCTTAATTATATCAGTAATCATATTATAAAAAATGCTTTGTTTCAGTAAAAAATATTATTATATTAATTGCAGATAATTCTTTCCACTTTAATTTAAAGCATAAATTCTATGAGAGCTAACAGAAAATTAGAGAGATACATATTACGTTATGGCTAAAGGCTTTTATAATATTATGAGTGAAATATATGACTATCAAAATTTGAAGTTTTAAAATATTTTGATGAAGAAGCTATTAAAGTAGAAATTACATAAAATATTTAATTATTAAAATTTTGACGAAGCATTAAGATTGGCTGGTCGCCAAAGGCGGCTAGTGTTAAATAAATGAAAAGATAAAGCTGGCAGAATGATCAATATGGTACAGTTTACTTACTTAATATTATGCAATAACTTGAAAAGATGATTGAAAGATGATTTTAAAAAGACAGTTAAGAATGAAAAATAATTTATACATGATAAGGTGTTTATTATAAAAATTACTAATACATTTATTATAAAAAGTTTAATAAGTGAACATCAGGATATATGGAATTATCAGAAATTCAATAAGATTACATTAAATATATTCAAACCATTCTTACAGAATTAAAATATTTCCCCTTTTCATAAGAAATAATTAAAAGAAAATCAATATGATGAATTATACTTTATATTTTTTATTTCACAAAAATAGAAACTAACCAAAACTGATTTTAATTGCACAATAATAAGGAATCTAAAATGAGAAAAAGTCCGAAAGCGAAATTATGTCTTCATTCACAAAAGAGAATCAACCAAACATACGATTTTTAAAAATTCCAACGAAATATAAAACTATATTCCATGCAAACGCATTAAGATTGCATCAGGACAACCGTGTGTTCAACTCGCAGTCCAGTCTCTGGGCGTTCGTTCAAATCCAACTCCTAATAATTTATGAGAAAAGATAGCGTATGATTTCTTGAAATGAGTTAGCATATGAGTTCCTTTTTTAAAACATTTAAATCTATCTTTATGGTTTCTTAAATATTCCATATAAAAACATGTTATTTCTCAAGGCCGCGACAAGTGCACCAGCGGGTCAGTGCGTAATGAGCTCCGTAACTCTGGTCGTAGGTTCTGAGGGAGATTTCACATTTCTTCTGAAAACCATTCTGAAGAAAGAAAATATTTTCATCCACGAAATGAAATTAACGACTGGAATTAATTCTAAACTTTAAACTGAATATCACATTTTGTAGTGCATAGGGGCTGGTACTGTGTCAGGATGGCCGAGAGGTCTAAGGCTCTGCGTTCAGGTCGCAGTCCACTCTGTGGGCGTGGGTTCGAATCCCACTCCTGACAATATTTGCGTAAGAATAGCGTATCTGTTCTTGAAAAAAATTCCTTTTTCAAAACATTTCAATCTATCTTTATGGTTTCTTAAATATTCCACAGAAAAACATGTTATTTCTCAAGACCGTGACAAGTGCATCAGCGGGTCAGTGCGTAATGAGCTCCGTAACTCTGGTCGTAAGTTCTGGAGGAGATGTCACATCTCTTCTGAAAACACTTCTGAAGAAGGAAAATATTTTCATCCACGAAATGAAATTAACGACTGGAATTAATTCTAAACTTTAAACTGAATATCACATTTTGTAGTGCATAGGGGCTGGTATTGTGTCAGGATGGCCGAGAGGTCTAAGGCGCTGCGTTCAGGTCGCAGTCCACTCTGTGGGCGTGGGTTCGAATCCCACTCATGACAATATTTGCGTAAGAATAGCGTATCTGTTCTTGAAAAAAAATTCCTTTTTCAAAACATTTCAATCTATCTTTATGGTTTCTTAAATATTCCACAGAAAAACATGTTATTTCTCAAGACCGTGACAAGTGCATCAGCGGGTCAGTGCGTAATGAGCTCCGTAACTCTGGTCGTAAGTTCTGGAGGAGATGTCACATCTCTTCTGAAAACACTTCTGAAGAAGGAAAATATTTTCATCCACGAAATGAAATTAACACCTGGAATTAATTCTAAACTTTAAAATGAATATTACATTTTGTAGTGCATAGGGGCTGGTACTGTGTCAGGATGGCCGAGAGGTCTAAGGCGCTGCGTTCAGGTCGCAGTCCACTCTGTGGGCGTGGGTTCGAATCCCACTCCTGACAATATTTGCGTAAGAATAGCGTATCTGTTCTTGAAAAAAATTCCTTTTTCAAAACATTTCAATCTATCTTTATGGTTTCTTAAATATTCCACAGAAAAACATGTTATTTCTCAAGACCGTGACAAGTGCATCAGCGGGTCAGTGCGTAATGAGCTCCGTAACTCTGGTCGTAAGTTCTGGAGGAGATGTCACATCTCTTCTGAAAACACATCTGAAGAAGGAAAATATTTTCATCCACGAAATGAAATTAACGACTGGAATTAATTCTAAACTTTAAACTGAATATTACATTTTGTAGTGCATAGGGGCTGGTACTGTGTCAGGATGGCTGAGAGGTCTAAGGCGCTGCGTTCAGGTCGCAGTCCACTCTGTGGGCGTGGGTTCGAATCCCACTCCTGACAATATTTGCGTAAGGAAAGCGTATCTGTTCTTGAAAAAAATTCCTTTTTCAAAACATTTCAATCTATCTTTATGGTTTCTTAAATATTCCACAGAAAAACATGTTATTTCTCAAGACCGTGACAAGTGCATCAGCGGGTAAGTGCGTAATGAGCTCCGTAACTCTGGTCGTAAGTTCTGGAGGAGATGTCACATCTCTTCTGAAAACACTTCTGAAGAAGGAAAATATTTTCATCCACGAAATGAAATTAACGACTGAAATTAATTCTAAACTTTAAACTGAATATCACATTTTGCAGGGCATACGGACGGATATTGTGTCAGGATGGCCGAGCGGTCCAAGGTGCTGCGTTCAGGGCGCAGTCCACTCTGTGGGCGTGGGTTCGAATCCCACTCCTGACAATATTTGCGTAAGAATAGCGTATCTGTTCTTGAAAAAAATTCCTTTTTCAAAACATTTCAATATATCTTTATGGTTTCTTAAATATTCCACAGAAAAACATTTTATTTCTCAAGACCGTGACAAGTGCATCAGCGGGTCAGTGCGTAATGAGCTCCGTAACTCTGGTCGAAATATCTGAAAGAGATGTCACATTTCTTCTGAAAACACTTCTGAAGAAAGAAAATATTTTCATCCACGAAATGCAATTAACGACTGGGATTAATTCTGAAATTTAAAATAAATATTACATTTTGTAGGGCATACGGACTGATACTGTGTCAGGATGGCCGAGCGGTCTAAGGCGCTGCGTTCAGGTCGTTATCCACTCTGTGGACGTGGGTTCGAATCCCACTCCTGACAGTATTTGCGTAAGAATAGCGTGTCTGTTCTTGAAAAAAATTCCTTTTTCAAAACATTTCAATCTATCTTTATGGTTTCTTAAATATTCCACAGAAAAACATTTTATTTCTCAAGACCGTGACAAGTGCATCAGCGGGTCAGTGCGTAATGAGCTCCGTAACTCTGGTCGTAAGTTCTGGAGGAGATGTCACATCTCTTCTGAAAACACTTCTGAAGAAGGAAAATATTTTCATCCACGAAATGAAATTAACGACTGGAATTAATTCTAAACTTTAAACTGAATATCACATTTTGTAGTGCATAGGGGCTGGTACTGTGTCAGGATGGCCGAGAGGTCTAAGGCGCTGCGTTCAGGTCGCAGCCCACTCTGTGGGCGTGGGTTCGAATCCCACTCCTGACAGTATTTGCGTAAGAATAGCGTATCTGTTCTAGAAAAAAATTCCTTTTTCAAAACATTTCAATCTATCTTTATGGTTTCTTAAATATTCCACAGAAAAACATGTTATTTCTCAATACCGTGACAAGTGCATCAGCGGGTCAGTGCGTAATGAGCTCCGTAACTCTGGTCGTAAGTTCTGGAGGAGATGTCACATCTCTTCTGAAAACACTTCTGAAGAAGGAAAATATTTTCATCCACGAAATGAAATTAACGACTGGAATTAATTCTAATCTTTAAAATGAATATTACATTTTGTACTGCATAGGGGCTGGTACTGTGTCAGGATGGCCGAGAGGTCTAAGGCGCTGCGTTCAGGTCGCAGTCCACTCTGTGGGCGTGGGTTCGAATCCCACTCCTGACAATATTTGCGTAAGAATAGCGTATCTGTTCTTGAAAAAAATTCCTTTTTCAAAACATTTCAATCTATCTTTATGGTTTCTTAAATATTCCACAGAAAAACATGTTATTTCTCAAGACCGTGACAAGTGCATCAGCGGGTCAGTGCGTAATGAGCTCCGTAACTCTGGTCGTAAGTTCTGGAGGAGATGTCACATCTCTTCTGAAAACACATCTGAAGAAGGAAAATATTTTCATCCACGAAATGAAATTAACGACTGGAATTAATTCTAAACTTTAAACTGAATATTACATTTTGTAGTGCATAGGGGCTGGTACTGTGTCAGGATGGCCGAGAGGTCTAAGGCGCTGCGTTCAGGTCGCAGTCCACTCTGTGGGCGTGGGTTCGAATCCCACTCCTGACAATATATGCGTAAGAAAAGCGTATCTGTTCTTGAAAAAAATTCCTTTTTCAAAACATTTCAATCTATCTTTATGGTTTCTTAAATATTCCACAGAAAAACATGTTATTTCTCAAGACCGTGACAAGTGCATCAGCGGGTCAGTGCGTAATGAGCTTCGTAACTCTGGTCGTAAGTTCTGGAGGAGATGTCACATCTCTTCTGAAAACACTTCTGAAGAAGGAAAATATTTTCATCCACGAAATGAAATTAACGACTGAAATTAATTCTAAACTTTAAACTGAATATCACATTTTGCAGGGCATACGGACGGATATTGTGTCAGGATGGCCGAGCGGTCCAAGGTGCTGAGTTCAGGGCGCAGTCCACTCTGTGGGCGTGGGTTCGAATCCCACTCAAGACAATATATGCGTAAGAATAGCGTATGTGTTCTGGTAAAAAAAATTTAGTTTTTCAAAACATTTCAATCTTTCTTTATGGTTTTTTAAATCTTCCATAGAAAAACATGTTATTTCTCAAGGCCGTGACAAGTGCATCAGCGGGTCAGTGCGTAATGAGCTCCGTAACTCTGGTCGTAAGTTCTGGAGGAGATGTCACATTTCTTCTGAAAACACTTCTGAAGAAAGAAAATATTTTCATACACGAAATGCAATTAACGACTGGGATTAATTCTGAACTTTAAAATGAATATTACATTTTGTAGTGCATACGGACGGATATTGTGTCAGGATGGCCGAGCGGTCTAAGCCGCTGCGTTCAGGTCGCAGTCCACTCTGTGGGCGTGGGTTCGAATCCCACTCCTGACAATATTTGCGTAAGAATAGCGTATCTGTTCTTGAAAAAAATTCCTTTTTCAAAACATTTCAATATATCTTTATGGTTTCTTAAATATTCCACAGAAAAACATTTTATTTCTCAAGGCCGTGACAAGTGCATCAGCGGGTCAGTGCGTAATGAGCTCCGTAACTCTGATCGTTAGTTCTGAGGGAGATGTCACATAGCTTCTGAAAACACTTCTGAAGAAAGAAAATATTTTCATCCACGAAATGAAATTAACGACTGGAATTAATTCTAAACTTTAAAATGAATATTACATTTTGTAGTGCATTGGGACTGATACTGTGTCAGGATGGCCGAGCGCTCTAAGGCGCTGCGTTCAGTTCGCAGTCCACTCTGTGGGCGTGGGTTCGAATCCCACTCCTGACAATATTTGCGTAAGAATAGCGTATCTGTTCTTGGAAAAAATTCCTTTTTCAAAACATTTCAATCTATCTTTATGGTTTCTTAAATATTCCACAGAAAAACATTTTATTTCTCAAGACCGTGACAAGTGCATCAGCGGGTCAGTGCGTAATGAGCTCCGTAACTCTGGTCGAAATATCTGAGAGAGATGTCACATTTCTTCTGAAAACACTTCTGAAGAAAGAAAATATTTTCATCCACGAAATGCAATTAACGACTGGGATTAATTCTGAAATTTAAAATAAATATTACATTTTGTAGGGCATACGGACTGATACTGTGTCAGGATGGCCGAGCGGTCTAAGGCGCTGCGTTCAGGTCGTTATCCACTCTGTGGACGTGGGTTCGAGTCCCACTCCTGACAGTATTTGCGTAAGAATAGCGTGTCTGTTCTTGAAAAAAATTCCTTTTTCAAAACATTTCAATCTATCTTTATAGTTTCTTAAATATTCCACAGAAAAACATTTTATTTCTCAAGACCGTGACAAGTGCATCAGCGGGTCAGTGCGTAATGAGCTCCGTAACTCTGGTCGTAAGTTCTGGAGGAGATGTCACGTCTCTTCTGAAAACACTTCTGAAGAAGGAAAATATTTTCATCCACGAAATGAAATTAACGACTGGAATTACTTCTAAACTTTAAACTGAATATCACATTTTGTAGTGCATAGGGGCTGGTACTGTGTCAGGATGGCCGAGAGGTCTAAGGCGCTGCGTTCAGGTCGCAGTCCACTCTGTGGGCGTGGGTTCGAATCCCACTCCTGACAATATTTGCGTAAGAATAGCGTATCTGTTCTAGAAAAAAATTCCTTTTTCAAAACATTTCAATCTATTTTTATGGTTTCTTAAATATTCCACAGAAAAACATGTTATTTCTCAATACCGTGACAAGTGCATCAGCGGGTCAGTGCGTAATGAGCTCCGTAACTCTGGTCGTAAGTTCTGGAGGAGATGTCACATCTCTTCTGAAAACACTTCTGAAGAAGGAAAATATTTTCATCCACGAAATGAAATTAACGACTGGAATTAATTCTAATCTTTAAAATGAATATTACATTTTGTACTGCATAGGGGCTGGTACTGTGTCAGGATGGCCGAGAGGTCTAAGGCGCTGCGTTCAGGTCGCAGTCCACTCTGTGGGCGTGGGTTCGAATCCCACTCCTGACAATATTTGCGTAAGAATAGCGTATCTGTTCTTGAAAAAAATTCCTTTTTCAAAACAATTCAATCTATCTTTATGGTTTCTTAAATATTCCACAGAAAAACATGTTATTTCTCAAGACCGTGACAAGTGCATCAGCGGGTCAGTGCGTAATTAGCTCCGTAACTCTGGTCGTAAGTTCTGGAGGAGATGTCACATCTCTTCTGAAAACACTTCTGAAGAAGGAAAATATTTTCATCCACGAAATGAAATTAACGACTGGAATTAATTCTAAACTTTAAACTGAATATTACATTTTGTAGTGCATAGGGGCTGGTACTGTGTCAGGATGGCCGAGAGGTCTAAGGCGCTGCGTTCAGGTCGCAGTCCACTCTGTGGGCGTGGGTTCGAATCCCACTCCTGACAATATTTGCGTAAGAAAAGCGTATCTGTTCTTGAAAAAAATTCCTTTTTCAAAACATTTCAATCTATCTTTATGGTTTCTTAAATATTCCACAGAAAAACATGTTATTTCTCAAGACCGTGACAAGTGCATCAGCGGGTCAGTGCGTAATGAGCTTCGTAACTCTGGTCGTAAGTTCTGGAGGAGATGTCACATCTCTTCTGAAAACACTTCTGAAGAAGGAAAATATTTTCATCCACGAAATGAAATTAACGACTGAAATTAATTCTAAACTTTAAACTGAATATCACATTTTGCAGGGCATACGGACGGATATTGTGTCAGGATGGCCGAGCGGTCCAAGGTGCTGAGTTCAGGGCGCAGTCCACTCTGTGGGCGTGGGTTCGAATCCCACTCAAGACAATATATGCGTAAGAATAGCGTATGTGTTCTGGTAAAAAAAATTTAGTTTTTCAAAACATTTCAATCTTTCTTTATGGTTTTTTAAATCTTCCATAGAAAAACATGTTATTTCTCAAGGCCGTGACAAGTGCATCAGCGGGTCAGTGCGTAATGAGCTCCGTAACTCTGGTCGTAAGTTCTGGAGGAGATGTCACATTTCTTCTGAAAACACTTCTGAAGAAAGAAAATATTTTCATACACGAAATGCAATTAACGACTGGGATTAATTCTGAACTTTAAAATGAATATTACATTTTGTAGTGCATACGGACGGATATTGTGTCAGGATGGCCGAGTGGTCTAAGCCGCTGCGTTCAGGTCGCAGTCCACTCTGTGGGCGTGGGTTCGAATCCCACTCCTGACAATATTTGCGTAAGAATAGCGTATCTGTTCTTGAAAAAAATTCCTTTTTCAAAACATTTCAATATATCTTTATGGTTTCTTAAATATTCCACAGAAAAACATTTTATTTCTCAAGGCCGTGACAAGTGCATCAGCGGGTCAGTGCGTAATGAGCTCCGTAACTCTGATCGTTAGTTCTGAGGGAGATGTCACATAGCTTCTGAAAACACTTCTGAAGAAAGAAAATATTTTCATCCACGAAATGAAATTAACGACTGGAATTAATTCTAAACTTTAAAATGAATATTACATTTTGTAGTGCATTGGGACTGATACTGTGTCAGGATGGCCGAGCGCTCTAAGGCGCTGCGTTCAGTTCGCAGTCCACTCTGTGGGCGTGGGTTCGAATCCCACTCCTGACAATATTTGCGTAAGAATAGCGTATCTGTTCTTGGAAAAAATTCCTTTTTCAAAACATTTCAATCTATCTTTATGGTTTCTTAAATATTCCACAGAAAAACATTTTATTTCTCAAGACCGTGACAAGTGCATCAGCGGGTCAGTGCGTAATGAGCTCCGTAACTCTGGTCGAAATATCTGAGAGAGATGTCACATTTCTTCTGAAAACACTTCTGAAGAAAGAAAATATTTTCATCCACGAAATGCAATTAACGACTGGGATTAATTCTGAAATTTAAAATAAATATTACATTTTGTAGGGCATACGGACTGATACTGTGTCAGGATGGCCGAGCGGTCTAAGGCGCTGCGTTCAGGTCGTTATCCACTCTGTGGACGTGGGTTCGAATCCCACTCCTGACAGTATTTGCGTAAGAATAGCGTGTCTGTTCTTGAAAAAAATTCCTTTTTCAAAACATTTCAATCTATCTTTATAGTTTCTTAAATATTCCACAGAAAAACATTTTATTTCTCAAGACCGTGACAAGTGCATCAGCGGGTCAGTGCGTAATGAGCTCCGTAACTCTGGTCGTAAGTTCTGGAGGAGATGTCACGTCTCTTCTGAAAACACTTCTGAAGAAGGAAAATATTTTCATCCACGAAATGAAATTAACGACTGGAATTAATTCTAAACTTTAAACTGAATATCACATTTTGTAGTGCATAGGGGCTGGTACTGTGTCAGGATGGCCGAGAGGTCTAAGGCGCTGCGTTCAGGTCGCAGTCCACTCTGTGGGCGTGGGTTCGAATCCCACTCCTGACAATATTTGCGTAAGAATAGCGTATCTGTTCTAGAAAAAAATTCCTTTTTCAAAACATTTCAATCTATCTTTATGGTTTCTTAAATATTCCACAGAAAAACATGTTATTTCTCAATACCGTGACAAGTGCATCAGCGGGTCAGTGCGTAATGAGCTCCGTAACTCTGGTCGTAAGTTCTGGAGGAGATGTCACATCTCTTCTGAAAACACTTCTGAAGAAGGAAAATATTTTCATCCACGAAATGAAATTAACGACTGGAATTAATTCTAATCTTTAAAATGAATATTACATTTTGTACTGCATAGGGGCTGGTACTGTGTCAGGATGGCCGAGAGGTCTAAGGCGCTGCGTTCAGGTCGCAGTCCACTCTGTGGGCGTGGGTTCGAATCCCACTCCTGACAATATTTGCGTAAGAATAGCGTATCTGTTCTTGAAAAAAATTCCTTTTTCAAAACAATTCAATCTATCTTTATGGTTTCTTAAATATTCCACAGAAAAACATGTTATTTCTCAAGACCGTGACAAGTGCATCAGCGTGTCAGTGCGTAATTAGCTCCGTAACTCTGGTCGTAAGTTCTGGAGGAGATGTCACATCTCTTCTGAAAACACTTCTGAAGAAGGAAAATATTTTCATCCACGAAATGAAATTAACGACTGGAATTAATTCTAAACTTTAAACTGAATATTACATTTTGTAGTGCATAGGGGCTGGTACTGTGTCAGGATTGCCGAGAGGTCTAAGGCGCTGCGTTCAGGTCGCAGTCCACTCTGTGGGCGTGGGTTCGAATCCCACTCCTGACAATATTTGCGTAAGAATAGCGTATCTGTTCTTGAAAAAAATTCCTTTTTCAAAACATTTCAATCTATCTTTATGGTTTCTTAAATATTCAACAGAAAAACATGTTATTTCTCAATACCGTGACAAGTGCATCAGCGGGTCAGTGCGTAATGAGCTCCGTAACTCTGGTCGTAAGTTCTGGAGGAGATGTCACATCTCTTCTGAAAACACTTCTGAAGAAGGAAAATATTTTCATCCACGAAATGAAATTAACGACTGGAATTAATTCTAATCTTTAAAATGAATATTACATTTTGTACTGCATAGGGGCTGGTACTGTGTCAGGATGGCCGAGAGGTCTAAGGCGCTGCGTTCAGGTCGCAGTCCACTCTGTGGGCGTGGGTTCGAATCCCACTCCTGACAATATTTGCGTAAGAATAGCGTATCTGTTCTTGAAAAAAATTCCTTTTTCAAAACATTTCAATCTATCTTTATGGTTTCTTAAATTTTCCACAGAAAAACATGTTATTTCTCAAGACCGTGACAAGTGCATCAGCGGGTCAGTGCGTAATTAGCTCCGTAACTCTGGTCGTAAGTTCTGGAGGAGATGTCACATCTCTTCTGAAAACACTTCTGAAGAAGGAAAATATTTTCATCCACGAAATGAAATTAACGACTGGAATTAATTCTAAACTTTAAACTGAATATTACATTTTGTAGTGCATAGGGGCTGGTACTGTGTCAGGATTGCCAAGAGGTCTAAGGCGCTGCGTTCAGGTCGCAGTCCACTCTGTGGGCGTGGGTTCGAATCCCACTCCTGACAATATTTGCGTAAGAATAGCGTATCTGTTCTTGAAAAAAATTCCTTTTTCAAAACATTTCAATCTATCTTTATGGTTTCTTAAATATTCCACAGAAAAACATGTTATTTCTCAAGACCGTGACAAGTGCATCAGCGGGTCAGTGCGTAATGAGCTCCGTAACTCTGGTCGTAAGTTCTGGAGGAGATGTCACATCTCTTCTGAAAACACTTCTGAAGAAGGAAAATATTTTCATCCACGAAATGAAATTAACGACTGGAATTAATTCTAAACTTTAAACTGAATATCACATTTTGTAGTGCATAGGGGCTGGTACTGTGTCAGGATGGCCGAGAGGTCTAAGGCGCTGCGTTCAGGTCGCAGTCCACTCTGTGGGCGTGGGTTCGAATCCCACTCCTGACAATATTTGCGTAAGAATAGCGTATCTGTTCTTGAAAAAAATTCCTTTTTCAAAACATTTCAATCTATCTTTATGGTTTCTTAAATATTCCACAGAAAAACATGTTATTTCTCAAGACCGTGACAAGTGCATCAGCGGGTCAGTGCGTAATGAGCCCCGTAACTCTGGTCGTAAGTTCTGGAGGAGATGTCACATCTCTTCTGAAAACACTTCTGAAGAAGGAAAATATTTTCATCCACGAAATGAAATTAACGACTGGAATTAATTCTAATCTTTAAAATGAATATTACATTTTGTACTGCATAGGGGCTGGTACTGTGTCAGGATGGCCGAGAGGTCTAAGGCGCTGCGTTCAGGTCGCAGTCCACTCTGTGGGCGTGGGTTCGAATCCCACTCCTGACAATATTTGCGTAAGAATAACGTATCTGTTCTTGAAAAAAATTCCTTTTTCAAAACATTTCAATCTATCTTTATGGTTTCTTAAATTTTCCACAGAAAAACATGTTATTTCTCAAGACCGTGACAAGTGCATCAGCGGGTCAGTGCGTAATTAGCTCCGTAACTCTGGTCGTAAGTTCTGGAGGAGATGTCACATCTCTTCTGAAAACACTTCTGAAGAAGGAAAATATTTTCATCCACGAAATGAAATTAACGACTGGAATTAATTCTAAACTTTAAACTGAATATTACATTTTGTAGTGCATAGGGGCTGGTACTGTGTCAGGATTGCCGAGAGGTCTAAGGCGCTGCGTTCAGGTCGCAGTCCACTCTGTGGGCGTGGGTTCGAATCCCACTCCTGACAATATTTGCGTAAGAATAGCGTATCTGTTCTTGAAAAAAATTCCTTTTTCAAAACATTTCAATCTATCTTTATGGTTTCTTAAATATTCCACAGAAAAACATGTTATTTCTCAAGACCGTGACAAGTGCATCAGCGGGTCAGTGCGTAATGAGCTCCGTAACTCTGGTCGTAAGTTCTGGAGGAGATGTCACATCTCTTCTGAAAACACTTCTGAAGAAGGAAAATATTTTCATCCACGAAATGAAATTAACGACTGGAATTAATTCTAAACTTTAAAATGAATATTACATTTTGTAGTGCATAGGGGCTGATACTGTGTCAGGTTGCCGAGCGGTCTAAGGCGCTGCGTTCAGGTCGCAGTCGACTTTGTGGGCGTGGGTTCGAACCCACTCCTGACAATATTTGCGTAAGAATAGCGTATCTGTTCTTGAAAAAAATTCCTTTTTCAAAACATTTCAATCTATCTTTATGGTTTCTTAAATATTCCACAGAAAAACATGTTATTTCTCAAGACCGTGACAAGTGCATCAGCGGGTCAGTGCGTAATGAGCTCCGTAACTCTGGTCGAAATATCTGAGAGAGATGTCACATTTCTTCTGAAAACACTTCTGAAGAAAGAAAATATTTTCATCCACGAAATGAAATTAACGACTGGAATTAATTCTAAACTTTAAACTGAATATCACATTTTGTAGTGCATAGGGGCTGGTGCTGTGTCAGGATGGCCGAGAGGTCTAAGACGCTGCGTTCAGGTCGCAGTCGACTTTGTGGGCGTGGGTTCGAACCCACTCCTGACAATATTTGCGTAAGAATAGCGTATCTGTTCTTGAAAAAAATTCCTTTTTCAAAACATTTCAATCTATCTTTATGGTTTCTTAAATATTCCACAGAAAAACATGTTATTTCTCAAGACCGTGACAAGTGCATCAGCGGGTCAGTGCGTAATGAGCTCCGTAACTCTGGTCGAAATATCTGAGAGAGATGTCACATTTCTTCTGAAAACACTTCTGAAGAAAGAAAATATTTTCATCCACGAAATGAAATTAACGACTGGAATTAATTCTAAACTTTAAACTGAATATCACATTTTGTAGTGCATAGGGGCTGGTGCTGTGTCAGGATGGCCGAGAGGTCTAAGATGCTGCGTTCAGGTCGCAGTCGACTTTGTGGGCGTGGGTTCGAACCCACTCCTGACAATATTTGCGTAAGAATAGCGTATCTGTTCTTGAAAAAAATTCCTTTTTCAAAACATTTCAATCTATCTTTATGGTTTCTTAAATATTCCACAGAAAAACATGTTATTTCTCAAGACCGTGACAAGTGCATCAGCGGGTCAGTGCGTAATGAGCTCCGTAACTCTGGTCGTAAGTTCTGGAGGAGATGTCACATCTCTTCTGAAAACACTTCTGAAGAAGGAAAATATTTTCATCCACGAAATGAAATTAACGACTGGAATTAATTCTAATCTTTAAAATGAATATTACATTTTGTACTGCATAGGGGCTGGTACTGTGTCAGGATGGCCGAGAGGTCTAAGGCGCTGCGTTCAGGTCGCAGTCCACTCTGTGGGCGTG
Source organism: Argiope bruennichi (assembly GCF_947563725.1). Classification (NCBI taxonomy): domain Eukaryota; kingdom Metazoa; phylum Arthropoda; class Arachnida; order Araneae; family Araneidae; genus Argiope; species Argiope bruennichi. Next base: position 112,582,750 of record NC_079158.1, on the reverse strand, counting down.
GGTTCGAATCCCACTCCTGACAATATTTGCGTAAGAATAGCGTATCTGTTCTTGAAAAAAATTCCTTTTTCAAAACATTTCAATCTATCTTTATGGTTTCTTAAATTTTCCACAGAACAACATGTTATTTCTCAATACCGTGACAAGTGCATCAGCGGGTCAGTGCGTAATTAGCTCCGTAACTCTGGTCGTAAGTTCTGGAGGAGATGTCACATCTCTTCTGAAAACACTTCTGAAGAAGGAAAATATTTTCATCCTCGAAATGAAATTAACGACTGGAATTAATTCTAAACTTTAAACTGAATATTACATTTTGTAGTGCATAGGGGCTGGTACTGTGTCAGGATTGCCGAGAGGTCTAAGGCACTGCGTTCAGGTCGCAGTCCACTCTGTGGGCGTGGGTTCGAATCCCACTCCTGACAATATTTGCGTAAGAATAGCGTATCTGTTCTTGAAAAAAATTCCTTTTTCAAAACATTTCAATCTATCTTTATGGTTTCTTAAATATTCCACAGAAAAACATGTTATTTCTCAAGACCGTGACAAGTGCATCAGCGGGTCAGTGCGTAATGAGCTCCGTAACTCTGGTCGTAAGTTCTGGAGGAGATGTCACATCTCTTCTGAAAACACTTCTGAAGAAGGAAAATATTTTCATCCACGAAATGAAATTAACGACTGGAATTAATTCTAAACTTTAAACTGAATATCACATTTTGTAGTGCATAGGGGCTGGTACTGTGTCAGGATGGCCGAGAGGTCTAAGGCGCTGCGTTCAGGTCGCAGTCCACTCTGTGGGCGTGGGTTCGAATCCCACTCCTGACAATATTTGCGTAAGAATAGCGTATCTGTTCTTGAAAAAAATTCCTTTTTCAAAACATTTCAATCTATCTTTATGGTTTCTTAAATATTCCACAGAAAAACATGTTATTTCTCAATACCGTGACAAGTGCATCAGCGGGTCAGTGCGTAATTAGCTCCGTAACTCTGGTCGTAAGTTCTGGAGGAGATGTCACATCTCTTCTGAAAACACTTCTGAAGAAGGAAAATATTTTCATCCACGAAATGAAATTAACGACTGGAATTAATTCTAAACTTTAAACTGAATATTACATTTTGTAGTGCATAGGGGCTGGTACTGTGTCAGGATTGCCGAGAGGTCTAAGGCACTGCGTTCAGGTCGCAGTCCACTCTGTGGGCGTGGGTTCGAATCCCACTCCTGACAATATTTGCGTAAGAATAGCGTATCTGTTCTTGAAAAAAATTCCTTTTTCAAAACATTTCAATCTATCTTTATGGTTTCTTAAATATTCCACAGAAAAACATGTTATTTCTCAAGACCGTGACAAGTGCATCAGCGGGTCAGTGCGTAATGAGCTCCGTAACTCTGGTCGTAAGTTCTGGAGGAGATGTCACATCTCTTCTGAAAACACTTCTGAAGAAGGAAAATATTTTCATCCACGAAATGAAATTAACGACTGGAATTAATTCTAAACTTTAAACTGAATATCACATTTTGTAGTGCATAGGGGCTGGTACTGTGTCAGGATGGCCGAGAGGTCTAAGGCGCTGCGTTCAGGTCGCAGTCCACTCTGTGGGCGTGGGTTCGAATCCCACTCCTGACAATATTTGCGTAAGAGTAGCGTATCTGTTCTTGAAAAAAATTCCTTTTTCAAAACATTTCAATCTATCTTTATGGTTTCTTAAATATTCCACAGAAAAACATGTTATTTCTCAAGACCGTGACAAGTGCATCAGCGGGTCAGTGCGTAATGAGTTCCGTAACTCTGGTCGTAAGTTCTGGAGGAGATGTCACATCTCTTCTGAAAACACTTCTGAAGAAGGAAAATATTTTCATCCACGAAATGAAATTAACGATTGGAATTAATTCTAAACTTTAAAATGAATATTACATTTTGTAGTGCATAGGGGCTGATACTGTGTCAGGTTGCCGAGCGGTCTAAGGCGCTGCGTTCAGGTCGCAGTCGACTTTGTGGGCGTGGGTTCGAACCCACTCCTGACAATATTTGCGTAAGAATAGCGTATCTGTTCTTGAAAAAAATTCCTTTTTCAAAACATTTCAATCTATCTTTATGGTTTCTTAAATATTCCACAGAAAAACATGTTATTTCTCAAGACCGTGACAAGTGCATCAGCGGGTCAGTGCGTAATGAGCTCCGTAACTCTGGTCGAAATATCTGAGAGAGATGTCACATTTCTTCTGAAAACACTTCTGAAGAAAGAAAATATTTTCATCCACGAAATGAAATTAACGACTGGAATTAATTCTAAACTTTAAACTGAATATCACATTTTGTAGTGCATAGGGGCTGGTGCTGTGTCAGGATGGCCGAGAGGTCTAAGACGCTGCGTTCAGGTCGCAGTCGACTTTGTGGGCGTGGGTTCGAACCCACTCCTGACAATATTTGCGTAAGAATAGCGTATCTGTTCTTGAAAAAAATTCCTTTTTCAAAACATTTCAATCTATCTTTATGGTTTCTTAAATATTCCACAGAAAAACATGTTATTTCTCAAGACCGTGACAAGTGCATCAGCGGGTCAGTGCGTAATGAGCTCCGTAACTCTGGTCGTAAGTTCTGGAGGAGATGTCACATCTCTTCTGAAAACACTTCTGAAGAAGGAAAATATTTTCATCCACGAAATGAAATTAACGACTGGAATTAATTCTAATCTTTAAAATGAATATTACATTTTGTACTGCATAGGGGCTGGTACTGTGTCAGGATGGCCGAGAGGTCTAAGGCGCTGCGTTCAGGTCGCAGTCCACTCTGTGGGCGTGGGTTCGAATCCCACTCCTGACAATATTTGCGTAAGAATAGCGTATCTGTTCTTGAAAAAAATTCCTTTTTCAAAACATTTCAATCTATCTTTATGGTTTCTTAAATTTTCCACAGAAAAACATGTTATTTCTCAATACCGTGACAAGTGCATCAGCGGGTCAGTGCGTAATTAGCTCCGTAACTCTGGTCGTAAGTTCTGGAGGAGATGTCACATTTCTTCTGAAAACACTTCTGAAGAAAGAAAATATTTTCATCCACGAAATGAAATTAACGACTGGAATTAATTCTAAACTTTAAACTGAATATCACATTTTGTAGTGCATAGGGGCTGGTGCTGTGTCAGGATGGCCGAGAGGTCTAAGACGCTGCGTTCAGGTCGCAGTCGACTTTGTGGGCGTGGGTTCGAACCCACTCCTGACAATATTTGCGTAAGAATAGCGTATCTGTTCTTGAAAAAAATTCCTTTTTCAAAACATTTCAATCTATCTTTATGGTTTCTTAAATATTCCACAGAAAAACATGTTATTTCTCAAGACCGTGACAAGTGCATCAGCGGGTCAGTGCGTAATGAGTTCCGTAACTCTGGTCGTAAGTTCTGGAGGAGATGTCACATCTCTTCTGAAAACACTTCTGAAGAAGGAAAATATTTTCATCCACGAAATGAAATTAACGATTGGAATTAATTCTAAACTTTAAAATGAATATTACATTTTGTAGTGCATAGGGGCTGATACTGTGTCAGGTTGCCGAGCGGTCTAAGGCGCTGCGTTCAGGTCGCAGTCGACTTTGTGGGCGTGGGTTCGAACCCACTCCTGACAATATTTGCGTAAGAATAGCGTATCTGTTCTTGAAAAAAATTCCTTTTTCAAAACATTTCAATCTATCTTTATGGTTTCTTAAATATTCCACAGAAAAACATGTTATTTCTCAAGACCGTGACAAGTGCATCAGCGGGTCAGTGCGTAATGAGCTCCGTAACTCTGGTCGAAATATCTGAGAGAGATGTCACATTTCTTCTGAAAACACTTCTGAAGAAAGAAAATATTTTCATCCACGAAATGAAATTAACGACTGGAATTAATTCTAAACTTTAAACTGAATATCACATTTTGTAGTGCATAGGGGCTGGTGCTGTGTCAGGATGGCCGAGAGGTCTAAGACGCTGCGTTCAGGTCGCAGTCGACTTTGTGGGCGTGGGTTCGAACCCACTCCTGACAATATTTGCGTAAGAATAGCGTATCTGTTCTTGAAAAAAATTCCTTTTTCAAAACATTTCAATCTATCTTTATGGTTTCTTAAATATTCCACAGAAAAACATGTTATTTCTCAAGACCGTGACAAGTGCATCAGCGGGTCAGTGCGTAATGAGCTCCGTAACTCTGGTCGTAAGTTCTGGAGGAGATGTCACATCTCTTCTGAAAACACTTCTGAAGAAGGAAAATATTTTCATCCACGAAATGAAATTAACGACTGGAATTAATTCTAATCTTTAAAATGAATATTACATTTTGTACTGCATAGGGGCTGGTACTGTGTCAGGATGGCCGAGAGGTCTAAGGCGCTGCGTTCAGGTCGCAGTCCACTCTGTGGGCGTGGGTTCGAATCCCACTCCTGACAATATTTGCGTAAGAATAGCGTATCTGTTCTTGAAAAAAATTCCTTTTTCAAAACATTTCAATCTATCTTTATGGTTTCTTAAATTTTCCACAGAAAAACATGTTATTTCTCAATACCGTGACAAGTGCATCAGCGGGTCAGTGCGTAATTAGCTCCGTAACTCTGGTCGTAAGTTCTGGAGGAGATGTCACATTTCTTCTGAAAACACTTCTGAAGAAAGAAAATATTTTCATCCACGAAATGAAATTAACGACTGGAATTAATTCTAAACTTTAAACTGAATATCACATTTTGTAGTGCATAGGGGCTGGTGCTGTGTCAGGATGGCCGAGAGGTCTAAGACGCTGCGTTCAGGTCGCAGTCGACTTTGTGGGCGTGGGTTCGAACCCACTCCTGACAATATTTGCGTAAGAATAGCGTATCTGTTCTTGAAAAAAATTCCTTTTTCAAAACATTTCAATCTATCTTTATGGTTTCTTAAATATTCCACAGAAAAACATGTTATTTCTCAAGACCGTGACAAGTGCATCAGCGGGTCAGTGCGTAATGAGCTCCGTAACTCTGGTCGTAAGTTCTGGAGGAGATGTCACATCTCTTCTGAAAACACTTCTGAAGAAGGAAAATATTTTCATCCACGAAATGAAATTAACGACTGGAATTAATTCTAATCTTTAAAATGAATATTACATTTTGTACTGCATAGGGGCTGGTACTGTGTCAGGATGGCCGAGAGGTCTAAGGCGCTGCGTTCAGGTCGCAGTCCACTCTGTGGGCGTGGGTTCGAATCCCACTCCTGACAATATTTGCGTAAGAATAGCGTATCTGTTCTTGAAAAAAATTCCTTTTTCAAAACATTTCAATCTATCTTTATGGTTTCTTAAATTTTCCACAGAAAAACATGTTATTTCTCAATACCGTGACAAGTGCATCAGCGGGTCAGTGCGTAACGAGCTCCGTAACTCTGGTCGTAAGTTCTGGAGGAGATGTCACATCTCTTCTGAAAACACTTCTGAAGAAGGAAAATATTTTCATCCACGAAATGAAATTAACGACTGGAATTAATTCTAATCTTTAAAATGAATATTACATTTTGTACTGCATAGGGGCTGGTACTGTGTCAGGATGGCCGAGAGGTCTAAGGCGCTGCGTTCAGGTCGCAGTCCACTCTGTGGGCGTGGGTTCGAATCCCACTCCTGACAATATTTGCGTAAGAATAGCGTATCTGTTCTTGAAAAAAATTCCTTTTTCAAAACATTTCAATCTATCTTTATGGTTTCTTAAATTTTCCACAGAAAAACATGTTATTTCTCAATACCGTGACAAGTGCATCAGCGGGTCAGTGCGTAATTAGCTCCGTAACTCTGGTCGTAAGTTCTGGAGGAGATGTCACATCTCTTCTGAAAACACTTCTGAAGAAGGAAAATATTTTCATCCACGAAATGAAATTAACGACTGGAATTAATTCTAAACTTTAAACTGAATATTACATTTTGTAGTGCATAGGGGCTGGTACTGTGTCAGGATTGCCGAGAGGTCTAAGGCACTGCGTTCAGGTCGCAGTCCACTCTGTGGGCGTGGGTTCGAATCCCACTCCTGACAATATTTGCGTAAGAATAGCGTATCTGTTCTTGAAAAAAATTCCTTTTTCAAAACATTTCAATCTATCTTTATGGTTTCTTAAATATTCCACAGAAAAACATGTTATTTCTCAAGACCGTGACAAGTGCATCAGCGGGTCAGTGCGTAATGAGCTCCGTAACTCTGGTCGTAAGTTCTGGAGGAGATGTCACATCTCTTCTGAAAACACTTCTGAAGAAGGAAAATATTTTCATCCACGAAATGAAATTAACGACTGGAATTAATTCTAAACTTTAAACTGAATATCACATTTTGTAGTGCATAGGGGCTGGTACTGTGTCAGGATGGCCGAGAGGTCTAAGGCGCTGCGTTCAGGTCGCAGTCCACTCTGTGGGCGTGGGTTCGAATCCCACTCCTGACAATATTTGCGTAAGAATAGCGTATCTGTTCTTGAAAAAAATTCCTTTTTCAAAACATTTCAATCTATCTTTATAGTTTCTTAAATATTCCACAGAAAAACATGTTATTTCTCAATACCGTGACAAGTGCATCAGCGGGTCAGTGCGTAATTAGCTCCGTAACTCTGGTCGTAAGTTCTGGAGGAGATGTCACATCTCTTCTGAAAACACTTCTGAAGAAGGAAAATATTTTCATCCACGAAATGAAATTAACGACTGGAATTAATTCTAAACTTTAAACTGAATATTACATTTTGTAGTGCATAGGGGCTGGTACTGTGTCAGGATTGCCGAGAGGTCTAAGGCACTGCGTTCAGGTCGCAGTCCACTCTGTGGGCGTGGGTTCGAATCCCACTCCTGACAATATTTGCGTAAGAATAGCGTATCTGTTCTTGAAAAAAATTCCTTTTTCAAAACATTTCAATCTATCTTTATGGTTTCTTAAATATTCCACAGAAAAACATGTTATTTCTCAAGACCGTGACAAGTGCATCAGCGGGTCAGTGCGTAATGAGCTCCGTAACTCTGGTCGTAAGTTCTGGAGGAGATGTCACATCTCTTCTGAAAACACTTCTGAAGAAGGAAAATATTTTCATCCACGAAATGAAATTAACGACTGGAATTAATTCTAAACTTTAAACTGAATATCACATTTTGTAGTGCATAGGGGCTGGTACTGTGTCAGGATGGCCGAGAGGTCTAAGGCGCTGCGTTCAGGTCGCAGTCCACTCTGTGGGCGTGGGTTCGAATCCCACTCCTGACAATATTTGCGTAAGAATAGCGTATCTGTTCTTGAAAAAAATTCCTTTTTCAAAACATTTCAATCTATCTTTATGGTTTCTTAAATATTCCACAGAAAAACATGTTATTTCTCAAGACCGTGACAAGTGCATCAGCGGGTCAGTGCGTAATGAGTTCCGTAACTCTGGTCGTAAGTTCTGGAGGAGATGTCACATCTCTTCTGAAAACACTTCTGAAGAAGGAAAATATTTTCATCCACGAAATGAAATTAACGATTGGAATTAATTCTAAACTTTAAAATGAATATTACATTTTGTAGTGCATAGGGGCTGATACTGTGTCAGGTTGCCGAGCGGTCTAAGGCGCTGCGTTCAGGTCGCAGTCGACTTTGTGGGCGTGGGTTCGAACCCACTCCTGACAATATTTGCGTAAGAATAGCGTATCTGTTCTTGAAAAAAATTCCTTTTTCAAAACATTTCAATCTATCTTTATGGTTTCTTAAATATTCCACAGAAAAACATGTTATTTCTCAAGACCGTGACAAGTGCATCAGCGGGTCAGTGCGTAATGAGCTCCGTAACTCTGGTCGAAATATCTGAGAGAGATGTCACATTTCTTCTGAAAACACTTCTGAAGAAAGAAAATATTTTCATCCACGAAATGAAATTAACGACTGGAATTAATTCTAAACTTTAAACTGAATATCACATTTTGTAGTGCATAGGGGCTGGTGCTGTGTCAGGATGGCCGAGAGGTCTAAGACGCTGCGTTCAGGTCGCAGTCGACTTTGTGGGCGTGGGTTCGAACCCACTCCTGACAATATTTGCGTAAGAATAGCGTATCTGTTCTTGAAAAAAATTCCTTTTTCAAAACATTTCAATCTATCTTTATGGTTTCTTAAATATTCCACAGAAAAACATGTTATTTCTCAAGACCGTGACAAGTGCATCAGCGGGTCAGTGCGTAATGAGCTCCGTAACTCTGGTCGTAAGTTCTGGAGGAGATGTCACATCTCTTCTGAAAACACTTCTGAAGAAGGAAAATATTTTCATCCACGAAATGAAATTAACGACTGGAATTAATTCTAATCTTTAAAATGAATATTACATTTTGTACTGCATAGGGGCTGGTACTGTGTCAGGATGGCCGAGAGGTCTAAGGCGCTGCGTTCAGGTCGCAGTCCACTCTGTGGGCGTGGGTTCGAATCCCACTCCTGACAATATTTGCGTAAGAATAGCGTATCTGTTCTTGAAAAAAATTCCTTTTTCAAAACATTTCAATCTATCTTTATGGTTTCTTAAATATTCCACAGAAAAACATGTTATTTCTCAAGACCGTGACAAGTGCATCAGCGGGTCAGTGCGTAATGAGCTCCGTAACTCTGGTCGTAAGTTCTGGAGGAGATGTCACATCACTTCTGAAGAAGGAAAATATTTTCATCCACGAAATGAAATTAACACCTGGAATTAATTCTAAACTTTAAAATGAATATTACATTTTGTAGTGCATAGGGGCTGGTACTGTGTCAGGATGGCCGAGAGGTCTAAGGCGCTGCGTTCAGGTCGCAGTCCACTCTGTGGGCGTGGGTTCGAATCCCACTCCTGACAATATTTGCGTAAGAATAGCGTATCTGTTCTTGAAAAAAATTCCTTTTTCAAAACATTTCAATCTATCTTTATGGTTTCTTAAATATTCCACAGAAAAACATGTTATTTCTCAAGACCGTGACAAGTGCATCAGCGGGTCAGTGCGTAATGAGCTCCGTAACTCTGGTCGTAAGTTCTGGAGGAGATGTCACATCTCTTCTGAAAACACTTCTGAAGAAGGAAAATATTTTCATCCACGAAATGAAATTAACGACTGGAATTAATTCGAAACTTTAAACTGAATATTACATTTTGTAGTGCATAGGGGCTGGTACTGTGTCAGGATGGCCGAGAGGTCTAAGGCGCTGCGTTCAGGTCGCAGTCCACTCTGTGGGCGTGGGTTCGAATCCCACTCCTGACAATATTTGCGTAAGAAAAGCGTATCTGTTCTTGAAAAAAATTCCTTTTTCAAACATTTCAATCTATCTTTATGGTTTCTTAAATATTCCACAGAAAAACATGTTATTTCTCAAGACCGTGACAAGTGCATCAGCGGGTCAGTGCGTAATGAGCTCCGTAACTCTGGTCGAAATATCTGAGAGAGATGTCACATTTCTTCTGAAAACACTTCTGAAGAAAGAAAATATTTTCATCCACGAAATGAAATTAACGACTGGAATTAATTCTAAACTTTAAAATGAATATTACATTTTGTAGGGCATACGGACGGATATTGTGTCAGGATGGCCGAGCGGTCCAAGGTGCTGCGTTCAGGGCGCAGTCCACTCTGTGGGCGTGGGTTCGAATCCCACTCCTGACAATATATGCGTAAGAATAGCGTATGTGTTCTTGTAAAAAAAATTTAGTTTTTCAAAACATTTCAATCTTTCTTTATGGTTTTTTAAATATTCCACAGAAAAACATGTTATTTCTCAAGGCCGTGACAAGTGCATCAGCGGGTCAGTGCGTAATGAGCTCCGTAACTCTGGTCGTAAGTTCTGGAGGAGATGTCACATTTCTTCTGAAAACACTTCTGAAGAAAGAAAATATTTTCATCCACGAAATGCAATTAACGACTGGGATTAATTCTGAACTTTAAAATGAATATTACATTTTGTAGTGCATACGGACGGATATTGTGTCAGGATGGCCGAGCGGTCTAAGCCGCTGCGTTCAGGTCGCAGTCCACTCTGTGGGCGTGGGTTCGAATCCCACTCCTGACAATATTTGCGTAAGAATAGCGTATCTGTTCTTGAAAAAAATTCCTTTTTCAAAACATTTCAATATATCTTTATGGTTTCTTAAATATTCCACAGAAAAACATTTTATTTCTCAAGGCCGTGACAAGTTTATCAGCGGGTCATTGCGTAATGAGCTCCGTAACTCTGATCGTTAGTTCTGAGGGAGATGTCACATAGCTTCTGAAAACACTTCTGAAGAAAGAAAATATTTTCATCCACGAAATGAAATTAACGACTGGAATTAATTCTAAACTTTAAAATGAATATTACATTTTGTAGTGCATTGGGACTGATACTGTGTCAGGATGGCCGAGCGCTCTAAGGCGCTGCGTTCAGTTCGCAGTCCACTCTGTGGGCGTGGGTTCGAATCCCACTCCTGACAATATTTGCGTAAGAAAAGCGTATCTGTTCTTGAAAAAAATTCCTTTTTCAAAACATTTCAATCTATCTTTATGGTTTCTTAAATATTCCACAGAAAAACATGTTATTTCTCATGACCGTGACAAGTGCATCAGCGGGTCAGTGCGTAATGAGCTCCGTAACTCTGGTCGTAAGTTCTGGAGGAGATGTCACATCTCTTCTGAAAACACTTCTGAAGAAGGAAAATATTTTCATCCACGAAATGAAATTAACGACTGAAATTAATTCTAAACTTTAAACTGAATATCACATTTTGTAGTGCATAGGGGCTGGTGCTGTGTCAGGATGGCCGAGAGGTCTAAGACGCTGCGTTCAGGTCGCAGTCCACTCTGTGGGCGTGGGTTCGAATCCCACTCCTGACAATATTTGCGTAAGAATAGCGTATCTGTTCTTGAAAAAAATTCCTTTTTCAAAACATTTCAATCTATCTTTATGGTTTCTTAAATATTCCACAGAAAAACATGTTATTTCTCAAGACCGTGACAAGTGCATCAGCGGGTCAGTGCGTAATGAGCTCCGTAACTCTGGTCGAAATATCTGAGAGAGATGTCACATTTCTTCTGAAAACACTTCTGAAGAAAGAAAATATTTTCATCCACGAAATGAAATTAACGACTGGAATTAATTCTAAACTTTAAAATGAATATTACATTTTGTAGGGCATACGGACGGATATTGTGTCAGGATGGCCGAGCGGTCCAAGGTGCTGCGTTCAGGGCGCAGTCCACTCTGTGGGCGTGGGTTCGAATCCCACTCCTGACAATATATGCGTAAGAATAGCGTATGTGTTCTTGTAAAAAAAATTTAGTTTTTCAAAACATTTCAATCTTTCTTTATGGTTTTTTAAATATTCCACAGAAAAACATGTTATTTCTCAAGGCCGTGACAAGTGCATCAGCGGGGCAGTGCGTAATGAGCTCCGTAACTCTGGTCGTAAGTTCTGGAGGAGATGTCACATTTCTTCTGAAAACTATTCTGAAGAAAGAAAATATATTCATCCACGAAATGCAATTAACGACTGGGATTAATTCTGAACTTTAAAATGAATATTACATTTTGTAGTGCATACGGACGGATATTGTGTCAGGATGGCCGAGTGGTCTAAGCCGCTCCGATCAGGTCGCAGTCCACTCTGTGGGCGTGGGTTCGAATCCCACTCCTGACAATATTTGCGTAAGAATAGCGTATCTGTTCTTGAAAAAAATTCCTTTTTCAAAACATTTCAATCTATCTTTATGGTTTCTTAAATATTCCACAGAAAAACATGTTATTTCTCAAGACCGTGACAAGTGCATCAGCGGGTCAGTGCGTAATGAGCTCCGTAACTCTGGTCGAAATATCTGAGAGAGATGTCACATTTCTTCTGAAAACACTTCTGAAGAAAGAAAATATTTTCATCCACGAAATGAAATTAACGACTGGAATTAATTCTAAACTTTAAACTGAATATCACATTTTGTAGTGCATAGGGGCTGGTGCTGTGTCAGGATGGCCGAGAGGTCTAAGACGCTGCGTTCAGGTCGCAGTCGACTTTGTGGGCGTGGGTTCGAACCCACTCCTGACAATATTTGCGTAAGAATAGCGTATCTGTTCTTGAAAAAAATTCCTTTTTCAAAACATTTCAATCTATCTTTATGGTTTCTTAAATATTCCACAGAAAAACATGTTATTTCTCAAGGCCGTGACAAGTGCATCAGCGGGTCAGTGCGTAATGAGCTCCGTAACTCTGGTCGTAAGTTCTGGAGGAGATGTCACATTTCTTCTGAAAACACTTCTGAAGAAAGAAAATATTTTCATCCACGAAATGCAATTAACGACTGGGATTAATTCTGAACTTTAAAATGAATATTACATTTTGTAGTGCATACGGACGGATATTGTGTCAGGATGGCCGAGCGGTCTAAGGCGCTGCGTTCAGGTCGCAGTCCACTCTGTGGGCGTGGGTTCGAATCCCACTCCTACAATATTTGCGTAAGAATAGCGTATCTGTTCTTGAAAAAAATTCCTTTTTCAAAACATTTCAATCTATCTTTATGGTTTCTTAAATATTCCACAGAAAAACATGTTATTTCTCAAGACCGTGACAAGTGCATCAGCGGGTCAGTGCGTAATGAGCTCCGTAACTCTGGTCGTAAGTTCTGGAGGAGATGTCACATCACTTCTGAAGAAGGAAAATATTTTCATCCACGAAATGAAATTAACACCTGGAATTAATTCTAAACTTTAAAATGAATATTACATTTTGTAGTGCATAGGGGCTGGTACTGTGTCAGGATGGCCGAGAGGTCTAAGGCGCTGCGTTCAGGTCGCAGTCCACTCTGTGGGCGTGGGTTCGAATCCCACTCCTGACAATATTTGCGTAAGAATAGCGTATCTGTTCTTGAAAAAAATTCCTTTTTCAAAACATTTCAATCTATCTTTATGGTTTCTTAAATATTCCACAGAAAAACATGTTATTTCTCAAGACCGTGACAAGTGCATCAGCGGGTCAGTGCGTAATGAGCTCCGTAACTCTGGTCGTAAGTTCTGGAGGAGATGTCACATCTCTTCTGAAAACACTTCTGAAGAAGGAAAATATTTTCATCCACGAAATGAAATTAACGACTGGAATTAATTCGAAACTTTAAACTGAATATTACATTTTGTAGTGCATAGGGGCTGGTACTGTGTCAGGATGGCCGAGAGGTCTAAGGCGCTGCGTTCAGGTCGCAGTCCACTCTGTGGGCGTGGGTTCGAATCCCACTCCTGACAATATTTGCGTAAGAAAAGCGTATCTGTTCTTGAAAAAAATTCCTTTTTCAAACATTTCAATCTATCTTTATGGTTTCTTAAATATTCCACAGAAAAACATGTTATTTCTCAAGACCGTGACAAGTGCATCAGCGGGTCAGTGCGTAATGAGCTCCGTAACTCTGGTCGAAATATCTGAGAGAGATGTCACATTTCTTCTGAAAACACTTCTGAAGAAAGAAAATATTTTCATCCACGAAATGAAATTAACGACTGGAATTAATTCTAAACTTTAAAATGAATATTACATTTTGTAGGGCATACGGACGGATATTGTGTCAGGATGGCCGAGCGGTCCAAGGTGCTGCGTTCAGGGCGCAGTCCACTCTGTGGGCGTGGGTTCGAATCCCACTCCTGACAATATATGCGTAAGAATAGCGTATGTGTTCTTGTAAAAAAAATTTAGTTTTTCAAAACATTTCAATCTTTCTTTATGGTTTTTTAAATATTCCACAGAAAAACATGTTATTTCTCAAGGCCGTGACAAGTGCATCAGCGGGTCAGTGCGTAATGAGCTCCGTAACTCTGGTCGTAAGTTCTGGAGGAGATGTCACATTTCTTCTGAAAACACTTCTGAAGAAAGAAAATATTTTCATCCACGAAATGCAATTAACGACTGGGATTAATTCTGAACTTTAAAATGAATATTACATTTTGTAGTGCATACGGACGGATATTGTGTCAGGATGGCCGAGCGGTCTAAGCCGCTGCGTTCAGGTCGCAGTCCACTCTGTGGGCGTGGGTTCGAATCCCACTCCTGACAATATTTGCGTAAGAATAGCGTATCTGTTCTTGAAAAAAATTCCTTTTTCAAAACATTTCAATATATCTTTATGGTTTCTTAAATATTCCACAGAAAAACATTTTATTTCTCAAGGCCGTGACAAGTGCATCAGCGGGTCATTGCGTAATGAGCTCCGTAACTCTGATCGTTAGTTCTGAGGGAGATGTCACATAGCTTCTGAAAACACTTCTGAAGAAAGAAAATATTTTCATCCACGAAATGAAATTAACGACTGGAATTAATTCTAAACTTTAAAATGAATATTACATTTTGTAGTGCATTGGGACTGATACTGTGTCAGGATGGCCGAGCGCTCTAAGGCGCTGCGTTCAGTTCGCAGTCCACTCTGTGGGCGTGGGTTCGAATCCCACTCCTGACAATATTTGCGTAAGAAAAGCGTATCTGTTCTTGAAAAAAATTCCTTTTTCAAAACATTTCAATCTATCTTTATGGTTTCTTAAATATTCCACAGAAAAACATGTTATTTCTCATGACCGTGACAAGTGCATCAGCGGGTCAGTGCGTAATGAGCTCCGTAACTCTGGTCGTAAGTTCTGGAGGAGATGTCACATCTCTTCTGAAAACACTTCTGAAGAAGGAAAATATTTTCATCCACGAAATGAAATTAACGACTGAAATTAATTCTAAACTTTAAACTGAATATCACATTTTGTAGTGCATAGGGGCTGGTGCTGTGTCAGGATGGCCGAGAGGTCTAAGACGCTGCGTTCAGGTCGCAGTCCACTCTGTGGGCGTGGGTTCGAATCCCACTCCTGACAATATTTGCGTAAGAATAGCGTATCTGTTCTTGAAAAAAATTCCTTTTTCAAAACATTTCAATCTATCTTTATGGTTTCTTAAATATTCCACAGAAAAACATGTTATTTCTCAAGACCGTGACAAGTGCATCAGCGGGTCAGTGCGTAATGAGCTCCGTAACTCTGGTCGAAATATCTGAGAGAGATGTCACATTTCTTCTGAAAACACTTCTGAAGAAAGAAAATATTTTCATCCACGAAATGAAATTAACGACTGGAATTAATTCTAAACTTTAAAATGAATATTACATTTTGTAGGGCATACGGACGGATATTGTGTCAGGATGGCCGAGCGGTCCAAGGTGCTGCGTTCAGGGCGCAGTCCACTCTGTGGGCGTGGGTTCGAATCCCACTCCTGACAATATATGCGTAAGAATAGCGTATGTGTTCTTGTAAAAAAAATTTAGTTTTTCAAAACATTTCAATCTTTCTTTATGGTTTTTTAAATATTCCACAGAAAAACATGTTATTTCTCAAGGCCGTGACAAGTGCATCAGCGGGGCAGTGCGTAATGAGCTCCGTAACTCTGGTCGTAAGTTCTGGAGGAGATTTCACATTTCTTCTGAAAACTATTCTGAAGAAAGAAAATATATTCATCCACGAAATGCAATTAACGACTGGGATTAATTCTGAACTTTAAAATGAATATTACATTTTGTAGTGCATACGGACGGATATTGTGTCAGGATGGCCGAGTGGTCTAAGCCGCTCCGATCAGGTCGCAGTCCACTCTGTGGGCGTGGGTTCGAATCCCACTCCTGACAATATTTGCGTAAGAATAGCGTATCTGTTCTTGAAAAAAATTCCTTTTTCAAAACATTTCAATATATCTTTATGGTTTCTTAAATATTCCACAGAAAAACATTTTATTTCTCAAGGCCGTGACAAGTGCATCAGCGGGTCAGTGCGTAATGAGCTCCGTAACTCTGATCGTTAGTTCTGAGGGAGGGATCACATAGCTTCTGAAAACACTTCTGAAGAAAGAAAATATTTTCATCCACGAAATGAAATTAACGACTGGAATTAATTCTAAACTTTAAAATGAATATTACATTTTGTAGTGCATTGGGACTGATACTGTGTCAGGATGGCCGAGCGCTCTAAGGCGCTGCGTTCAGTTCGCAGTCCACTCTGTGGGCGTGGGTTCGAATCCCACTCCTGACAATATTTGCGTAAGAATAGCGTATCTGTTCTTGGAAAAAATTCCTTTTTCAAAACATTTCAATCTATCTTTATGGTTTCTTAAATATTCCACAGAAAAACATGTTATTTCTCAAGACCGTGACAAGTGCATCAGCGGGTCAGTGCGTAATGAGCTCCGTAACTCCGGTCGTAAGTTTTGGAGGAGATGTCACATCTCTTCTGAAAACACTTCTGAAGAAGGAAAATATTTTCATCCACGAAATGAAATTCACGACTGGAATTAATTCTAAACTTTAAAATGAATATTACATTTTGTAGTGCATAGGGGCTGGTACTGTGTCAGGATGGCCGAGAGGTCTAAGGCGCTGCGTTCAGGTCGAAGTCCACTCTGTGGGCGTGGGTTCGAATCCCACTCCTGAAAATATTTGCGTAAGAATAGCGTATCTGTTCTTGAAAAAAATTCTTTTTTCAAAACATTTCAATCTATCTTTATGGTTTCTTAAATATTCCACAGAAAAACATGTTATTTCTCAAGACCGTGACAAGTGCATCAGCGGGTCAGTGCGTAATGAGCTCCGTAACTCTGGTCGTAAGTTCTGGAGGAGATGTCACATCTCTTCTGAAAACACTTCTGAAGAAGGAAAATATTTTCATCCACTAAATGAAATTAACGACTGGAATTAATTCTAAACTTTAAACTGAATATCACATTTTGTAGTGCATAGGGGCTGGTACTGTGTCAGGATGGCCGAGAGGTCTAAGGCGCTGCGTTCAGGTCGCAGTCCACTCTGTGGGCGTGGGTTCGAATCCCACTCCGGACAATATTTGCGTAAGAATAGCGTATCTGTTCTTGAAAAAAATTCCTTTTTCAAAACATTTCAATCTATCTTTATGGTTTCTTAAATATTCCACAGAAAAACATGTTATTTCTAGACCGTGACAAGTGCATCAGCGGGTCAGTGCGTAATGAGCTCCGTAACTCTGGTCGAAGGATCTGAGGGAGATGTCACATCTCTTCTGAAAACACTTCTGAAGAAGGAAAATATTTTCATCCACGAAATGAAATTAACGACTGGAATTAATTCTAAACTTTAAACTGAATATCACATTTTGTAGTGCATAGGGGCTGGTACTGTGTCAGGATGGCCGAGAGGTCTAAGGCGCTGCGTTCAGGTCGCAGTCCACTCTGTGGGCGTGGGTTCGAATCCCACTCCTGACAATATTTGCGTAAGAATAGCGTATCTGTTCTTGAAAAAAATTCCTTTTTCAAAACATTTCAATCTATCTTTATGGTTTCTTAAATATTCCACAGAAAAACATTTTATTTCTCAAGACCGTGACAAGTGCATCAGCGGGTCAGTGCGTAATGAGCTCCGTAACTCTGGTCGAAATATCTGAGAGAGATGTCACATTTCTTCTGAAAACACTTCTGAAGAAAGAAAATATTTTCATCCACGAAATGAAATTAACGACTGGAATTAATTCTAAACTTTAAAATGAATATTACATTTTGTAGGGCATACGGACGGATATTGTGTCAGGATGGCCGAGCGGTCCAAGGTGCTGCGTTCAGGGCGCAGTCCACTCTGTGGGTGTGGGTTCGAATCCCACTCCTGACAATATATGCGTAAGAATAGCGTATGTGTTCTTGTAAAAAAAATTTAGTTTTTCAAAACATTTCAATCTTTCTTTATGGTTTTTTAAATATTCCACAGAAAAACATGTTATTTCTCAAGGCCGTGACAAGTGCATCAGCGGGTCAGTGCGTAATGAGCTCCGTAACTCTGATCGTAAGTTCTGGAGGAGATGTCACATTTCTTCTGAAAAGACTTCTGAAGAAAGAAAATATTTTCATCCACGAAATGCAATTAACGACTGGGATTAATTCTGAACTTTAAAATGAATATTACATTTTGTAGGGCATACGGACTGATACTGTGTAAGGATGGCCGAGCGGTCTAAGGCGCTGCTTTCAGGTCGTTATCCACTCTGTGGACGTGGGTTCGAATCCCACTCCTGACAGTATTTGCGTAACAATAGCGTGTCTGTTCTTGAAAAAAATTCCTTTTTCAAAACATTTCAATCTATCTTTATGGTTTCTTAAATATTCCACAGAAAAACATTTTATTTCTCAAGACCGTGACAAGTGCATCAGCGGGTCAGTGCGTAATGAGCTCCGTAAACTGATCGTTAGTTATGAGGGAGATGTCACATAGCTTCTGAAAACACTTCTGAAGAAAGAAAATATTTTCATCCACGAAATGAAATTCACGACTGGAATTAATTCTAAACTTTAAAATGAATATTACATTTTGTAGGGCATACGGTCTGATACTGTGTCAGGATGGCCGAGCGGTCTAAGGCGCTGCGTTCAGGTCGTTATGCACTCTGTGGACGTGGGTTCAAATCCCACTCCAGACAATATTTGCGTAAGAATAGCGTATCTGTTCTTGAAAAAAATTCCTTTTTCAAAACATTTCAATCTATCTTTATGGTTTTTTAAATATTCCACAGAAAAACATGTTATTTCTCAAGGCCGTGACAAGTGCATCAGCGGGTCAGTGCGTAATGAGCTCCGTAACTCTGGTCGTAAGTTCGGGAGGAGATGTCACATTTCTTCTGAAAACACTTCTGAAGAAAGAAAATATTTTCATCCACGAAATGCAATTAACGACTGGGATTAATTCTGAACTTTAAAATGAATATTACATTTTGTAGGGCATACGGACTGATACTGTGTCATGATGGCCGAGCGGTCTAAGGCGCTGCGTTCAGGTCGTTATCCACTCTGTGGACGTGGGTTCAAATCCCACTCCTGACAGTATTTGCGTAAGAATAGCGTGTCTGTTCTTGAAAAAAATTCCTTTTTCAAAACATTTCAATCTATCTTTATGGTTTCTTAAATATTCCACAGAAAAACATTTTATTTCTCAAGACCGTGACAAGTGCATCAGCGGGTCAGTGCGTAATGAGCTCCGTAAACTGATCGTTAGTTATGAGGGAGATGTCACATAGCTTCTGAAAACACTTCTGAAGAAAGAAAATATTTTCATCCACGAAATGAAATTAACGATTGGAATTAATTCTAAACTTTAAAATGAATATTACATTTTGTAGTGCATTGGGACTGATACTGTGTCAGGATGGCCGAGCGCTCTAAGGCGCTGCGTTCAGTTCGCAGTCCACTCTGTGGGCGTGGGTTCGAATCCCATTCCTGGCAATATTTGCGTAAGAATAGCGTATCTGTTCTTGGAAAAAATTCCTTTTTCAAAACATTTCAATCTATCTTTATGGTTTCTTAAATATTCCACAGAAAAACATTTTATTTCTCAAGACCGTGACAAGTGCATCAGCGGGTCAGTGCGTAATGAGCTCCGTAACTCTGGTCGAAATATCTGAGAGAGATGTCACATTTCTTCTGAAAACACTTCTGAAGAAAGAAAATATTTTCATCCACGAAATGAAATTAACGACTGGAATTAATTCTAAACTTTAAAATGAATATTACATTTTGTAGGGCATACGGACGGATATTGTGTCAGGATGGCCGAGCGGTCCAAGGTGCTGCGTTCAGGGCGCAGTCCACTCTGTGGGTGTGGGTTCGAATCCCACTCCTGACAATATATGCGTAAGAATAGCGTATGTGTTCTTGTAAAAAAAATTTAGTTTTTCAAAACATTTCAATCTTTCTTTATGGTTTTTTAAATATTCCACAGAAAAACATGTTATTTCTCAAGGCCGTGACAAGTGCATCAGCGGGTCAGTGCGTAATGAGCTCCGTAACTCTGATCGTAAGTTCTGGAGGAGATGTCACATTTCTTCTGAAAAGACTTCTGAAGAAAGAAAATATTTTCATCCACGAAATGCAATTAACGACTGGGATTAATTCTGAACTTTAAAATGAATATTACATTTTGTAGGGCATACGGACTGATACTGTGTAAGGATGGCCGAGCGGTCTAAGGCGCTGCTTTCAGGTCGTTATCCACTCTGTGGACGTGGGTTCGAATCCCACTCCTGACAGTATTTGCGTAACAATAGCGTGTCTGTTCTTGAAAAAAATTCCTTTTTCAAAACATTTCAATCTATCTTTATGGTTTCTTAAATATTCCACAGAAAAACATTTTATTTCTCAAGACCGTGACAAGTGCATCAGCGGGTCAGTGCGTAATGAGCTCCGTAAACTGATCGTTAGTTATGAGGGAGATGTCACATAGCTTCTGAAAACACTTCTGAAGAAAGAAAATATTTTCATCCACGAAATGAAATTCACGACTGGAATTAATTCTAAACTTTAAAATGAATATTACATTTTGTAGGGCATACGGTCTGATACTGTGTCAGGATGGCCGAGCGGTCTAAGGCGCTGCGTTCAGGTCGTTATGCACTCTGTGGACGTGGGTTCAAATCCCACTCCAGACAATATTTGCGTAAGAATAGCGTATCTGTTCTTGAAAAAAATTCCTTTTTCAAAACATTTCAATCTATCTTTATGGTTTTTTAAATATTCCACAGAAAAACATGTTATTTCTCAAGGCCGTGACAAGTGCATCAGCGGGTCAGTGCGTAATGAGCTCCGTAACTCTGGTCGTAAGTTCGGGAGGAGATGTCACATTTCTTCTGAAAACACTTCTGAAGAAAGAAAATATTTTCATCCACGAAATGCAATTAACGACTGGGATTAATTCTGAACTTTAAAATGAATATTACATTTTGTAGGGCATACGGACTGATACTGTGTCATGATGGCCGAGCGGTCTAAGGCGCTGCGTTCAGGTCGTTATCCACTCTGTGGACGTGGGTTCAAATCCCACTCCTGACAGTATTTGCGTAAGAATAGCGTGTCTGTTCTTGAAAAAAATTCCTTTTTCAAAACATTTCAATCTATCTTTATGGTTTCTTAAATATTCCACAGAAAAACATTTTATTTCTCAAGACCGTGACAAGTGCATCAGCGGGTCAGTGCGTAATGAGCTCCGTAAACTGATCGTTAGTTATGAGGGAGATGTCACATAGCTTCTGAAAACACTTCTGAAGAAAGAAAATATTTTCATCCACGAAATGAAATTAACGATTGGAATTAATTCTAAACTTTAAAATGAATATTACATTTTGTAGTGCATTGGGACTGATACTGTGTCAGGATGGCCGAGCGCTCTAAGGCGCTGCGTTCAGTTCGCAGTCCACTCTGTGGGCGTGGGTTCGAATCCCATTCCTGGCAATATTTGCGTAAGAATAGCGTATCTGTTCTTGGAAAAAATTCCTTTTTCAAAACATTTCAATCTATCTTTATGGTTTCTTAAATATTCCACAGAAAAACATTTTATTTCTCAAGACCGTGACAAGTGCATCAGCGGGTCAGTGCGTAATGAGCTCCGTAACTCTGGTCGAAATATCTGAGAGAGATGTCACATTTCTTCTGAAAACACTTCTGAAAAAAGAAAATATTTTCATCCACGAAATGAAGTTAACGACTGGAATTAATTCTAAACTTTAAAATGAATATTACATTTTGTAGGGCATACGGACGGATATTGTGTCAGGCAGCCGAGCGGTCCAAGGTGCTGCGTTCAGGGCGCAGTCCACTCTGTGGGTGTGGGTTCGAATCCCACTCCTGACAATATATGCGTAAGAATAGCGTATGTGTTCTTGTAAAAAAAATTTAGTTTTTCAAAACATTTCAATCTTTCTTTATGGTTTTTTAAATATTCCACAGAAAAACATGTTATTTCTCAAGGCCGTGACAAGTGCATCAGCGGGTCAGTGCGTAATGAGCTCCGTAACTCTGGTCGTAAGTTCGGGAGGAGATGTCACATTTCTTCTGAAAACACTTCTGAAGAAAGAAAATATTTTCATCCACGAAATGCAATTAACGACTGGGATTAATTCTGAACTTTAAAATGAATATTACATTTTGTAGGGCATACGGACTGATACTGTGTCAGGATGGCCGAGCGGTCTAAGGCGCTGCGTTCAGGTCGTTATCCACTCTGTGGACGTGGGTTCAAATCCCACTCCTGACAGTATTTGCGTAAGAATAGCGTGTCTGTTCTTGAAAAAAATTCCTTTTTCAAAACATTTCAATCTATCTTTATGGTTTCTTAAATATTCCACAGAAAAACATTTTATTTCTCAAGACCGTGACAAGTGCATCAGCGGGTCAGTGCGTAATGAGCTCCGTAACTCTGGTCGAAGGATCTGAGGGAGATGTCACATTTCTTCTGAAAACCATTCTGAAGAAAGGAAATATTTTCATCCACGAAATGAAATTCACGACTGGAATTAATTCTAAACTTTAAAATGAATATTACATTTTGTAGGGCATACGGACGGATATTGTGTCAGGATGGCCGAGCGGTCTAAGGCGCTGCGTTCAGGTCGCAGTCCACTCTGTGGGCGTGGGTTCGAATCCCATTCCTGGCAATATTTGCGTAAGAATAGCGTATCTGTTCTTGGAAAAAATTCCTTTTTCAAAACATTTCAATCTATCTTTATGGTTTCTTAAATATTCCACAGAAAAACATTTTATTTCTCAAGACCGTGACAAGTGCATCAGCGGGTCAGTGCGTAATGAGCTCCGTAACTCTGGTCGAAATATCTGAGAGAGATGTCACATTTCTTCTGAAAACACTTCTGAAGAAAGAAAATATTTTCATCCACGAAATGAAGTTAACGACTGGAATTAATTCTAAACTTTAAAATGAATATTACATTTTGTAGGGCATACGGACGGATATTGTGTCAGGCAGCCGAGCGGTCCAAGGTGCTGCGTTCAGGGCGCAGTCCACTCTGTGGGTGTGGGTTCGAATCCCACTCCTGACAATATATGCGTAAGAATAGCGTATGTGTTCATGTAAAAAAAATTTAGTTTTTCAAAACATTTCAATCTTTCTTTATGGTTTTTTAAATATTCCACAGAAAAACATGTTATTTCTCAAGGCCGTGACAAGTGCATCAGCGGGTCAGTGCGTAATGAGCTCCGTAACTCTGGTCGTAAGTTCGGGAGGAGATGTCACATTTCTTCTGAAAACACTTCTGAAGAAAGAAAATATTTTCATCCACGAAATGCAATTAACGACTGGGATTAATTCTGAACTTTAAAATGAATATTACATTTTGTAGGGCATACGGACTGATACTGTGTCAGGATGGCCGAGCGGTCTAAGGCGCTGCGTTCAGGTCGTTATCCACTCTGTGGACGTGGGTTCAAATCCCACTCCTGACAGTATTTGCGTAAGAATAGCGTGTCTGTTCTTGAAAAAAATTCCTTTTTCAAAACATTTCAATCTATCTTTATGGTTTCTTAAATATTCCACAGAAAAACATTTTATTTCTCAAGACCGTGACAAGTGCATCAGCGGGTCAGTGCGTAATGAGCTCCGTAACTCTGGTCGAAGGATCTGAGGGAGATGTCACATTTCTTCTGAAAACCATTTTGAAGAAAGGAAATATTTTCATCCACGAAATGAAATTCACGACTGGAATTAATTCTAAACTTTAAAATGAATATTACATTTTGTAGGGCATACGGACGGATATTGTGTCAGGATGGCCGAGCGGTCTAAGGCGCTGCGTTCAGGTCGCAGTCCACTCTGTGGGCGTGGGTTCGAATCCCACTCCAGACAATATTTGCGTAAGAATAGCGAATCTGTTCTTGAAAAAAATTCCTTTTTCAAAACATTTCAATCTATCTTTATGGTTTTTTAAATATTCCACAGAAAAACATGTTATTTCTCAAGGCCGTGACAAGTGCATCAGCGGGTCAGTGCGTAATGAGCTCCGTAACTCTGGTCGTAAGTTCGGGAGGAGATGTCACATTTCTTCTGAAAACACTTCTGAAGAAAGAAAATATTTTCATCCACGAAATGCAATTAACGACTGGGATTAATTCTGAACTTTAAAATGAATATTACATTTTGTAGGGCATACGGACTGATACTGTGTCAGGATGGCCGAGCGGTCTAAGGCGCTGCGTTCAGGTCGTTATCCACTCTGTGGACGTGGGTTCGAATCCCACTCCTGACAGTATTTGCGTAAGAATAGCGTGTCTGTTCTTGAAGAAAATTCCTTTTTCAAAACATTTCAATCTATCTTTATGGTTTCTTAAATATTCCACAGAAAAACATTTTATTTCTCAAGACCGTGACAAGTGCATCAGCGGGTCAGTGCGTAATGAGCTCCGTAACTCTGGTCGAAGGATCTGAGGGAGATGTCACATTTCTTCTGAAAACCATTCTGAAGAAAGGAAATATTTTCATCCACGAAATGAAATTCACGACTGGAATTAATTCTAAACTTTAAAATGAATATTACATTTTGTAGGGCATACGGACGGATATTGTGTCAGGATGGCCGAGCGGTCTAAGGCGCTGCGTTCAGGTCGCAGTCCACTCTGTGGGCGTGGGTTCGAATCCCACTCCTGACAATATTTGCGTAAGTATAGCGTATCTGTTCTTGAAAAAAATTCCTTTTTCAAAACATTTCAATCTATATTTATGGTTTCTTAAATATTCCACAGAAAAACATTTTATTTCTGAACACCGTGACAAGTGCATCAGCGGGTCAGTGCGTAATGAGCTCCGTAACTCTGGTCGAAGGATCTGAGGGAGATGTAACATTTCTTCTGAAAACACTTCTGAAGAAAGAAACTATTTTCATCCACGAAATGAAATTCACGACTGGAATTAATTCTAAACTTTAAAATGAATATTTTATTTTGTAGGGCATACGGACGGATATTGTTTCAGGATAGCCGAGCGGTCTAAGTCGCTGCGTTCAGGTCGCAGTCCCCTCTGTGGGCGTGGGTTCGAATTCCACTCCTGACAATATTTGCGTAAGAATAGCGTATCTGTTCTTGAAAAAAATTCCTTTTTCAAAACATTTCAATCTATCTTTATGGCTTCTTAAATATTCCACAGAAAAACATTTTATTTCTCAACACCGTGACAAGTGCATCAGCGGGTCAGTGCGTAATGAGCTCCGTAACTCTGGTCGAAGGATCTGAGGGAGATGTAACATTTCTTCTGAAAACACTTCTGAAGAAAGAAACTATTTTCATCCACGAAATGAAAATCACGACTGGAATTAATTCTAAACTTTAAAATGAATATTACATTTTGTAGGGCATACGGACGGATATTGTGTCAGGATGGCCGAGCGGTCTAAGGCGCTGCGTTCAGGTCGCAGTCCACTCTGTGGGCGTGGGTTCGAATTCCACTCCTGACAATATTTGCGTAAGAATAGCGTATCTGTTCTTGAAAAAAATTCCTTTTTCAAAACATTTCAATCTATCTTTATGGTTTCTTAAATATTCCACAGAAAAACATTTTATTTCTCAACACCGTGACAAGTGCATCAGCGGGTCAGTGCGTAATGAGCTCCGTAACTCTGGTCGAAGGATCTGAGGGAGATGTAACATTTCTTCTGAAAACACTTCTGAAGAAAGAAACTATTTTCATCCACGAAATGAAAATCACGACTGGAATTAATTCTAAACTTTAAAATGAATATTACATTTTGTAGGGCATACGGACGGATGTTCTGTCAGGATGGCCGAGCGGTCTAAGGCGCTGCGTTCAGGTCGCAGTCCACTCTGTGGGCGTGGGTTCGAATCCCACTCCTGACAATATTTGCGTAAGAATAGCGTATCTGTTCTTGAAAAAAATTCCTTTTTCAAAACATTTCAATCTATCTTTATGGTTTCATAAATATTCCACAGAAAAACATTTTATTTCTCAACACCGTGACAAGTGCATCAGCGGGTCAGCGCGTAATGAGCTCCGTAACTCTGGTCGAAATATCTGATAGACATGTAACATTTCTTCTGAAAACACTTCTGAAGAAAGGAAATATTTTCATCCACGAAATGAAATTCACGACTGGAATTAATTCTAAACTATACAATGAACATTACATTTTGTAGGGCATACGGACGGATATTGTGTCAGGATGGCCGAGCGGTCTAAGGCGCTGCGTTCAGGTCGCAGTCCACTCTGTGGGCGTGGGTTCGAATCCCACTCCTGACAATATTTGCGTAAGAATAGCATATCTGTTCTTGAAAAAAATTCCTTTTTCAAAACATTTCAATCTATCTTTATGGTTTCTTAAATATTCCACAGAAAAACATTTTATTTCTCAACACCGTGACAAGTGCATCAGCGGGTCAGTGCGTAATGAGCTCCGTAACTCTGGTCGAAGGATCTGAGGGAGATGTAACATTTCTTCTGAAAACACTTCTGAAGAAAGAAACTATTTTCATCCACGAAATGAAAATCACGACTGGAATTAATTCTAAACTTTAAAATGAATATTACATTTTGTAGGGCATACGGACGGATATTGTGTCAGGATGGCCGAGCGGTCTAAGGCGCTGCGTTCAGGTCGCAGTCCACTCTGTGGGCGTGGGTTCGAATCCCACTCCTGACAATATTTGCGTAAGAATAGCGTATCTGTTCTTGAAAAAAATTCCTTTTTCAAAACATTTCAATCTATCTTTATGGTTTCATAAATATTCCACAGAAAAACATTTTATTTCTCAACACCGTGACAAGTGCATCAGCGGGTCAGCGCGTACTGAGCTATGTATCTCTGGTCGAAATATCTGAGGGACATGTAACATTTCTTCTGAAAACACTTCTGAAGAAAGAAACTGTTTTCATCCACGAAATGAAATTCACGACTGGAATTAATTCTAAACTATAAAATGAACATTACATTTTGTAGGGCATACGGACGGATATTGTGTCAGGATGGCCGAGCGGTCTAAGGCGCTGCGTTCAGGTCGCAGTCCACTCTGTGGGCGTGGGTTCGAATCCCACTCCTGACAATATTTGCGTAAGTATAGCGTATCTGTTCTTGAAAAAAATTCCTTTTTCAAAACATTTCAATCTATATTTATGGTTTCTTAAATATTCCACAGAAAAACATTTTATTTCTCAACACCGTGACAAGTGCATCAGCGGGTCAGTGCGTAATGAGCTCCGTAACTCTGGTCGAAGGATCTGAGGGAGATGTAACATTTCTTATGAAAACACTTCTGAAGAAAGAAACTATTTTCATCCACGAAATGAAATTCACGACTGGAATTAATTCTAAACTTTAAAATGAATATTACATTTTGTAGGGCATACGGACGGATATTGTGTCAGGATAGCCGAGCGGTCTAAGTCGCTGCGTTCAGGTCGCAATCCCCTCTGTGGGCGTGGGTTCGAATTCCACTCCTGACAATATTTGCGTAAGAATAGCGTATCTGTTCTTGAAAAAAATTCCTTTTTCAAAACATTTCAATCTATCTTTATGGCTTCTTAAATATTCTACAGAAAAACATTTTATTTCTCAACACCGTGACAAGTGCATCAGCGGGTCAGTGCGTAATGAGCTCCGTAACTCTGGTCGAAGGATCTGAGGGAGATGTAACATTTCTTCTGAAAACACTTCTGAAGAAAGAAACTATTTTCATCCACGAAATGAAAATCACGACTGGAATTAATTCTAAACTTTAAAATGAATATTACATTTTGTAGGGCATACGGACGGATATTGTGTCAGGATGGCCGAGCGGTCTAAGGCGCTGCGTTCAGGTCGCAGTCCACTCTGTGGGCGTGGGTTCGAATTCCACTCCTGACAATATTTGCGTAAGAATAGCGTATCTGTTCTTGAAAAAAATTCCTTTTTCAAAACATTTCAATCTATCTTTATGGTTTCTTAAATATTCCACAGAAAAACATTTTATTTCTCAACACCGTGACAAGTGCATCAGCGGGTCAGTGCGTAATGAGCTCCGTAACTCTGGTCGAAGGATCTGAGGGAGATGTAACATTTCTTCTGAAAACACTTCTGAAGAAAGAAACTATTTTCATCCACGAAATGAAAATCACGACTGGAATTAATTCTAAACTTTAAAATGAATATTACATTTTGTAGGGCATACGGACGGATGTTGTGTCAGGATGGCCGAGCGGTCTAAGGCGCTGCGTTCAGGTCGCAGTCCACTCTGTGGGCGTGGGTTCGAATCCCACTCCTGACAATATTTGCGTAAGAATAGCGTATCTGTTCTTGAAAAAAATTCCTTTTTCAAAACATTTCAATCTATCTTTATGGTTTCATAAATATTCCACAGAAAAACATTTTATTTCTCAACACCGTGACAAGTGCATCAGCGGGTCAGCGCGTAATGAGCTCCGTAACTCTGGTCGAAATATCTGATAGACATGTAACATTTCTTCTGAAAACACTTCTGAAGAAAGGAAATATTTTCATCCACGAAATGAAATTCACGACTGGAATTAATTCTAAACTATACAATGAACATTACATTTTGTAGGGCATACGGACGGATATTGTGTCAGGATGGCCGAGCGGTCTAAGGCGCTGCGTTCAGGTCGCAGTCCACTCTGTGGGCGTGGGTTCGAATCCCACTCCTGACAATATTTGCGTAAGAATAGCATATCTGTTCTTGAAAAAAATTCCTTTTTCAAAACATTTCAATCTATCTTTATGGTTTCTTAAATATTCCACAGAAAAACATTTTATTTCTCAACACCGTGACAAGTGCATCAGCGGGTCAGTGCGTAATGAGCTCCGTAACTCTGGTCGAAGGATCTGAGGGAGATGTAACATTTCTTCTGAAAACACTTCTGAAGAAAGAAACTATTTTCATCCACGAAATGAAAATCACGACTGGAATTAATTCTAAACTTTAAAATGAATATTACATTTTGTAGGGCATACGGACGGATATTGTGTCAGGATGGCCGAGCGGTCTAAGGCGCTGCGTTCAGGTCGCAGTCCACTCTGTGGGCGTGGGTTCGAATCCCACTCCTGACAATATTTGCGTAAGAATAGCGTATCTGTTCTTGAAAAAAATTCCTTTTTCAAAACATTTCAATCTATCTTTATGGTTTCATAAATATTCCACAGAAAAACATTTTATTTCTCAACACCGTGACAAGTGCATCAGCGGGTCAGCGCGTACTGAGCTCCGTATCTCTGGTCGAAATATCTGAGGGACATGTAACATTTCTTCTGAAAACACTTCTGAAGAAAGAAACTGTTTTCATCCACGAAATGAAATTCACGACTGGAATTAATTCTAAACTATAAAATGAACATTACATTTTGTAGGGCATACGGACGGATATTGTGTCAGGATGGCCGAGCGGTCTAAGGCGCTGCGTTCAGGTCGCAGTCCACTTTGTGGGCGTGGGTTCGAATCCCACTCCTGACAATATTTGCGTAAGAATAGCGTATCTGTTCTTGAAAAAAATTCCTTTTTCAAAACATTTCAATCTATCTTTATGGTTTCTTAAATATTCCACAGAAAAACATTTTATTTCTCAACACCGTGACAAGTGCATCAGCGGGTCAGTGCGTAATGAGCTCCGTAACTCTGGTCGAAGGATCTGAGGGAGATGTCACATTTCTTCTGAAGAAAGAAAATATTTTCATCCACGAAATGAAATTAACGACTGGAATTAATTCTAAACTTTAAAATGAATATTACATTTTGTAGGGCATACGGACGGATATTGTGTCAGGCAGCCGAGCGGTCCAAGGTGCTGCGTTCAGGGCGCAGTCCACTCTGTGGGTGTGGGTTCGAATCCCACTCCTGACAATATATGCGTAAGAATAGCGTATGTGTTCTTGTAAAAAAAATTTAGTATTTCAAAACATTTCAATCTTTCTTTATGGTTTTTTAAATATTCCACAGAAAAACATGTTATTCTCAAGGCCGTGACAAGTGCATCAGCGGGTCAGTGCGTAATGAACTCCGTAACTCTGGTCGTAAGTTCTGGAGGAGATGTCACATTTCTTCTGAAAACACTTCTGAAGAAAGGAAATATTTTCATCCACGAAATGAAATTCACGACTGGAATTAATTCTAAACTATAAAATGAACATTACATTTTGTAGGGCATACGGACGGATATTGTGTCAGGATGGCCGAGCGGTCTAAGGCGCTGCGTTCAGGTCGCAGTCCACTTTGTGGGCGTGGGTTCGAATCCCACTCCTGACAATATTTGCGTAAGAATAGCGTATCTGTTCTTGAAAAAAATTCCTTTTTCAAAACATTTCAATCTATCTTTATGGTTTCTTAAATATTCCACAGAAAAACATTTTATTTCTCAACACCGTGACAAGTGCATCAGCGGGTCAGTGCGTAATGAGCTCCGTAACTCTGGTCGAAGGATCTGAGGGAGATGTAACATTTCTTCTGAAAACACTTCTGAAGAAAGAAACTATTTTCATCCACGAAATGAAATTCACGACTGGAATTAATTCTAAACTTTAAAATGAATATTACATTTTGTAGGGCATACGGACGGATATTGTGTCAGGATAGCCGAGCGGTCTAAGTCGCTGCGTTCAGGTCGCAGTCCACTCTGTGGGCGTGGGTTCGAATTCCACTCCTGACAATATTTGCGTAAGAATAGCGTATCTGTTCTTGAAAAAAATTCCTTTTTCAAAACATTTCAATCTATCTTTATGGTTTCTTAAATATTCCACAGAAAAACATTTTATTTCTCAACGCCGTGACAAGTGCATCAGCGGGTCAGTGCGTAATGAGCTCCGTAACTCTGGTCGAAGGATCTGAGGGAGATGTAACATTTCTTCTGAAAACACTTCTGAAGAAAGAAACTATTTTCATCCACGAAATGAAAATCACGACTGGAATTAATTCTAAACTTTAAAATGAATATTACATTTTGTAGGGCATACGGACGGATATTGTGTCAGGATGGCCGAGCGGTCTAAGGCGCTGCGTTCAGGTCGCAGTCCACTCTGTGGGCGTGGGTTCGAATCCCACTCCTGACAATATTTGCGTAAGAATAGCGTATCTGTTCTTGAAAAAAATTCCTTTTTCAAAACATTTCAATCTATCTTTATGGTTTCTTAAATATTCCACAGAAAAAACATTTTATTTCTCAACACCGTGACAAGTGCATCAGCGGGTCAGTGCGTAATGAGCTCCGTAACTCTGGTCGAAGGATCTGAGGGAGATGTCACATTTCTTCTGAAGAAAGAAAATATTTTCATCCACGAAATGAAATTCACGACTGGAATTAATTCTAAACTTTAAAATGAATATTACATTTTGTAGGGCATACGGACGGATATTGTGTCAGGCAGCCGAGCGGTCCAAGGTGCTGCGTTCAGGGCGCAGTCCACTCTGTGGGTGTGGGTTCGAATCCCACTCCTGACAATATATGCGTAAGAATAGCGTATGTGTTCTTGTAAAAAAAATTTAGTATTTCAAAACATTTCAATCTTTCTTTATGGTTTTTTAAATATTCCACAGAAAAACATGTTATTCTCAAGGCCGTGACAAGTGCATCAGCGGGTCAGTGCGTAATGAACTCCGTAACTCTGGTCGTAAGTTCTGGAGGAGATGTCACATTTCTTCTGAAAACACTTCTGAAGAAAGGAAATATTTTCATCCACGAAATGAAATTCACGACTGGAATTAATTCTAAACTATAAAATGAACATTACATTTTGTAGGGCATACGGACGGATATTGTGTCAGGATGGCCGAGCGGTCTAAGGCGCTGCGTTCAGGTCGCAGTCCACTTTGTGGGCGTGGGTTCGAATTCCACTCCTGACAATATTTGCGTAAGAATAGCGTATCTGTTCTTGAAAAAAATTCCTTTTTCAAAACATTTCAATCTATCTTTATGGTTTCTTAAATATTCCACAGAAAAACATTTTATTTCTCAACGCCGTGACAAGTGCATCAGCGGGTCAGTGCGTAATGAGCTCCGTAACTCTGGTCGAAGGATCTGAGGGAGATGTAACATTTCTTCTGAAAACACTTCTGAAGAAAGAAACTATTTTCATCCACGAAATGAAAATCACGACTGGAATTAATTCTAAACTTTAAAATGAATATTACATTTTGTAGGGCATACGGACGGATATTGTGTCAGGGTGGCCGAGCGGTCTAAGGCGCTGCGTTCAGGTCGCAGTCCACTCTGTGGGCGTGGGTTCGAATTCCACTCCTGAAAATATTTGCGTAAGAATAGCGTATCTGTTCTAGAAAAAAATTCCTTTTTCAAAACATTTCAATCTATCTTTATGGTTTCATAAATATTCCACAGAAAAACATTTTATTTCTCAAGACCGTGACAAGTGCATCAGTGGGTCAGTGCGTAATGAGCTCCGTTACTCTGGTCGAAGGATCTGAGGGAGATGTAACATTTCTTCTGAAAACCATTCTGAAGAAAGGAAATATTTTCATCCACTAAATGAAATTCACGACTGGAATTAATTCTAAACTTTAAAATGAATATTACATTTTGTAGGGCATACGGACGGATATTGTGTCAGGATAGCCGAGCGGTCTAAGTCGCTGCGTTCAGGTCGCAGTCCACTCTGTGGGCGTGGGTTCGAATTCCACTCCTGACAATATTTGCGTAAGAATAGCGTATCTGTTCTTGAAAAAAATTCCTTTTTCAAAACATTTCAATCTATCTTTATGGTTTCTTAAATATTCCACAGAAAAACATTTTATTTCTCAACACCGTGACAAGTGCATCAGCGGGTCAGTGCGTAATGAGCTCCGTAACTCTGGTCGAAGGATCTGAGGGAGATGTAACATTTCTTCTGAAAACACTTCTGAAGAAAGAAACTATTTTCATCCACGAAATGAAAATCACGACTGGAATTAATTCTAAACTTTAAAATGAATATTACATTTTGTAGGGCATACGGACGGATATTGTGTCAGGGTGGCCGAGCGGTCTAAGGCGCTGCGTTCAGGTCGCAGTCCACTCTGTGGGCGTGGGTTCGAATTCCACTCCTGAAAATATTTGCGTAAGAATAGCGTATCTGTTCTAGAAAAAAATTCCTTTTTCAAAACATTTCAATCTATCTTTATGGTTTCATAAATATTCCACAGAAAAACATTTTATTTCTCAAGACCGTGACAAGTGCATCAGTGGGTCAGTGCGTAATGAGCTCCGTTACTCTGGTCGAAGGATCTGAGGGAGATGTAACATTTCTTCTGAAAACCATTCTGAAGAAAGGAAATATTTTCATCCACTAAATGAAATTCACGACTGGAATTAATTCTAAACTTTAAAATGAATATTACATTTTGTAGTTCATACGGACGGATATTGTGTCAGGATGGCCGAGCGGTCTAAGGCGCTGCGTTCAGGTCGCAGTCCACTCTGTGGGCGTGGGTTCGAATCCCACTCCTGACAATATTTGCGTATGAATAGCGTATCTGTTCTTGAAAAAAAATTCCTTTTTCAAAACATTTCAATCTGTATTTACGGTTTCTTAAATATTCCAAAGAAAAACATTTTATTTCTCAAGACCGTGACAAGTGCATCAGCGGGTCAGTGCGTAATGAGCTCCGTAACTCTGGTCGAAGGATCTGAGGAAGATTTCACATTGCATCTGAAAACACTTCTGAAGAAAGAAACTATTTTCATCCACGAAATGAAATCAACGACTGGAATTAATTCTAAACTTTAAAATGAATATTACATTTTGTAGTGCATTGGGACTAACCCTGTGTCAGGATGGCCGAGCGGTCTAAGGCGCTGCGTTCAGGTTGCAGTCCACTCTGTGGGCGTGGGTTCGAATCCCACTCCTGACAATATTTGCGTAAGAATAGCGTTTCTGTTCTCGGAAAAAATTCCTTTTTCAAAACATTTCAATCTATCTTTATGGTTTCTTAAATATTCCACAGAAAAACATTTTATTTCTCAAGACCGTGAGAAGTGCATCAGCGGGTCAGTGCGTAATGAGCTCCGTAACTCTGGTCGAAGGATCTGAGGAAGATGTCACATTGCATCTGAAAACACTTCTGAAGAAAGAAACTATTTTCATCCACGAAATGAAATTAACGACTGGAATTAATTCTAAACTTTAAAATGAATATTACATTTTGTAGGGCATACGGACAGATATTGTGTCAGGATGGCCGAGGGGTCTAAGGCGCTGCGTTCAGGTCGCAGTCCACTCTGTGGACGTGGGTTCGAATCCCACTCCTGACAATATTTGCGTAAGAATAGCGTATCTGTTCTTGAAAAAAATTCCTTTTTCAAAACATTTCAATCTATCTTTATGGTTTCTTAAATATTCCACAGAAAAACATTTTATTTCTCAAGACCATGACAAGTGCATCAGCGGGTCAGTGCGTAATGAGCTCCGTAACTCTGGTCGAAGGATCTGAGGGAGATGTAACATTTCTTCTGAAAACACTTCTGAAGAAAGAAACTATTTTCATCCACGAAATGAAATTCACGACTGGAATTAATTCTAAACTTTAAAATGAATATTACATTTTGCAGGGCATACGGACGGATATTGTGTCAGGATGGCCTAGCGGTCTAAGGCGCTGCGTTCAGGTCGCGGTCCACTCTGTGGGCGTGGGTTCGAATCCCACTCCTGACAATATTTGCGTAAGAATAGCGTATCTGTTCTTGAAAAAAATTCCTTTTTCAAAACATTTCAATCTATCTTTATAGTTTCTTAAATATTCCACAGAAAAACATTTTATTTCTCAAGACCGTGACAAGTGCATCAGCGGGTCAATGCGTAATGAGCTACGTAACTCTGATCGTATGTTCTGAGGGAGATGTCACATTGCATCTGAAAACACTTCTGAAGAAAGAAACTATTTTCATCCACGAAATGCAATTAACGACTGGGATTAATTCTAAACTTTAAAATGAATATTAAATTTTGTAGGGCATACGGACGGATATTGTGTCAGGGTGGCCGAGCGGTCTAAGGCGCTGCGTTCAGGTCGCAGTCCACTCTGTGGGCGTGGGTTCGAATTCCACTCCTGACAATATTTGCGTAAGAATAGCGTATCTGTTCTAGAAAAAAATTCCTTTTTCAAAACATTTCAATCTATCTTTATGGTTTCTTAAATATTCCACAGAAAAACATTTTATTTCTCAAGACCGTGACAAGTGCATCAGTGGGTCAGTGCGTAATGAGCTCCGTTACTCTGGTCGAAGGATCTGAGGGAGATGTAACATTTCTTCTGAAAACCATTCTGAAGAAAGGAAATATTTTCATCCACTAAATGAAATTCACGACTGGAATTAATTCTAAACTTTAAAATGAATATTACATTTTGTAGTTCATACGGACGGATATTGTGTCAGGATGGCCGAGCGGTCTAAGGCGCTGCGTTCAGGTCGCAGTCCACTCTGTGGGCGTGGGTTCGAATCCCACTCCTGACAATATTTGCGTATGAATAGCGTATCTGTTCTTGAAAAAAAATTCCTTTTTCAAAACATTTATATCTGTATTTACGGTTTCTTAAATATTCCAAAGAAAAACATTTTATTTCTCAAGACCGTGACAAGTGCATCAGCGGGTCAGTGCGTAATGAGCTCCGTAACTCTGGTCGAAGGATCTGAGGAAGATGTCACATTGCATCTGAAAACACTTCTGAAGAAAGAAACTATTTTCATCCACGAAATGAAATTAACGACTGGAATTAATTCTAAACTTTAAAATGAATATTACATTTTGTAGGGCATACGGACGGATATTGTGTCAGGATGGCCTAGCGGTCTAAGGCGCTGCGTTCAGGTCGCAGTCCACTCTGTGGGCGTGGGTTCGAATCCCACTCCTGACAATATTTGCGTAAGAATAGCGTATCTGTTCTTGAAAAAAATTCCTTTTTCAAAACATTTCAATCTATCTTTATAGTTTCTTAAATATTCCACAGAAAAACATTTTATTTCTCAAGACCGTGACAAGTGCATCAGCGGGTCATTGCGTAATGAGCTACGTAACTCTGATCGTATGTTCTGAGGGAGATGTCACATTGCATCTGAAAACACTTCTGAAGAAAGAAACTATTTTCATCCACGAAATGCAATTAACGACTGGGATTATATCTAAACTTTAAAATGAATATTAAATTTTGTAGGGCATAGGGACTGATACTGTGTCAGGATGGCCGAGCGGTCTAAGGCGCTGCATTCAGGTCGCAGTCCACTCTGTGGGCGTGGGTTCGAATCCCACTCCTGACAATATTTGCGTAAGAATTGCGTATCTGTTCTTGAAAAAAATTCCGTTTTCAAAACATTTCAATCTATCTTTATGGTTTCTTAAATATTCCACAGAAAAAGATTTTATTTCTCAAGACCGTGACAAATGCATCAGCGGGTCAGTGCGTAATGAGCTCCGTAACTCTGGTCGAAGGATCTGAGGGAGATGTCACATTTCTTCTGAAAACACTTCTGAAGAAAGAAAATATTTTCATCCACGAAATGAAATTAACGACTGGAATTAATTCTAAACTTTAAAATGAATATTACATTTTGTAGTGCATACGGACTTACGCTGTGTCAGGATGGCCGAGCGGTCTAAGGCGCTGCGTTCAGGTCGCAGTCCACTCTGTGGGCGTGGGTTCGAATCCCACTCCTTACAATATTTGCGAAAGAATAGTTTATCTGTTCTTGAAAAAAATTCCTCTTTCAAAACATTTTTATCTATCTTTATGGTTTTTTAAATATTCCACAGAAAAACATTTTATTTCTCAAGACCGCGACAAGTTTATCAGCGGGTCAGTGCGTAATGAGCTCCGTAACTCTGGTCGAAGGATCTCAGGGAGATGTCACATTTCTTCCGAAAACACTTCTGAAGAAAGAAAATATTTTCATCCAAGAAATGAAATTAACGACTGGAATTAATTCTAAACTTTAAAATGAATATTACATTTTGTAGTGCATACGTATTTATATTATGTCAGGATGGCCGAGCGGTCTAAGGTGCTTCGTTTAGGTCGCAGTCAACTCTGTGGGCGTGGGTTCGAATCCCACTCCTGACAATCTTTGAGTACAAATAGCGTATCTGTTCTTGAAAAAAATTCCTATTTCAATCTATCTTTATGGTTTCTTAAATATTCCACAGAAAAACATTTTATTTCTCAAGACCGTGACAAGTGCATCACCGGGTCAGTGCGTAATGAACTCCGTAACTCTGATCTTAAATTCTTATTGAGATGTCATATTGCTTCTGAAAACACTTCTGAAGAAAGAAACTATTTTCATCCACGAAATGAAATTAACGACTGGAATTAATTCTAAACTTTAAAATGAATATTACATTTTGTAGTGCATTGGGACTAATACTGTGTCAGGATGGCCGAGCGGTCTAAGGCGCTGCGTTCAGGTCGCAGTCCACTCTGTGGGCGTGGGTACGAATCCCACTCCTGACAATACTTGCGTAGGAATAGAGTATCTGTTCTTGAAAAAAATTCCTTTTTCAAAACATTTCAATCTATCTTTATGGTTTCTTAAATATTCCATAGAAAAACATTTTATTTCTCAAGACCGTGACAAGTGCATCAGCGGGTCAGTGCGTAATGAACTCCGTAACTCTGGTCGACGGATCTGAGGGAGATGTCACATTTCTTCTGAAAACCATTCTGAAGAAAGGAAATATTTTCATCCACGAAATGAAATTCACGACTGGAATTAATTCTAAACTTTAAAATGAATATTACATTTTGTAGGGCATACGGACGGATATTGTGTCAGGATGGCCGAGCGGTCTAAGGCGCTGCGTTCAGGTCGCAGTCCACTCTGTGGGCGTGGGTTCGAATCCCACTCCTGACAATATTTGCGTAAGAATAGCGTATCTGTTCTTGAAAAAAATTCCTTTTTCAAAACATTTCAATCTATCTTTATGGTTTCTTAAATATTCCACAGAAAAACATTTTATTTCTCAAGACCGTGACAAGTGCATCAGCGGGTCAGTGCGTAATCAGCTCCGTTACTCTGGTCGAAGGATCTGAGGGAGATGTAACATTTCTTCTGAAAACCATTCTGAAGAAAGGAAATATTTTCATCCACTAAATGAAATTAACGACTGGAATTAATTCTAAACTTTAAAATGAATATTACATTTTGTAGTGCATTGGGACTAACCCTGTGTCAGGATGGCCGAGCGGTCTAAGGCGCTGCGTTCAGGTTGCAGTCCACTCTGTGGGCGTGGGTTCGAATCCCACTCCTGACAATATTTGCGTAAGAATAGCGTTTCTGTTCTTGAAAAAAATTCCTTTTTCAAAACATTTCAATCTATCTTTATGGTTTCTTAAATATTCCACAGAAAAACATTTTATTTCTCAAGACCGTGACAAGTGCATCAGCGGGTCAGTGCGTAATGAGCTCCGTTACTCTGGTCGAAGGATCTGAGGGAGATGTAACATTTCTTCTGAAAACCATTCTGAAGAAAGAAACTATTTTCATAAACGAAATGAAAATCACGACTGGAATTAATTCTAAACTTTAAAATGAATATTACATTTTGTAGGGCATACGGACGGATATTGTGTCAGGGTGGCCGAGCGGTCTAAGGCGCTGCGTTCAGGTCGCAGTCCACTCTGTGGGCGTGGGTTCGAATCCCACTCCTGACAATATTTGCGTAAGAATAGCGTATCTGTTCTAGAAAAAAATTCCGTTTTCAAAACATTTCAATCTATCTTTATGGTTTCTTAAATATTCCACAGAAAAACATTTTATTTCTCAAGACCGTGACAAGTGCATCAGTGGGTCAGTGCGTAATGAGCTCCGTTACTCTGGTCGAAGGATCTGAGGGAGATGTAACATTTCTTCTGAAAACCATTCTGAAGAAAGGAAATATTTTCATCCACTAAATGAAATTCACGACTGGAATTAATTCTAAACTTTAAAATGAATATTACATTTTGTAGTTCATACGGACGGATATTGTGTCAGGATGGCCGAGTGGTCTAAGGCGCTGCGTTCAGGTCGCAGTCCACTCTGTGGGCGTGGGTTCGAATCCCACTCCTGACAATATTTGCGTATGAATAGCGTATCTGTTCTTGAAAAAAAATTCCTTTTTCAAAACATTTATATCTGTATTTACGGTTTCTTAAATATTCCAAAGAAAAACATTTTATTTCTCAAGACCGTGACAAGTGCATCAGCGGGTCAGTGCGTAATGAGCTCCGTAACTCTGGTCGAAGGATCTGAGGAAGATGTCACATTGCATCTGAAAACACTTCTGAAGAAAGAAACTATTTTCATCCACGAAATGAAATTAACGACTGGAATTAATTCTAAACTTTAAAATGAATATTACATTTTGTAGTGCATTGGGACTAACCCTGTGTCAGGATGGCCGAGCGGTCTAAGGCGCTGCGTTCAGGTCGCAGTCCACTCTGTGGGCGTGGGTTCGAATCCCACTCCTGACAATATTTGCGTATGAATAGCGTATCTGTTCTTGAAAAAAAATTCATTTTTCAAAACATTTCAATCTGTATTTATGGTTTCTTAAATATTCCACAGAAAAACATTTTATTTCTCAAGACCGTGACAAGTGCATCAGCGGGTCAGTGCGTAATGAGCTCCGTAACTCTGGTCGAAGGATCTGAGGAAGATGTCACATTGCATCTGAAAACACTTCTGAAGAAAGAAACTATTTTCATCCACGAAATGAAATTAACGACTGGAATTAATTCTAAACTTTAAAATGAAGATTACATTTTGTAGTGCATTGGGACTAACACTGTGTCAGGATGGCCGAGCGGTCTAAGGCGCTGCGTTCAGGTTGCAGTCCACTCTGTGGGCGTGGGTTCGAATCCCACTCCTGACAATATTTGCGTAAGAATAGCGTATCTGTTCTTGAAAAAAATTCCTTTTTCAAAACATTTCAATCTATCTTTATGGTTTCTTAAATATTCCACAGAAAAACATTTTATTTCTCAAGACCATGACAAGTGCATCAGCGGGTCAGTGCGTAATGAGCTCCGTAACTCTGGTCGAAGGATCTGAGGGAGATGTAACATTTCTTCTGAAAACACTTCTGACAAAGAAACTATTTTCATCCACGAAATGAAATTCACGACTGGAATTAATTCTAAACTTTAAAATGAATATTACATTTTGTAGGGCATACGGACGGATATTGTGTCAGGATGGCCTAGCGGTCTAAGGCGTTGCGTTCAGGTCGCAGTCCACTCTGTGGGCGTGGGTTCGAATCCCACTCCTGACAATATTTGCGTAAGAATAGCGTATCTGTTCTTGAAAAAAATTCCTTTTTCAAAACATTTCAATCTATCTTTATAGTTTCTTAAATATTCCACAGAAAAACATTTTATTTCTCAAGACCGTGACAAGTGCATCAGCGGGTCATTGCGTAATGAGCTACGTAACTCTGATCGTATGTTCTGAGGGAGATGTCACATTGCATCTAAAAACACTTCTGAAGAAAGAAACTATTTTCATCCACGAAATGCAATTAACGACTGGGATTAATTCTAAACTTTAAAATGAATATTAAATTTTGTAGGGCATAGGGACTGATACTGTGTCAGGATGGCCGAGCGGTCTAAGGCGCTGCATTCAGGTCGCAGTCCACTCTGTGGGCGTGGGTTCGAATCCCACTCCTGACAATATTTGCGTAAGAATTGCGTATCTGTTCTTGAGAAAAATTCCGTTTTCAAAACATTTCAATCTATCTTTATGGTTTCTTAAATATTCCACAGAAAAAGATTTTACTTCTCAAGACCGTGACAAATGCATCAGCGGGGCAGTGCGTAATGAGCTCCGTAACTCTGGTCGAAGGATCTGAGGGAGATGTCACATTTCTTCTGAAAACACTTCTGAAGAAAGAAAATATTTTCATCCACGAAATGAAATTAACGACTGGAATTAATTCTAAACTTTAAAATGAATATTACATTTTGTAGTGCATACGGACTTACGCTGTGTCAGGATGGCCGAGCGGTCTAAGGCGCTGCGTTCAGGTCGCAGTCCACTCTGTGGGCGTGGGTTCGAATCCCACTCCTTACAATATTTGCGAAAGAATAGTTTATCTGTTCTTGAAAAAAATTCCTCTTTCAAAACATTTTTATCTATCTTTATGGTTTTTTAAATATTCCACAGAAAAACATTTTATTTCTCAAAACCGCGACAAGTTTATCAGCGGGTCAGTGCGTAATGAGCTCCGTAACTCTGGTCGAAGGATCTGAGGGAGATGTCACATTTCTTCCGAAAACACTTCTGAAGAAAGAAAATATTTTCATCCAAGAAATGAAATTAACGACTGGAATTAATTCTAAACTTTAAAATGAATATTACATTTTGTAGTGCATACGTATTTATATTATGTCAGGATGGCCGAGCGGTCTAAGGTGCTTCGTTTAGGTCGCAGTCAACTCTGTGGGCGTGGTTTCGAATCCCACTCCTGACAATCTTTGAGTACAAATAGCGTATCTGTTCTTGAAAAAAATTCCTATTTCAATCTATCTTTATGGTTTCTTAAATATTCCACAGAAAAACATTTTATTTCTCAAGACCGTGACAAGTGCATCACCGGGTCAGTGCGTAATGAACTCCGTAACTCTGATCTTAAATTCTTATTGAGATGTCATATTGCTTCTGAAAACACTTCTGAAGAAAGAAACTATTTTCATCCACGAAATGAAATTAACGACTGGAATTAATTCTAAACTTTAAAATGAATATTACATTTTGTAGTGCATTGGGACTAATACTGTGTCAGGATGGCCGAGCGGTCTAAGGCGCTGCGTTCAGGTCGCAGTCCACTCTGTGGGCGTGGGTACGAATCCCACTCCTGACAATACTTGCGTAGGAATAGAGTATCTGTTCTTGAAAAAAATTCCTTTTTCAAAACATTTCAATCTATCTTTATGGTTTCTTAAATATTCCATAGAAAAACATTTTATTTCTCAAGACCGTGACAAGTGCATCAGCGGGTCAGTGCGTAATGAACTCCGTAACTCTGGTCGACGGATCTGTGGGAGATGTCACATTTCTTCTGAAAACCATTCTGAAGAAAGGAAATATTTTCATCCACGAAATGAAATTCACGACTGGAATTAATTCTAAACTTTAAAATGAATATTACATTTTGTAGGGTATACGGACGGATATTGTGTCAGAATGGCCGAGCGGTC
The DNA here is from genome assembly GCF_947563725.1 of Argiope bruennichi. NCBI lineage: Eukaryota > Metazoa > Arthropoda > Arachnida > Araneae > Araneidae > Argiope > Argiope bruennichi. The sequence continues at coordinate 112,540,852 of NC_079158.1, read as the reverse complement.
TAAGGCGCTGCGTTCAGGTCGCAGTCCACTCTGTGGGCGTGGGTTCGAATCCCACTCCTGACAATATTTGCGTAAGAATAGCGTATCTGTTCTTGAAAAAAATTCCTTTTTCAAAACATTTCAATCTATCTTTATGGTTTCTTAAATATTCCACAGAAAAACATTTTATTTCTCAAGACCGTGACAAGTGCATCAGCGGGTCAGTGCGTAATGAGCTCCGTAACTCTGGTCGAAGGATCTGAGGGAAATGTAACATTTCTTCTGAAAACCATTCTGAAGAAAGGAAATATTTTCATCCACGAAATGAAATTCACGACTGGAATTAATTCTAAACTTTAAAATGAATATTACATTTTGTAGGGCATACGGACGGATATTGTGTCAGGATGGCCGAGCGGTCTAAGGCGCTGCGTTCAGGTCGCAGTCCACTCTGTGGGCGTGGGTTCGAATCCCACTCCTGACAATATTTGCGTAAGAATAGCGTATCTGTTCTTGAAAAAAATTCCTTTTTCAAAACATTTCAATCTATCTTTATGGTTTCTTAAATATTCCACAGAAAAACATTTTATTTCTCAAGACCGTGACAAGTGCATCAGCGGGTCAGTGCGTAATCAGCTCCGTTACTCTGGTCGAAGGATCTGAGGGAGATGTAACATTTCTTCTGAAAACCATTCTGAAGAAAGGAAATATTTTCATCCACTAAATAAAATTCATGACTGGAATTAATTCTAAACTTTAAAATGAATATTACATTTTGTAGGGCATACGGACGGATATTGTGTCAGGATGGCCGAGCGGTCTAAGGCGCTGCGTTCAGGTCGGAGTCCACTCTGTGGGCGTGGGTTCGAATCCCACTCCTGACAATACTTGCGTAAGAATAGCGTATCTGTTCTTGAAAAAAATTATTTTATCAAAACATTTCAATCTACTTTGTGGTTTCTTAAATATTCCACAGAAAAAGATTTTATTTCTCAAGACCGTGCAAGTGCATCAGCGGGTCAGTGCGTTATGAGCTCCGTAACTCTGGTCGAATGATCTGAGAGAGATGTCACATTTCTTCTGAAAACCATTCTGAAGAAAGGAAATATTTTCATCCACGAAATGAAATTCACGACTGGAATTAATTCTAAACTTTAAAATGAATATTACATTTTGTAGGGTATACGGACGGATATTGTGTCAGAATGGCCGAGCGGTCTAAGGCGCTGCGTTCAGGTCGCAGTCCACTCTGTGGGCGTGGGTTCGAATCCCACTCCTGACAATATTTGCGTAAGAATAGCGTATCTGTTCTTGAAAAAAATTCCTTTTTCAAAACATTTCAATCTATCTTTATGGTTTCTTAAATATTCCACAGAAAAACATTTTATTTCTCAAGACCGTGACAAGTGCATCAGCGGGTCAGTGCGTAATGAGCTCCGTAACTCTGGTCGAAGGATCTGAGGGAAATGTAACATTTCTTCTGAAAACCATTCTGAAGAAAGGAAATATTTTCATCCACGAAATGAAATTCACGACTGGAATTAATTCTAAACTTTAAAATGAATATTACATTTTGTAGGGCATACGGACGGATATTGTGTCAGGATGGCCGAGCGGTCTAAGGCGCTGCGTTCAGGTCGCAGTCCACTCTGTGGGCGTGGGTTCGAATCCCACTCCTGACAATATTTGCGTAAGAATAGCGTATCTGTTCTTGAAAAAAATTCCTTTTTCAAAACATTTCAATCTATCTTTATGGTTTCTTAAATATTCCACAGAAAAACATTTTATTTCTCAAGACCGTGACAAGTGCATCAGCGGGTCAGTGCGTAATCAGCTCCGTTACTCTGGTCGAAGGATCTGAGGGAGATGTAACATTTCTTCTGAAAACCATTCTGAAGAAAGGAAATATTTTCATCCACTAAATAAAATTCATGACTGGAATTAATTCTAAACTTTAAAATGAATATTACATTTTGTAGGGCATACGGACGGATATTGTGTCAGGATGGCCGAGCGGTCTAAGGCGCTGCGTTCAGGTCGGAGTCCACTCTGTGGGCGTGGGTTCGAATCCCACTCCTGACAATACTTGCGTAAGAATAGCGTATCTGTTCTTGAAAAAAATTATTTTATCAAAACATTTCAATCTACTTTGTGGTTTCTTAAATATTCCACAGAAAAAGATTTTATTTCTCAAGACCGTGCAAGTGCATCAGCGGGTCAGTGCGTTATGAGCTCCGTAACTCTGGTCGAATGATCTGAGAGAGATGTCACATTTCTTCTGAAAACCATTCTGAAGAAAGGAAATATTTTCATCCACGAAATGAAATTCACGACTGGAATTAATTCTAAACTTTAAAATAAATATTACATTTTGTAGGGCATACAGACGGATAATGTGTCAGGATGGCCGAGCGGTCTAAGGTGCTGCGTTCAGGTCGCAGTCCACTCTGTGGGCGTGGGTTCGAATCCCACTCCTGACAATATTTGCGTAAGAATAGCGTATCTGTTCTTTAAAAAAACTCCTTTTTCAAAACATTTTTATCTATCTTTATGGTTTCTTAAATATTCCACACAAAAACATTTTATTTCTCAAGACCCTGACAAGTGCATCAGCGGGTCAATGCGTAATGAGCTCCGTAACTCTGCTCGTAAGTTGTGAGGGAGATGTCACATCACTTCTGAAGAAAGAAAATTTTTTCATCCACGAAATGAAATTAACGACTGGAATTAATTCTAAACTTTAAAATGAATATTACATTTTGTTGTGCATACGTATTTATACTATGTCAGGATGGCCGAACGTCCTAAGCCGCTTCGTTTAGGCCGCAGTCCACTCTGTGGGCGTTTGTTCGAATCCCACTAATGACAATCTTTGAGAACAAATAGCGTATCTGTTCTTGAAAAAAATTCCTATTTCAATCTATCTTTATGGTTTCTTAAATATTCCACAGAAAAACATTTTATTTCTCAAGACCGTGACAAGTGCATCAGCGGGTCAGTGCGTAATGAGCTCCGTAACTCTGGTCGAAGGATCTGAGGGAGATGTCACATTGCATCTGAAAACACTTCTGAAGAAAGAAACTATTTTCATCCACGAAATGAAATTAACGACTGGAATTAATTCTAAACTTTAAAATGAATATTACATTTTGTAGTGCATACGGACTTACGCTGTGTCAGGATGGCCGAGCGGTCTAAGGCGCTGCGTTCAGGTCGCAGTCCACTCTGTGGGCGTGGGTTCGAATCCCACTCCTTACAATATTTGCGAAAGAATAGTTTATCTGTTCTTGAAAAAAATTCCTCTTTCAAAACATTTTTATCTATCTTTATGGTTTTTTAAATATTCCACAGAAAAACATTTTATTTCTCAAGACCGCGACAAGTTTATCAGCGGGTCAGTGCGTAATGAGCTCCGTAACTCTGGTCGAAGGATCTCAGGGAGATGTCACATTTCTTCCGAAAACACTTCTGAAGAAAGAAAATATTTTCATCCAAGAAATGAAATTAACGACTGGAATTAATTCTAAACTTTAAAATGAATATTACATTTTGTAGTGCATACGTATTTATATTATGTCAGGATGGCCGAGCGGTCTAAGGTGCTTCGTTTAGGTCGCAGTCAACTCTGTGGGCGTGGGTTCGAATCCCACTCCTGACAATCTTTGAGTACAAATAGCGTATCTGTTCTTGAAAAAAATTCCTATTTCAATCTATCTTTATGGTTTCTTAAATATTCCACAGAAAAACATTTTATTTCTCAAGACCGTGACAAGTGCATCACCGGGTCAGTGCGTAATGAACTCCGTAACTCTGATCTTAAATTCTTATTGAGATGTCATATTGCTTCTGAAAACACTTCTGAAGAAAGAAACTATTTTCATCCACGAAATGAAATTAACGACTGGAATTAATTCTAAACTTTAAAATGAATATTACATTTTGTAGTGCATTGGGACTAATACTGTGTCAGGATGGCCGAGCGGTCTAAGGCGCTGCGTTCAGGTCGCAGTCCACTCTGTGGGCGTGGGTACGAATCCCACTCCTGACAATACTTGCGTAGGAATAGAGTATCTGTTCTTGAAAAAAATTCCTTTTTCAAAACATTTCAATCTATCTTTATGGTTTCTTAAATATTCCATAGAAAAACATTTTATTTCTCAAGACCGTGACAAGTGCATCAGCGGGTCAGTGCGTAATGAACTCCGTAACTCTGGTCGACGGATCTGAGGGAGATGTCACATTTCTTCTGAAAACCATTCTGAAGAAAGGAAATATTTTCATCCACGAAATGAAATTCACGACTGGAATTAATTCTAAACTTTAAAATGAATATTACATTTTGTAGGGCATACGGACGGATATTGTGTCAGGATGGCCGAGCGGTCTAAGGCGCTGCGTTCAGGTCGCAGTCCACTCTGTGGGCGTGGGTTCGAATCCCACTCCTGACAATATTTGCGTAAGAATAGCGTATCTGTTCTTGAAAAAAATTCCTTTTTCAAAACATTTCAATCTATCTTTATGGTTTCTTAAATATTCCACAGAAAAACATTTTATTTCTCAAGACCGTGACAAGTGCATCAGCGGGTCAGTGCGTAATCAGCTCCGTTACTCTGGTCGAAGGATCTGAGGGAGATGTAACATTTCTTCTGAAAACCATTCTGAAGAAAGGAAATATTTTCATCCACTAAATGAAATTAACGACTGGAATTAATTCTAAACTTTAAAATGAATATTACATTTTGTAGTGCATTGGGACTAACCCTGTGTCAGGATGGCCGAGCGGTCTAAGGCGCTGCGTTCAGGTTGCAGTCCACTCTGTGGGCGTGGGTTCGAATCCCACTCCTGACAATATTTGCGTAAGAATAGCGTTTCTGTTCTTGAAAAAAATTCCTTTTTCAAAACATTTCAATCTATCTTTATGGTTTCTTAAATATTCCACAGAAAAACATTTTATTTCTCAAGACCGTGACAAGTGCATCAGCGGGTCAGTGCGTAATGAGCTCCGTTACTCTGGTCGAAGGATCTGAGGGAGATGTAACATTTCTTCTGAAAACCATTCTGAAGAAAGAAACTATTTTCATAAACGAAATGAAAATCACGACTGGAATTAATTCTAAACTTTAAAATGAATATTACATTTTGTAGGGCATACGGACGGATATTGTGTCAGGGTGGCCGAGCGGTCTAAGGCGCTGCGTTCAGGTCGCAGTCCACTCTGTGGGCGTGGGTTCGAATCCCACTCCTGACAATATTTGCGTAAGAATAGCGTATCTGTTCTAGAAAAAAATTCCGTTTTCAAAACATTTCAATCTATCTTTATGGTTTCTTAAATATTCCACAGAAAAACATTTTATTTCTCAAGACCGTGACAAGTGCATCAGTGGGTCAGTGCGTAATGAGCTCCGTTACTCTGGTCGAAGGATCTGAGGGAGATGTAACATTTCTTCTGAAAACCATTCTGAAGAAAGGAAATATTTTCATCCACTAAATGAAATTCACGACTGGAATTAATTCTAAACTTTAAAATGAATATTACATTTTGTAGTTCATACGGACGGATATTGTGTCAGGATGGCCGAGTGGTCTAAGGCGCTGCGTTCAGGTCGCAGTCCACTCTGTGGGCGTGGGTTCGAATCCCACTCCTGACAATATTTGCGTATGAATAGCGTATCTGTTCTTGAAAAAAAATTCCTTTTTCAAAACATTTATATCTGTATTTACGGTTTCTTAAATATTCCAAAGAAAAACATTTTATTTCTCAAGACCGTGACAAGTGCATCAGCGGGTCAGTGCGTAATGAGCTCCGTAACTCTGGTCGAAGGATCTGAGGAAGATGTCACATTGCATCTGAAAACACTTCTGAAGAAAGAAACTATTTTCATCCACGAAATGAAATTAACGACTGGAATTAATTCTAAACTTTAAAATGAATATTACATTTTGTAGTGCATTGGGACTAACCCTGTGTCAGGATGGCCGAGCGGTCTAAGGCGCTGCGTTCAGGTCGCAGTCCACTCTGTGGGCGTGGGTTCGAATCCCACTCCTGACAATATTTGCGTATGAATAGCGTATCTGTTCTTGAAAAAAAATTCATTTTTCAAAACATTTCAATCTGTATTTATGGTTTCTTAAATATTCCACAGAAAAACATTTTATTTCTCAAGACCGTGACAAGTGCATCAGCGGGTCAGTGCGTAATGAGCTCCGTAACTCTGGTCGAAGGATCTGAGGAAGATGTCACATTGCATCTGAAAACACTTCTGAAGAAAGAAACTATTTTCATCCACGAAATGAAATTAACGACTGGAATTAATTCTAAACTTTAAAATGAAGATTACATTTTGTAGTGCATTGGGACTAACACTGTGTCAGGATGGCCGAGCGGTCTAAGGCGCTGCGTTCAGGTTGCAGTCCACTCTGTGGGCGTGGGTTCGAATCCCACTCCTGACAATATTTGCGTAAGAATAGCGTATCTGTTCTTGAAAAAAATTCCTTTTTCAAAACATTTCAATCTATCTTTATGGTTTCTTAAATATTCCACAGAAAAACATTTTATTTCTCAAGACCATGACAAGTGCATCAGCGGGTCAGTGCGTAATGAGCTCCGTAACTCTGGTCGAAGGATCTGAGGGAGATGTAACATTTCTTCTGAAAACACTTCTGACAAAGAAACTATTTTCATCCACGAAATGAAATTCACGACTGGAATTAATTCTAAACTTTAAAATGAATATTACATTTTGTAGGGCATACGGACGGATATTGTGTCAGGATGGCCTAGCGGTCTAAGGCGTTGCGTTCAGGTCGCAGTCCACTCTGTGGGCGTGGGTTCGAATCCCACTCCTGACAATATTTGCGTAAGAATAGCGTATCTGTTCTTGAAAAAAATTCCTTTTTCAAAACATTTCAATCTATCTTTATAGTTTCTTAAATATTCCACAGAAAAACATTTTATTTCTCAAGACCGTGACAAGTGCATCAGCGGGTCATTGCGTAATGAGCTACGTAACTCTGATCGTATGTTCTGAGGGAGATGTCACATTGCATCTAAAAACACTTCTGAAGAAAGAAACTATTTTCATCCACGAAATGCAATTAACGACTGGGATTAATTCTAAACTTTAAAATGAATATTAAATTTTGTAGGGCATAGGGACTGATACTGTGTCAGGATGGCCGAGCGGTCTAAGGCGCTGCATTCAGGTCGCAGTCCACTCTGTGGGCGTGGGTTCGAATCCCACTCCTGACAATATTTGCGTAAGAATTGCGTATCTGTTCTTGAGAAAAATTCCGTTTTCAAAACATTTCAATCTATCTTTATGGTTTCTTAAATATTCCACAGAAAAAGATTTTACTTCTCAAGACCGTGACAAATGCATCAGCGGGGCAGTGCGTAATGAGCTCCGTAACTCTGGTCGAAGGATCTGAGGGAGATGTCACATTTCTTCTGAAAACACTTCTGAAGAAAGAAAATATTTTCATCCACGAAATGAAATTAACGACTGGAATTAATTCTAAACTTTAAAATGAATATTACATTTTGTAGTGCATACGGACTTACGCTGTGTCAGGATGGCCGAGCGGTCTAAGGCGCTGCGTTCAGGTCGCAGTCCACTCTGTGGGCGTGGGTTCGAATCCCACTCCTTACAATATTTGCGAAAGAATAGTTTATCTGTTCTTGAAAAAAATTCCTCTTTCAAAACATTTTTATCTATCTTTATGGTTTTTTAAATATTCCACAGAAAAACATTTTATTTCTCAAAACCGCGACAAGTTTATCAGCGGGTCAGTGCGTAATGAGCTCCGTAACTCTGGTCGAAGGATCTGAGGGAGATGTCACATTTCTTCCGAAAACACTTCTGAAGAAAGAAAATATTTTCATCCAAGAAATGAAATTAACGACTGGAATTAATTCTAAACTTTAAAATGAATATTACATTTTGTAGTGCATACGTATTTATATTATGTCAGGATGGCCGAGCGGTCTAAGGTGCTTCGTTTAGGTCGCAGTCAACTCTGTGGGCGTGGTTTCGAATCCCACTCCTGACAATCTTTGAGTACAAATAGCGTATCTGTTCTTGAAAAAAATTCCTATTTCAATCTATCTTTATGGTTTCTTAAATATTCCACAGAAAAACATTTTATTTCTCAAGACCGTGACAAGTGCATCACCGGGTCAGTGCGTAATGAACTCCGTAACTCTGATCTTAAATTCTTATTGAGATGTCATATTGCTTCTGAAAACACTTCTGAAGAAAGAAACTATTTTCATCCACGAAATGAAATTAACGACTGGAATTAATTCTAAACTTTAAAATGAATATTACATTTTGTAGTGCATTGGGACTAATACTGTGTCAGGATGGCCGAGCGGTCTAAGGCGCTGCGTTCAGGTCGCAGTCCACTCTGTGGGCGTGGGTACGAATCCCACTCCTGACAATACTTGCGTAGGAATAGAGTATCTGTTCTTGAAAAAAATTCCTTTTTCAAAACATTTCAATCTATCTTTATGGTTTCTTAAATATTCCATAGAAAAACATTTTATTTCTCAAGACCGTGACAAGTGCATCAGCGGGTCAGTGCGTAATGAACTCCGTAACTCTGGTCGACGGATCTGTGGGAGATGTCACATTTCTTCTGAAAACCATTCTGAAGAAAGGAAATATTTTCATCCACGAAATGAAATTCACGACTGGAATTAATTCTAAACTTTAAAATGAATATTACATTTTGTAGGGTATACGGACGGATATTGTGTCAGAATGGCCGAGCGGTCTAAGGCGCTGCGTTCAGGTCGCAGTCCACTCTGTGGGCGTGGGTTCGAATCCCACTCCTGACAATATTTGCGTAAGAATAGCGTATCTGTTCTTGAAAAAAATTCCTTTTTCAAAACATTTCAATCTATCTTTATGGTTTCTTAAATATTCCACAGAAAAACATTTTATTTCTCAAGACCGTGACAAGTGCATCAGCGGGTCAGTGCGTAATGAGCTCCGTAACTCTGGTCGAAGGATCTGAGGGAAATGTAACATTTCTTCTGAAAACCATTCTGAAGAAAGGAAATATTTTCATCCACGAAATGAAATTCACGACTGGAATTAATTCTAAACTTTAAAATGAATATTACATTTTGTAGGGCATACGGACGGATATTGTGTCAGGATGGCCGAGCGGTCTAAGGCGCTGCGTTCAGGTCGCAGTCCACTCTGTGGGCGTGGGTTCGAATCCCACTCCTGACAATATTTGCGTAAGAATAGCGTATCTGTTCTTGAAAAAAATTCCTTTTTCAAAACATTTCAATCTATCTTTATGGTTTCTTAAATATTCCACAGAAAAACATTTTATTTCTCAAGACCGTGACAAGTGCATCAGCGGGTCAGTGCGTAATCAGCTCCGTTACTCTGGTCGAAGGATCTGAGGGAGATGTAACATTTCTTCTGAAAACCATTCTGAAGAAAGGAAATATTTTCATCCACTAAATAAAATTCATGACTGGAATTAATTCTAAACTTTAAAATGAATATTACATTTTGTAGGGCATACGGACGGATATTGTGTCAGGATGGCCGAGCGGTCTAAGGCGCTGCGTTCAGGTCGGAGTCCACTCTGTGGGCGTGGGTTCGAATCCCACTCCTGACAATACTTGCGTAAGAATAGCGTATCTGTTCTTGAAAAAAATTATTTTATCAAAACATTTCAATCTACTTTGTGGTTTCTTAAATATTCCACAGAAAAAGATTTTATTTCTCAAGACCGTGCAAGTGCATCAGCGGGTCAGTGCGTTATGAGCTCCGTAACTCTGGTCGAATGATCTGAGAGAGATGTCACATTTCTTCTGAAAACCATTCTGAAGAAAGGAAATATTTTCATCCACGAAATGAAATTCACGACTGGAATTAATTCTAAACTTTAAAATGAATATTACATTTTGTAGGGTATACGGACGGATATTGTGTCAGAATGGCCGAGCGGTCTAAGGCGCTGCGTTCAGGTCGCAGTCCACTCTGTGGGCGTGGGTTCGAATCCCACTCCTGACAATATTTGCGTAAGAATAGCGTATCTGTTCTTGAAAAAAATTCCTTTTTCAAAACATTTCAATCTATCTTTATGGTTTCTTAAATATTCCACAGAAAAACATTTTATTTCTCAAGACCGTGACAAGTGCATCAGCGGGTCAGTGCGTAATGAGCTCCGTAACTCTGGTCGAAGGATCTGAGGGAAATGTAACATTTCTTCTGAAAACCATTCTGAAGAAAGGAAATATTTTCATCCACGAAATGAAATTCACGACTGGAATTAATTCTAAACTTTAAAATGAATATTACATTTTGTAGGGCATACGGACGGATATTGTGTCAGGATGGCCGAGCGGTCTAAGGCGCTGCGTTCAGGTCGCAGTCCACTCTGTGGGCGTGGGTTCGAATCCCACTCCTGACAATATTTGCGTAAGAATAGCGTATCTGTTCTTGAAAAAAATTCCTTTTTCAAAACATTTCAATCTATCTTTATGGTTTCTTAAATATTCCACAGAAAAACATTTTATTTCTCAAGACCGTGACAAGTGCATCAGCGGGTCAGTGCGTAATCAGCTCCGTTACTCTGGTCGAAGGATCTGAGGGAGATGTAACATTTCTTCTGAAAACCATTCTGAAGAAAGGAAATATTTTCATCCACTAAATAAAATTCATGACTGGAATTAATTCTAAACTTTAAAATGAATATTACATTTTGTAGGGCATACGGACGGATATTGTGTCAGGATGGCCGAGCGGTCTAAGGCGCTGCGTTCAGGTCGGAGTCCACTCTGTGGGCGTGGGTTCGAATCCCACTCCTGACAATACTTGCGTAAGAATAGCGTATCTGTTCTTGAAAAAAATTATTTTATCAAAACATTTCAATCTACTTTGTGGTTTCTTAAATATTCCACAGAAAAAGATTTTATTTCTCAAGACCGTGCAAGTGCATCAGCGGGTCAGTGCGTTATGAGCTCCGTAACTCTGGTCGAATGATCTGAGAGAGATGTCACATTTCTTCTGAAAACCATTCTGAAGAAAGGAAATATTTTCATCCACGAAATGAAATTCACGACTGGAATTAATTCTAAACTTTAAAATAAATATTACATTTTGTAGGGCATACAGACGGATAATGTGTCAGGATGGCCGAGCGGTCTAAGGTGCTGCGTTCAGGTCGCAGTCCACTCTGTGGGCGTGGGTTCGAATCCCACTCCTGACAATATTTGCGTAAGAATAGCGTATCTGTTCTTTAAAAAAACTCCTTTTTCAAAACATTTTTATCTATCTTTATGGTTTCTTAAATATTCCACACAAAAACATTTTATTTCTCAAGACCCTGACAAGTGCATCAGCGGGTCAATGCGTAATGAGCTCCGTAACTCTGCTCGTAAGTTGTGAGGGAGATGTCACATCACTTCTGAAGAAAGAAAATTTTTTCATCCACGAAATGAAATTAACGACTGGAATTAATTCTAAACTTTAAAATGAATATTACATTTTGTTGTGCATACGTATTTATACTATGTCAGGATGGCCGAACGTCCTAAGCCGCTTCGTTTAGGCCGCAGTCCACTCTGTGGGCGTTTGTTCGAATCCCACTAATGACAATCTTTGAGAACAAATAGCGTATCTGTTCTTGAAAAAAATTCCTATTTCAATCTATCTTTATGGTTTCTTAAATATTCCACAGAAAAACATTTTATTTCTCAAGACCGTGACAAGTGCATCAGCGGGTCAGTGCGTAATGAGCTCCGTAACTCTGGTCGAAGGATCTGAGGGAGATGTCACATTGCATCTGAAAACACTTCTGAAGAAAGAAACTATTTTCATCCACGAAATGAAATTAACGACTGGAATTAATTCTAAACTTTAAAATGAATATTACATTTTGTAGTGCATTGGGACTAATACTGTGTCAGGATGGCCGAGCGGTCTAAGGCGCTGCGTTCAGGTCGCAGTCCACTCTGTAGGCGTGGGTTCAAATCCCACTCCTGACAATATTTGCGTAAGAATAGCGTTTCTGTTCTTGAAAAAAATTCCTTTTTCAAAACATTTCAATCTATCTTTATGGTTTCTTAAATATTCCACAGAAAAACATTTTATTTCTCAAGACCGTGACAAGTGCATCAGCGGGTCAGTGCGTAATGAGCTCCGTTACTCTGGTCGAAGGATCTGAGGGAGATGTAACATTTCTTCTGAAAACCATTCTGAAGAAAGGAAATATTTTCATCCACTAAATGAAATTCACGGCTGGAATTAATTCTAAACTTTAAAATGAATATTACATTTTGTAGGGCATACGGACGGATATTGTGTCAGGATGGCCGAGCGGTCTAAGGCGCTGCGTTCAGGTCGCAGTCCACTCTGTGGGCGTGGGTTCGAATCCCACTCCTGACAATATTTGCGTAAGAATAGCGTATCTGTTCTTGGAAAAAATTCCTTTTTCAAAACATTTCAATCTATCTTTATGGTTTCTTAAATATTCCACAGAAAAACATTTTATTTCTCAACACCGTGACAAGTGCATCAGCGGGTCAGTGCGTAATGAGCTCCGTAACTCTGGTCGAAATATCTGAGGGAGATGTAACATTTCTTCTGAAAACACTTCTGAAGAAAGAAACTATTTTCATCCACGAAATGAAATTCACGACTGGAATTAATTCTAAACTTTAAAATGAATATTACATTTTGTAGGGCATACGGACGGATATTGTGTCAGGATGGCCGAGGGGTCTAAGGCGCTGCGTTCAGGTCGCAGTCCACTCTGTGGGCGTGGGTTCGAATCCCACTCCTGACAATATTTGCGTAAGAATAGCGTATGTGTTCTTGAAAAAAATTCCTTTTTCAAAACATTTCAATCTATCTTTATGGTTTCTTAAATATTCCACAGAAAAACATTTTATTTCTCAAGACCATGACAAGTGCATCAGCGGGTCAGTGCGTAATGAGCTCCGTAACTCTGGTCGAAGGATCTGAGGGAGATGTAACATTTCTTCTGAAAACCATTCTGAAGAAAGGAAATATTTTCATCCACGAAATGAAATTAACGACTGGAATTAATTCTAAACTTTAAAATGAATATTACATTTTGTAGTGCATTGGGACTAATACTGTGTCAGGATGGCCGAGCGGTCTAAGGCGCTGCGTTCTTGTCGCAGTCCACTCTGTGGGCGTGGGTTCGAATCCCACTCCTGACAATATTTGCGTAAGAATAGCGTATCTGTTCTTGAAAAAAATTCCTTTTTCAAAACATTTCAATCTATCTTTATGGTTTCTTAAATATTCCACAGAAAAACATTTTATTTCTCAACACCGTGACAAGTGCATCAGCGGGTCAGTGCGTAATGAGCTCCGTAACTCTGGTCGAAATATCTGAGGGAGATGTAACATTTCTTCTGAAAACACTTCTGAAGAAAGAAACTATTTTCATCCACGAAATGAAATTCACGACTGGAATTAATTCTAAACTTTAAAATGAATATTACATTTTGTAGGGCATACGGACGGATATTGTGTCAGGATGGCCGAGGGGTCTAAGGCGCTGCGTTCAGGTCGCAGTCCACTCTGTGGGCGTGGGTTCGAATCCCACTCCTGACAATATTTGCGTAAGAATAGCGTATGTGTTCTTGAAAAAAATTCCTTTTTCAAAACATTTCAATCTATCTTTATGGTTTCTTAAATATTCCACAGAAAAACATTTTATTTCTCAAGACCATGACAAGTGCATCAGCGGGTCAGTGCGTAATGAGCTCCGTAACTCTGGTCGAAGGATCTGAGGGAGATGTAACATTTCTTCTGAAAACCATTCTGAAGAAAGGAAATATTTTCATCCACGAAATGAAATTAACGACTGGAATTAATTCTAAACTTTAAAATGAATATTACATTTTGTAGTGCATTGGGACTAATACTGTGTCAGGATGGCCGAGCGGTCTAAGGCGCTGCGTTCAGGTCGCAGTCCACTCTGTGGGCGTGGGTTCGAATCCCACTCCTGACAATATTTGCGTAAGAATAGCGTATCTGTTCTTGAAAAAAATTCCTTTTTCAAAACATTTCAATCTATCTTTATGGTTTCTTAAATATTCCACAGAAAAACATTTTATTTCTCAACACCGTGACAAGTGCATCAGCGGGTCAGTGCGTAATAAGCTCCGTAACTCTGGTCGAAATATCTGAGGGAGATGTAACATTTCTTCTGAAAACACTTCTGAAGAAAGAAACTATTTTCATCCACGAAATGAAATTCACGACTGGGATTAATTCTAAACTTTAAAATGAATATTAAATTTTGTAGGGCATAGGGACTGATACTGTGTCAGGATGGCCGAGCGGTCTAAGGCGCTGCGTTCATGTCGCAGTCCACTCTGTGGGCGTGGGTTCGAATCCCACTCCTGACAATATTTGCGTAAGAATAGCGTATCTGTTCTTGAAAAAAATTCCTTTTTCAAAACATTTCAATCTATCTTTATGGTTTCTTAAATATTCCACAGAAAAACATTTTATTTCTCAACACCGTGACAAGTGCATCAGCGGGTCAGTGCGTAATGAGCTCCGTAACTCTGGTCGAAATATCTGAGGGAGATGTAACATTTCTTCTGAAAACCATTCTGAAGAAAGAAAATATTTTCATCCACGAAATGAAATTATCGACTGGAATTAATTCTAAACTTTAAAATGAATATTACATTTTGTAGGGCATACGGTCGGATATTGTGTCAGGATGGCCGAGCGGTCTAAGGCGCTGCGTTCAGGTCGCAGTCCACGCTGTGGGCGTGGGTTCGAATCCCACTCCTGACAATATTTGCGTAAGAATAGCGTATGTGTTCTTGAAAAAAATTCCTTTTTCAAAACATTTCAATCTATCTTTATGGTTTCTTAAATATTCCACAGAAAAACATTTTATTTCTCAAGACCATGACAAGTGCATCAGCGGGTCAGTGCGTAATGAGCTTCGTAACTCTGGTCGAAGGATCTGAGGGAGATGTAACATTTCTTCTGAAAACCATTCTGAAGAAAGGAAATATTTTCATCCACGAAATGAAATTAACGACTGGAATTAATTCTAAACTTTAAAATGAATATTACATTTTGTAGTGCATTGGGACTAATACTGTGTAAGGATGGCCGAGCGGTCTAAGGCGCTGCGTTCAGGTCGCAGTCCACTCTGTGGGCGTGGGTTCGAATCCCACTCCTGACAATATTTGCGTAAGAATAGCGTATCTGTTCTTGAAAAAAATTCCTTTTTCAAAACATTTCAATCTATCTTTATGGTTTCTTAAATATTTCACAGAAAAACATTTTATTTCTCAACACCGTGACAAGTGCATCAGCGGGTCAGTGCGTAATAAGCTCCGTAACTCTGGTCGAAATATCTGAGGGAGATGTAACATTTCTTCTGAAAACACTTCTGAAGAAAGAAACTATTTTCATCCACGAAATGAAATTCACGACTGGGATTAATTCTAAACTTTAAAATGAATATTAAATTTTGTAGGGCATAGGGACTGATACTGTGTCAGGATGGCCGAGCGGTCTAAGGCGCTGCGTTCATGTCGCAGTCCACTCTGTGGGCGTGGGTTCGAATCCCACTCCTGACAATATTTGCGTAAGAATAGCGTATCTGTTCTTGAAAAAAATTCCTTTTTCAAAACATTTCAATCTATCTTTATGGTTTCTTAAATATTCCACAGAAAAACATTTTATTTCTCAACACCGTGACAAGTGCATCAGCGGGTCAGTGCGTAATGAGCTCCGTAACTAAGGTCGAAATATCTGAGGGAGATGTAACATTTCTTCTGAAAACACTTCTGAAGAAAGAAACTATTTTCATCCACGAAATGAAATTCACGACTGGAATTAATTCTAAACTTTAAAATGAATATTACATTTTGTAGGGCATACGGACGGATATTGTGTCAGGATGGCCGAGGGGTCTAAGGCGCTGCGTTCAAGTCGCAGTCCACTCTGTGGGCGTGGGTTCGAATCCCACTCCTGACAATATTTGCGTAAGAATAGCGTATGTGTTCTTGAAAAAAATTCCTTTTTCAAAACATTTCAATCTATATTTATGGTTTCTTAAATATTCCACAGAAAAACATTGTATTTCTCAAGACCATGACAAGTGCATCAGCGGGTCAGTGCGTAATGAGCTCCGTAACTCTGGTCGAAATATCTGAGGGAGATGTAACATTTCTTCTGAAAACACTTCTGAAGAAAGAAACTATTTTCATCCACGAAATGCAATTAACGACTGGGATTAATTCTAAACTTTAAAATGAATATTACATTTTGTAGGGCATACGGTCGGATATTGTGTCAGGATGGCCGAGCGGTCTAAGGCGCTGCGTTCAGGTCGCAGTCCACGCTGTGGGCGTGGGTTCGAATCCCACTCCTGACAATATTTGCGTAAGAATAGCGTATGTGTTCTTGAAAAAAATTCCTTTTTCAAAACATTTCAATCTATCTTTATGGTTTCTTAAATATTCCACAGAAAAACATTTTATTTCTCAAGACCATGACAAGTGCATCAGCGGGTCAGTGCGTAATGAGCTCCGTAACTCTGGTCGAAATATCTGAGGAAGATGTAACATTTCTTCTGAAAACACTTCTGAACAAAGAAACTATTTTCATCCACGAAATGAAATTCACGACTGGAATTAATTCTAAACTTTAAAATGAATATTACATTTTGTAGGGCATACGGACGGATATTGTGTCAGGATGGCCGAGGGGTCTAAGCCGCTGCGTTCAGGTCGCAGTCCACTCTGTGGGCGTGGGTTCAAATCCCACTCCTGACAATATTTGCGTAAGAATAGCGTATCTGTTCTTGAAAAAAAGTCATTTTTCAAAACATTTCAATCTATCTTTATGGTTTCTTAAATATTCCACAGAAAAACATTTTATTTCTCAAGACCGTGACAAGTGCATCAGCGGGTCAATGCGTAATGAGCTACGTAACTCTGATTGTATGTTCTGAGGGAGATGTCACATTGCATCTGAAAACACTTCTGAAGAAAGAAACTATTTTCATCCACGAAATGCAATTAACGACTGGGATTAATTCTAAACTTTAAAATGAATATTACATTTTGTAGGGCATACGGTCGGATATTGTGTCAGGATGGCCGAGCGGTCTAAGGCGCTGCGTTCAGGTCGCAGTCCACGCTGTGGGCGTGGGTTCGAATCCCACTCCTGACAATATTTGCGTAAGAATAGCGTATCTGTTCTTGAAAAAAATTCCTTTTTCAAAACATTTCAATCTATCTTTATGGTTTCTTAAATATTCCACAGAAAAACATTTTATTTCTCAAGGCCGTGACAAGTGCATCAGCGGATCAGTGCGTAATGAGGTCCGTTACTCTGGTCGAAGGATCTGAGGGAGATGTCACATTGCATCTGAAAACACTTCTGAAGAAAGAAACTATTTTCATCCACGAAATGCAATTAACGACTGGGATTAATTCTAAACTTTAAAATGAATATTACATTTTGTAGGGCATACGGTCGGATATTGTGTCAGGATGGCCGAGCGGTCTAAGGCGCTGCGTTCAGGTCGCAGTCCACGCTGTGGGCGTGGGTTCGAATCCCACTCCTGACAATATTTGCGTAAGAATAGCGTATCTGTTCTTGAAAAAAATTCCTTTTTCAAAACATTTCAATCTATCTTTATGGTTTCTTAAATATTCCACAGAAAACCATTTTATTTCTCAAGACCATGACAAGTGCATCAGCGGGTCAGTGCGTAATGAGCTCCGTAACTCTGGTCGAAGGATCTGAGGGAGATGTAACATTTCTTCTGAAAACCATTCTGAAGAAAGGAAATATTTTCATCCACGAAATGAAATTAACGACTGGAATTAATTCTAAACTTTAAAATGAATATTACATTTTGTAGTGCATTGGGACTAACACTGTGTCAGGATGGCCGAGCGGTCTAAGGCGCTGCGTTCAGGTCGCAGTCCACTCTGTGGGCGGGGGTTCGAATCCCACTCCTGACAATATTTGCGTAAGAATAGTGTATCTGTTCTTGAAAAAAATTCCTTTTCAAAACATTTCAATCTATCTTTATAGTTTCTTAAATATTCCACAGAAAAACATTTTATTTCTCAAGACCGTGACAAGTGCATCAGCGCGTCAATGCGTAATGAGCTACGTAACTCTGATCGTATGTTCTGAGGGAGATGTCACATTGCATCTGAAAACAATTCTGAAGAAAGAAACTATTTTCATCCACGAAATGCAATTAACGACTGGGATTAATTCTAAACTTTAAAAAGAATATTAAATTTTGTAGGGCATAGGGACTGATACTGTGTCAGGATGGCCGAGCGGTCTAAGGCGCTGCGTTCAGGTCGATATCCACTCTGTGGACGTGGGTTCGAATCCCACTCCTGACAATATTTGCGTAAGAATTGCGTATCTGTTCTTGAAAAAAATTCCGTTTTCAAAACATTTCAATCTATCTTTATGGTTTCTTAAATATTCCACAGAAAAAGATATTATTTCTTAAGACCGTGACAAATGCATCAGCGGGTCAGTGCGTAATGAGCTTCGTAACTCGGGTCGAAGGATCTGAGGGAGATGTCACATTTCTTCTGAAAACACTTCTGAAGAAAGAAAATATTTTCATCCACGAAATGAAATTAACGACTGGAATTAATTCTAAACTTTAAAATGAATATTACATTTTGTAGTGCATACGGACTTACGCTGTGTCAGGATGGCCGAGCGGTCTAAGGCGCTGCGTTCAGGTCGCAGTCCACTCTGTGGGCGTGGGTTCGAATCCCACTCCTTACAATGTTTGCGAAAGAATAGTTTATCTGTTCTTGAAAAAAATTCCTATTTCAAAACATTTTTATCTATCTTTATGGTTTCTTAAATATTCCACAGAAAAACATTTTATTTCTCAAGACCGTGACAAGTTTATCAGCGGGTCAGTGCGTAATGAGCTCCGTAACTCTGGTCGAAGGATCTGAGGGAGATGTCACATTTCTTCCGAAAACACTTCTGAAGAAAGAAAATATTTTCATCCACGAAATGAAATTAACGACTGGAATTAATTCTAAACTTTAAAATGAATATTACATTTTGTAGTGCATACGTATTTATACTATGTCAGGATGGCCGAGCGGTCAAGGTGCTTCGTTTCGGTCGCAGTCCACTCTGTGGGCGTGGGTTCGAATCCCACTCCTGACAATCTTTGAGTACACATAGCGTATCTGTTCTTGAAAAAAATTCCTATTTCAATCTATCTTTATGGTTTCTTAAATATTCCACAGATAAACATTTTATTTTTCAAGACCGTGACAAGTGCATCACCGGGTCAGTGCGTAATGAACTTCGTAAATCTGATCTTAAGTTCTGATTGAGATGTCATATTGCTTCTGAAAACACTTCTGAAGAAAGAAACTATTTTCATCCACGAAATGAAATTAACGACTGGAATTAATTCTAAACTTTAAAATGAATATTACATTTTGTAGTGCATTGGGACTAATACTGTGTCAGGATGGCCGAGCGGTCTAAGGCGCTGCGTTCAGGTCGCCGTCCACTCTGTGGGCGTGGGTTCGAATCCCAGTCCTGACAATATTTGCGTAAGAATAGCGTATCTGTTCTTGAAAAAAAATTCCTTTTTCAAAACATTTCAATCTATCTTTATGGTTTCTTAAATATTCCACAGAAAAACATTTTATTTCTCAAGACCGTGACAAGTGCATCAGCGGGTCAATGCGTAATGAGCTACGTAACTCTGATCGTATGTTCTGAGGGAGATGTCACATTGCATCTGAAAACACTTCTGTAGAAAGAAACTATTTTCATCCACGAAATGAAATTAACGACTGCAATTAATTCTAAACTTTAAAATAAATATTACATTTTGTAGTGCATTGGGACTAATACTGTGTCAGGATGGCCGAGCGGTCTAAGGCGCTGCGTTCAGGTCGCAGTCCACTCTGTGGGGGTGGGTACGAATCCCACTCCTGACAATACTTGCGTAGGAATAGCGTATCTGTTCTTGAAAAAAATTCCTTTTTCAAAACATTTCAATCTATCTTTATGGTTTCTTAAATATTCCACAGAAAAACATTTTACTTCTCAAGACCGTGACAAGTGCATCAGCGGGTCAATGCGTAATGAACTCCGTAACTCTGGTCGTATGTTCTGAGATAGATGTCACATTGCATCTGAAAACACTTCTGTAGAAAGAAACTATTTTCATCCACGAAATGAAATTAACGACTGCAATTAATTCTAAACTTTAAAATGAATATTACATTTTGTAGTGCATTGGGACTAATACTGTGTCAGGATGGCCGAGCGGTCTAAGGCGCTGCGTTCAGGTCGCAGTCCACTCTGTGGGGGTGGGTACGAATCCCACTCCTGACAATACTTGCGTAGGAATAGCGTATCTGTTCTTGAAAAAAATTCCTTTTTCAAAACATTTCAATCTATCTTTATGGTTTCTTAAATATTCCACAGAAAAACATTTTATTTCTCAAGACCGTGACAAGTGCATCAGCGGGTCAATGCGTAATGAGCTACGTAACTCTGATCGTATGTTCTGAGGGAGATGTCACATTTCTTCTGAAAACCATTCTGACGAAAGGAAATATTTTCATCCACGAAATGAAATTCAAGACTGGAATTAATTCTAAACTTTAAAATGAATATTACATTTTGTAGGGCATACGGACGGATATTGTGTCAGGATGGCCGAGCGGTCTAAGGCGCTGCGTTCAGGTCGCAGTCCACTCTGTGGGCGTGGGTTCGAATCCCACTCCTGACAATATTTGCGTAAGAATAGCGTATCTGTTCTTGAAAAAAATTCCTTTTTCAAAACATTTCAATCTATCTTTATGGTTTCTTAAATATTCCAAAGAAAAACATTTTATTTCTCAAGACCGTGACAAGTGCATCAGCGGGTCAGTGCGTAATCAGCTCCGTAACTCTGGTCGAAGGATCTGAGGGAGATGTCACATTGCATCTGAAAACACTTCTGAAGAAAGAAACTATTTTCATCCACGAAATGAAATTCACGACTGGAATTAATTCTAAACTTTAAAATGAATATTACATTTTGTAGGGTATACGGACGGATATTGTGTCAGGATGTCCGAGCGGTCTAAGGCGCTGCGTTCAGGTCGCAGTCCACTCTGTGGGCGTGGGTTCGAATCCCACTTCTGACAATACTTGCGTAAGAATAGCGTATCTGTTCTTGAAAAAGATTCCTTTTTCAAAACATTTCAATCTATCTTTATGGTTTCTTAAATATTCAACAGAAAAACATTTCATTTCTCAAGACCGTGACAAGTGCATCAGCGGGTCATTGCGTAATGAGCTCCGTTACTCTGGTCGAAGGATCTGAGGGAAATTAACATTTCTTCTAAAAACCATTCTGAAGAAAGGAAATATTTTCATCCACGAAATGAAATTCACGACTGGAATTAATTCTAAACTTTAAAATGAATATTACATTTTGTAGGGCATACGGACGGATATTGTGTCAGGATGGCCGAGCGGTCTAAGGCGCTGCGTTCAGGTCGCAGTCCACTCTGTGGGCGTGGGTTCGAATCCCACTCCTGACAATATTTGCGTAAGAATAGCGTATCTGTTCTTGAAAAAAATTCCTTTTTCAAAACATTTCAATCTATTTTTATGGTTTCTTAAATATTCCACAGAAAAACATTTTATTTCTCAAGACCGTGACAAGTGCATCAGCGGGTCAGTGCGTAATCAGCTCCGTAACTCTGGTCGAAGGATCTGAGGGAGATGTCACATTGCATCTGAAAACACTTCTGAAGAAAGAAACTATTTTCATCCACGAAATGAAATTCACGACTGGAATTAATTCTAAACTTTAAAATGAATATTACATTTTGTAGGGTATACGGACGGATATTGTGTCAGGATGGCCGAGCGGTCTAAGGCGCTGCGTTCAGGTCGCAGTCCACTCTGTGGGCGTGGGTTCGAATCCCACTTCTGACAATACTTGCGTAAGAATAGCGTATCTGTTCTTGAAAAAGATTCCTTTTTCAAAACATTTCAATCTATCTTTATGGTTTCTTAAATATTCAACAGAAAAACATTTCATTTCTCAAGACCGTGACAAGTGCATCAGCGGGTCAGTGCGTAATGAGCTCCGTTACTCTGGTCGAAGGATCTGAGGGAAATTAACATTTCTTCTGAAAACCATTCTGAAGAAAGGAAATATTTTCATCCACGAAATGAAATTCACGACTGGAATTAATTCTAAACTTTAAAATGAATATTACATTTTGTAGGGCATACGGACGGATATTGTGTCAGGATGGCCGAGCGGTCTAAGGCGCTAGATTCAGGTCGCAGTCCACTCTGTGGGCGTGGGTTCGAATCCCACTCCTGACAATATTTGCGTAAGAATAGCGTATCTGTTCTTGAAAAAATTCCTTTTTCAAAACATTTCAATCTGTCTTTATGGTTTCTTAAATATTCCACAGAAAAAGATTTTATTTCTCAAGACCATGACAAGTGCATCAGCGTGTCAGCGCGTAATGAGCTTCGTTACTCTGGCCGAAGGATCTGAGGGAGATGTAACATTTCTTCTGAAAACCATTCTGAAGAAAGGAAATATTTTCATCCACTAAATAAAATTCATGACTGGAATTAATTCTAAACTTTAAAATGAATATTACATTTTGTAGGGCATACGGACGGATATTGTGTCAGGATGGCCGAGCGGTCTAAGGCGCTGCGTTCAGGTCGCAGTCCACTCTGTGGGCGTGGGTTCGAATCCCACTCCTGACAATACTTGCGTAAGAATATCGTATCTGTTCTTGAAAAAAATTCCTTTTTCAAAACATTTCAATCTACTTTGTGGTTTCTTAAATATTCCACAGAAAAAGATTTTATTTCTCAAGACCGTGACAAGTGCATCAGCGGGTCAATGCGTAATGAGCTACGTAACTCTGATCGTATGTTCTGAGGGAGATGTCACATTGCATCTGAAAACACTTCTGTAGAAAGAAACTATTTTCATCCACGAAATGAAATTAACGACTGCAATTAATTCTAAACTTTAAAATGAATATTACATTTTGTAGTGCATTGGTACTAATACTGTGTCAGGATGGCCGAGCGGTCTAAGGCGCTGCGTTCAGGTCGCAGTCCACTCTGTGAGGGTGGGTACGAATCCCACTCCTGACAATACTTGCGTAGGAATAGCGTATCTGTTCTTGAAAAAAATTCCTTTTTCAAAACATTTCAATCTATCTTTATGGTTTCTTAAATATTCCACAGAAAAACATTTTATTTCTCAAGACCGTGACAAGTGCATCAGCGGGTCAATGCGTAATGAACTCCGTAACTCTGGTCGTATGTTCTGAGATAGATGTCACATTGCATCTGAAAACACTTCTGAAGAAAGAAACTATTTTCATCCATGAAATGAAATTAACGACTGCAATTAATTCTAAACTTTAAAATGAATATTACATTTTGTAGTGCATTGGGACTAATAGTGTGTCAGGATGGCCGAGCGGTCTAAGGCGCTGCGTTCAGGTCGCAGTCCACTATGTGGGGGTGGGTACGAATCCCACTCCTGACAATACTTGCGTAGGAATAGCGTATCTGTTCTTGAAAAAAATTCCTTTTTCAAAACATTTTAATCTATCTTTATGGTTTCTTAAATATTCCACCGAAAAACATTTTATTTCTCAAGACCGTAACAAGTGCATCAGCGGGTCAATGCGTAATGAGCTACGTAACTCTGATCGTATGTTCTGAGGGAGATGTCACATTGCATCTGAAAACACTTCTGTAGAAAGAAACTATTTTCATCCACGAAATGAAATTAACGACTGCAATTAATTCTAAACTTTAAAATGAATATTACATTTTGTAGTGCATTGGGACTAATACTGTGTCAGGATGGCCGAGCGGTCTAAGGCGCTGTGTTCAGGTCGCCGTCCACTCTGTGGGCGTGGGTTCGAATCCCACTCCTGACAATATTTGCGTAAGAATAGCGTATCTGTTCTTGAAAAAAATTCCTTTTTCAAAACATTTCAATCTATCTTTATGGTTTCTTAAATATTCCACAGAAAAACATTTTATTTCTCAAGACCGTGACAAGTGCATCAGCGGTCAGTGCGTAATCAGCTCCGTAACTCTGGTCGAAGGATCTGAGGGAGATGTCACATTTCTTCTGAAAACCATTCTGACGAAAGGAAATATTTTCATCCACGAAATGAAATTAACGACTGGAATTAATTCTAAACTTTAAAATGAATATTACATTTTGTAGGGCATACGGACGGATATTGTGTCAGGATGGCCGAGCGGTCTAAGGCGCTGCGTTCAGGTCGCAGTCCACTCTGTGGGCGTGGGTTCGAATCCCACTCCTGACAATATTTGCGTAAGAATAGCGTATCTGTTCTTGAAAAAAATTCCTTTTTCAAAACATTTCAATCTATCTTTATGGTTTCTTAAATATTCCACAGAAAAACATTTTATTTCTCAAGACCGTGACAAGTGCATCAGCGGTCAGTGCGTAATCAGCTCCGTAACTCTGGTCGAAGGATCTGAGGGAGATGTCACATTGCATCTGAAAACACTTCTGAAGAAAGAAACTATTTTCATCCACGAAATGAAATTCACGACTGGAATTAATTCTAAACTTTAAAATGAATATTACATTTTGTAGGGTATACGGACGGATATTGTGTCAGGATGGCCGAGCGGTCTAAGGCGCTGCGTTCAGGTCGCAGTCCACTCTGTGGGCGTGGGTTCGAATCCCACTCCTGACAATACTTGCGTAAGAATAGCGTATCTGCTCTTGAAAAAGATTCCTTTTTCAAAACATTTCAATCTATCTTTATGGTTTCTTAAATATTCAACAGAAAAACATTTTATTTCTCAAGACCGTGACAAGTGCATCAGCGGGTCAGTGCGTAATGAGCTCCGTTACTCTGGTCGAAGGATCTGAGGGAAATTAACATTTCTTCTGAAAACCATTCTGAAGAAAGGAAATATTTTCATCCACGAAATGAAATTCACGACTGGAATTAATTCTAAACTTTAGAATGAATATTACATTTTGTAGGGCATACGGACGGATATTGTGTCAGGATGGCCGAGCGGTCTAAGGCGCAAGATTCAGGTCGCAGTCCACTCTGTGGGCGTGGGTTCGAATCCCACTCCTGACAATATTTGCGTAAGAATAGCGTATCTGTTCTTGAAAAAATTCCTTTTTCAAAACATTTCAATCTGTCTTTATGGTTTCTTAAATATTCCACAGAAAAAGATTTTATTTCTCAAGACCATGACAAGTGCATCAGCGTGTCAGCGCGTAATGAGCTCCGTTACTCTGGTCGAAGGATCTGAGGGAGATGTAACATTTCTTCTGAAAACCATTCTGAAGAAAGGAAATATTTTCATCCACTAAATAAAATTCATGACTGGAATTAATTCTAAACTTTAAAATGAATATTACATTTTGTAGGGCATACGGACGGATATTGTGTCAGGATGGCCGAGCGGTATAAGGCGCTGCGTTCAGGTCGCAGTCCACTCTGTGGGCGTGGGTTCGAATCCCACTCCTGACAATACTTGCGTAAGAATAGCGTATCTGTTCTTGAAAAAAATTCCTTTTTCAAAACATTTCAATCTACTTTGTGGTTTCTTAAATATTCCACAGAAAAAGATTTTATTTCTCAAGACCGTGACAAGTGCATCAGCGGGTCAATGCGTAATGAGCTACGTAACTCTGATCGTATGTTCTGAGGGAGATGTCACATTGCATCTGAAAACACTTCTGTAGAAAGAAACTATTTTCATCCACGAAATGAAATTAACGACTGCAATTAATTCTAAACTTTAAAATGAATATTACATTTTGTAGTGCATTGGGACTAATACTGTGTCAGGATGGCCGAGCGGTCTAAGGCGCAAGATTCAGGTCGCAGTCCACTCTGTGGGCGTGGGTTCGAATCCCACTCCTGACAATATTTGCGTAAGAATAGCGTATCTGTTCTTGAAAAAATTCCTTTTTCAAAACATTTCAATCTGTCTTTATGGTTTCTTAAATATTCCACAGAAAAAGATTTTATTTCTCAAGACCATGACAAGTGCATCAGCGTGTCAGCGCGTAATGAGCTCCGTTACTCTGGTCGAAGGATCTGAGGGAGATGTAACATTTCTTCTGAAAACCATTCTGAAGAAAGGAAATATTTTCATCCACTAAATAAAATTCATGACTGGAATTAATTCTAAACTTTAAAATGAATATTACATTTTGTAGGGCATACGGACGGATATTGTGTCAGGATGGCCGAGCGGTATAAGGCGCTGCGTTCAGGTCGCAGTCCACTCTGTGGGCGTGGGTTCGAATCCCACTCCTGACAATACTTGCGTAAGAATAGCGTATCTGTTCTTGAAAAAAATTCCTTTTTCAAAACATTTCAATCTACTTTGTGGTTTCTTAAATATTCCACAGAAAAAGATTTTATTTCTCAAGACCGTGACAAGTGCATCAGCGGGTCAATGCGTAATGAGCTACGTAACTCTGATCGTATGTTCTGAGGGAGATGTCACATTGCATCTGAAAACACTTCTGTAGAAAGAAACTATTTTCATCCACGAAATGAAATTAACGACTGCAATTAATTCTAAACTTTAAAATGAATATTACATTTTGTAGTGCATTGGGACTAATACTGTGTCAGGATGGCCGAGCGGTCTAAGGCGCTGTGTTCAGGTCGCCGTCCACTCTGTGGGCGTGGGTTCGAATCCCACTCCTGACAATATTTGCGTAAGAATAGCGTATCTGTTCTTGAAAAAAATTCCTTTTTCAAAACATTTCAATCTATCTTTATGGTTTCTTAAATATTCCACAGAAAAACATTTTATTTCTCAAGACCGTGACAAGTGCATCAGCGGGTCAATGCGTAATGAGCTACGTAACTCTGATCGTATGTTCTGAGGGAGATGTCACATTGCATCTGAAAACACTTCTGAAGAAAGAAACTATTTTCATCCACGAAATGAAATTAACGACTGCAATTAATTCTAAACTTTAAAATGAATATTACATTTTGTAGTGCATTGGGACTAATACTGTGTCAGGATGGCCGAGCGGTCTAAGGCGCTGCGTTCAGGTCGCCGTCCACTCTGTGGGCTTGGGTACGAATCCCACTCCTGACAATACTTGCGTAGGAATAGCATATCTGTTCTTGAAAAAAATTCCTTTTTCAAAACATTTCAATCTATCTTTATGGTTTCTTAAATATTCCATAGAAAAACATTTTATTTCTCAAGACCGTGACAAGTGCATCAGCGGGTCAATGCGTAATGAACTCCGTAACTCTGGTCGTATGTTCTGAGATAGATGTCACATTGCATCTGAAAACACTTCTGAAGAAAGAAACTATTTTCATCCATGAAATGAAATTAACGACTGCAATTAATTCTAAACTTTAAAATGAATATTACATTTTGTAGTGCATTGGGACTAATAGTGTGCCAGGATGGCCGAGCGGTCTAAGGCGCTGCGTTCAGGTCGCAGTCCACTATGTGGGGGTGGGTACGAATCCCACTCCTGACAATACTTGCGTAGGAATAGCGTATCTGTTCTTGAAAAATATTCCTTTTTCAAAACATTTCAATCTATCTTTATGGTTTCTTAAATATTCCACCGAAAAACATTTTATTTCTCAAGACCGTGACAAGTGCATCAGCGGGTCAATGCGTAATGAGCTCCGTTACTCTGGTCGAAGGATCTGAGGGAGATGTCACATTGCATCTGAAAACACTTCTGAAGAAAGAAACTATTTTCATCCACGAAATGAAATTAACGACTGCAATTAATTCTAAACTTTAAAATGAATATTACATTTTGTAGTGCATTGAGACTAATACTGTGTCAGGATGGCCGAGCGGTCTAAGGCGCTGCGTTCAGGTCGCCGTCCACTCTGTGGGCTTGGGTACGAATCCCACTCCTGACAATACTTGCGTAGGAATAGCGTATCTGTTCTTGAAAAAAATTCCTTTTTCAAAACATTTCAATCTATCTTTATGGTTTCTTAAATATTCCATAGAAAAACATTTTATTTCTCAAGACCGTGACAAGTGCATCAGCGGGTCAGTGCGTAATGAACTCCGTAACTCTGGTCGAAGGACCTGAGGGAGATGTCACATTTCTTCTGAAAACCATTCTGACGAAAGGAAATATTTTCATCCACGAAATGAAATTCAAGACTGGAATTAATTCTAAACTTTAAAATGAATATTACATTTTGTAGGGCATACGGACGGATATTGTGTCAGGATGGCCGAGCGGTCTAAGGCGCTGCGTTCAGGTCGCAGTCCACTCTGTGGGCGTGGGTTCGAATCCCACTCCTGACAATATTTGCGTAAGAATAGCGTATCTGTTCTTGAAAAAAATTCCTTTTTCAAAACATTTCAATCTATCTTTATGGTTTCTTAAATATTCCACCGAAAAACATTTTATTTCTCAAGACCGTGACAAGTGCATCAGCGGGTCAATGCGTAATGAACTCCGTAACTCTGGTCGTATGTTCTGAGATAGATGTCACATTGCATCTGAAAACACTTCTGTAGAAAGAAACTATTTTCATCCACGAAATGAAATTAATGACTGCAATTAATTCTAAACTTTAAAATGAATATTACATTTTGTAGTGCATTGGGACTAATACTGTGTCAGGATGGCTGAGCGGTCTAAGGCGCTGTGTTCAGGTCGCCGTCCACTCTGTGGGCGTGGGTTCGAATCCCATTCCTGACAATATTTGCGTAAGAATAGCGTATCTGTTCTTGAAAAAATTCCTTTTTCAAAACATTTCAATCTGTCTTTATGGTTTCTTAAATATTCCACAGAAAAAGATTTTATTTCTCACGACCATGACAAGTGCATCAGCGTGTCAGCGCGTAATGAGCTCCGTTACTCTGGTCGAAGGATCTGAGGGAGATGTCACATTGCATCTGAAAACACTTCTGAAGAAAGAAACTATTTTCATCCACGAAATGAAATTAACGACTGCAATTAATTCTAAACTTTAAAATGAATATTACATTTTGTAGTGCATTGAGACTAATACTGTGTCAGGATGGCCGAGCGGTCTAAGGCGCTGCGTTCAGGTCGCCGTCCACTCTGTGGGCTTGGGTACGAATCCCACTCCTGACAATACTTGCGTAGGAATAGCGTATCTGTTCTTGAAAAAAATTCCTTTTTCAAAACATTTCAATCTATCTTTATGGTTTCTTAAATATTCCATAGAAAAACATTTTATTTCTCAAGACCGTGACAAGTGCATCAGCGGGTCAGTGCGTAATGAACTCCGTAACTCTGGTCGAAGGACCTGAGGGAGATGTCACATTTCTTCTGAAAACCATTCTGACGAAAGGAAATATTTTCATCCACGAAATGAAATTCAAGACTGGAATTAATTCTAAACTTTAAAATGAATATTACATTTTGTAGGGCATACGGACGGATATTGTGTCAGGATGGCCGAGCGGTCTAAGGCGCTGCGTTCAGGTCGCAGTCCACTCTGTGGGCGTGGGTTCGAATCCCACTCCTGACAATATTTGCGTAAGAATAGCGTATCTGTTCTTGAAAAAAATTCCTTTTTCAAAACATTTCAATCTATCTTTATGGTTTCTTAAATATTCCAAAGAAAAACATTTTATTTCTCAAGACCGTGACAAGTGCATCAGCGGGTCAGTGCGTAATCAGCTCCGTAACTCTGGTCGAAGGATCTGAGGGAGATAACACATTGCATCTGAAAACACTTCTGAAGAAAGAAACTATTTTCATCCACGAAATGAAATTCACGAATGGAATTAATTCTAAACTTTAAAATGAATATTACATTTTGTAGGGTATACGGACGGATATTGTGTCAGGATGGCCGAGCGGTCTAAGGCGCTGCGTTCAGGTCGCAGTCCACTCTGTGGGCGTGGGTTCGAATCCCACTCCTGACAATACTTGCGTAAGAATAGCGTATCTGTTCTTGAAAAACATTCCTTTTTCAAAACATTTCAATCTATCTTTATGGTTTCTTAAATATTCAACAGAAAAACATTTTATTTCTCAAGACCGTGACAAGTGCATCAGCGGGTCAGTGCGTAATGAGCTCCGTTACTCTGGTCGAAGGATCTGAGGGAAATTAACATTTCTTCTGAAAACCATTCTGAAGAAAGGAAATATTTTCATCCACGAAATGAAATTCACGACTGCAATTAATTCTAAACTTTAAAATGAATATTACATTTTGTAGTGCATTGGGACTAATACTGTGTCAGGATGGCCGAGCGGTCTAAGGCGCTGCGTTCAGGTCGCAGTCCACTCTGTGGGGGTGGGTACGAATCCCACTCCTGACAATACTTGCGTAGGAATAGCGTATCTGTTCTTGAAAAAAATTCCTTTTTCAAAACATTTCAATCTATCTTTATGGTTTCTTAAATATTCCATAGAAAAACATTTTATTTCTCAAGACCATGACAAGTGCATCAGCGGGTCAGTGCGTAATGAACTCCGTAACTCTGGTCGAAGGATCTGAGGGAGATGTCACATTTCTTCTGAAAACCATTCTGACGAAAGGAAATATTTTCATCCACGAAATGAAATTCACGACTGGAATTAATTCTAAACTTTAAAATGAATATTACATTTTGTAGGGCATACGGACGGATATTGTGTCAGGATGGCCGAGCGGTCTAAGGCGCTGCGTTCAGGTCGCAGTCCACTCTGTGGGCGTGGGTTCGAATCCCACTCCTGACAATATTTGCGTAATAATAGCGTATCTGTTCTTGAAAAAAATTCCTTTTTCAAAACATTTCAATCTATCTTTATGGTTTCTTAAATATTCCACAGAAAAACATTTTATTTCTCAAGACCGTGACAAGTGCATCAGCGGGTCAGTGCGTAATCAGCTCCGTAACTCTGGTCGAAGGATCTGAGGGAGATGTCACATTGCATCTGAAAACACTTCTGAAGAAAGAAACTATTTTCATCCACGAAATGAAATTCACGACTGGAATTAATTCTAAACTTTAAAATGAATATTACATTTTGTAGGGTATACGGACGGATATTGTGTCAGGATGGCCGAGCGGTCTAAGGCGCTGCGTTCAGGTCGCAGTCCACTCTGTGGGCGTGGGTTCGAATCCCACTCCTGACAATACTTGCGTAAGAATAGCGTATCTGTTCTTGAAAAAGATTCCTTTTTCAAAACATTTCAATCTATCTTTATGGTTTCTTAAATATTCAACAGAAAAACATTTTATTTCTCAAGACCGTGACAAGTGCATCAGCGGGTCAGTGCGTAATGAGCTCCGTTACTCTGGTCGAAGGATCTGAGGGAAATTAACATTTCTTCTGAAAACCATTCTGAAGAAAGGAAATATTTTCATCCACGAAATGAAATTCACGACTGGAATTAATTCTAAACTTTAAAATGAATATTACATTTTGTAGGGCATACGGACAGATATTGTGTCAGGATGGCCGAGCGGTCTAAGGCGCTAGATTCAGGTCGCAGTCCACTCTGTGGGCGTGGGTTCGAATCCCACTCCTGACAATATTTGCGTAAGAATAGCGTATCTGTTCTTGAAAAAATTCCTTTTTCAAAACATTTCAATCTGTCTTTATGGTTTCTTAAATATTCCACAGAAAAAGATTTTATTTCTCAAGACCATGACAAGTGCATCAGCGTGTCAGCGCGTAATGAGCTCCGTTACTCTGGTCGAAGGATCTGAGGGAGATGTAACATTTCTTCTGAAAACCATTCTGAAGAAAGGAAATATTTTCATCCACTAAATAAAATTCATGACTGGAATTAATTCTAAACTTTAAAATGAATATTACATTTTGTAGGGCATACGGACGGATATTGTGTCAGGATGGCCGAGCGGTCTAAGGCGCTGCGTTCAGGTCGCAGTCCACTCTGTGGGCGTGGGTTCGAATCCCACTCCTGACAATACTTGCGTAAGAATAGCGTATCTGTTCTTGAAAAAAATTCCTTTTTCAAAACATTTCAATCTACTTTGTGGTTTCTTAAATATTCCACAGAAAAAGATTTTATTTCTCAAGACCGTGACAAGTGCATCAGCGGGTCAATGCGTAATGAGCTACGTAACTCTGATCGTATGTTCTGAGGGAGATGTCACATTGCATCTGAAAACACTTCTGTAGAAAGAAACTATTTTCATCCACGAAATGAAATTAACGACTGCAATTAATTCTAAACTTTAAAATGAATATTACATTTTGTAGTGCATTGGGACTAATACTGTGTCAGGATGGCCGAGCGGTCTAAGGCGCTGCGTTCAGGTCGCAGTCCACTCTGTGGGGGTGGGTACGAATCCCACTCCTGACAATACTTGCGTAGGAATAGCGTATCTGTTCTTGAAAAAAATTCCTTTTTCAAAACATTTCAATCTATCTTTATGGTTTCTTAAATATTCCACCGAAAAACATTTTATTTCTCAAGACCGTGACAAGTGCATCAGCGGGTCAATGCGTAATGAACTCCGTAACTCTGGTCGTATGTTCTGAGATAGATGTCACATTGCATCTGAAAACACTTCTGTAGAAAGAAACTATTTTCATCCACGAAATGAAATTAACGACTGCAATTAATTCTAAACTTTAAAATGAATATTACATTTTGTAGTGCATTGGGACTAATACTGTGTCAGGATGGCCGAGCGGTCTAAGGCGCTGCGTTCAGGTCGCAGTCCACTCTGTGGGGGTGGGTACAAATCCCTTTCCTGACAATACTTGCGTAGGAATGGCGTATCTGTTCTTGAAAAAAATTCCTTTTTCAAAACATTTCAATCTATCTTTATGGTTTCTTAAATATTCCACAGAAAAACATTTTATTTCTCAAGACCGTGACAAGTGCATCAGCGGGTCAGTGCTTAATGAACTCCGTAACTCTGGTCGAAGGATCTGAGGGAGATGTCACATTTCTTCTGAAAACCATTCTGACGAAAGGAAATATTTTCATCCACGAAATGAAATTCACGACTGGAATTAATTCTAAACTTTAAAATGAATATTACATTTTGTAGGGCATACGGACGGATATTGTGTCAGTTTGGCCGAGCGGTCTAAGGCGCTGCGTTCAGGTCGCAGTCCACTCTGTGGGCGTGGGTTCGAATCCCACTCCTGACAATATTTGCGTAAGAATAGCGTATCTGTTCTTAAAAAAAATTCCTTTTTTAAAACATTTCAATCTATCTTTATGGTTTCTTAAATATTCCACAGAAAAACATTTTATTTCTCAAGACCGTGACAAGTGCATCAGCGGGTCAGTGCGTTATGAGCTCCGTAACTCTGGTCGAATGATCTGAGGGAGATGTCACATTTCTTCTGAAAACCATTCTGAAGAAAGGAAATATTTTCATCCACGAAATGAAATTCACGACTGGAATTAATTCTAAACTTTAAAATAAATATTACATTTTGTAGGGCATACAGACGGATAATGTGTCAGGATGGCCAAGCGGTCTAAGGCGCTGCGTTCAGGTCGCAGTCCACTCTGTGGGCGTGGGTTCGAATCCCACTCCTGACAATATTTGCGTAAGAATTGAATATCTGTTCTTGCAAAAAATTCCTCTTTCAAAACATTTCAATCTATCTTTATGGTTTCTTAAATATTCCACAGAAAAAGATTTTATTTCTCAAGACCATGACAAGTGCATCAGCGGGTCAGTGCATAATGTGCTCTGTAACTCTGGTCGAAGGGTCTGAGGGTGATGTCACATTTCTTCTGAAAACCATTCTGAAGAAAGGAAATATTTTCATCCACGAAATGAAATTCACCACTGGAATTAATTCTAAACTTTAAATGAATATTACATTTTGTAGGGCATACGGACGGATATTGTGTCATTATGGCCGAGCGGTCTAAGGCGCTTCGTTCAGGTCGCAGTCCACTCTGTGGGCGTGGGTTCGAATCCCACTCCTGACAATATTTGCGTAAGAATAGCGTATCTGTTCTTGAAAAAAACTCCTTTTTCAAAACATTATTATCTATCTTTGTGGTTTCTTAAATATTCCACACAAAAATATTTTATTTCTCAAGACCGTGACAAGTGCATCAGCGGGTCAGTGCGTAATCAGCTCCGTAACTCTGGTCGAAGGATCTGAGGGAGATGTCACATTGCATCTGAAAACACTTCTGAAGAAAGAAACTATTTTCATCCACGAAATGAAATTCACGACTGGAATTAATTCTAAACTTTAAAATAAATATTACATTTTGTAGGGCATACAGACGGATAATGTGCCAGGATGGCCGAGCGGTCTAAGGCGCTGCGTTCAGGTCGCAGTCCACTATGTGGGCGTGGGTTCGAATCCCACTCCTGACAATATTTGCGTAAGAATAGAATATCTGTTCTTGCAAAAATTTCCTCTTTCAAAACATTTCAATCTATCTTTATGGTTTCTTAAATATTCCACAGAAAAACATTTTATTTCTCAAGACCATGACAAGTGCATTAGCGTGTCAGCGCGTAATGAGCTCCGTTACTCTGGTCGAAGGATCTGAGGGAGATGTAACATTTCTTCTGAAAACCATTCTGAAGAAAGGAAATATTTTCATCCACTAAATAAAATTCATGACTGGAATTAATTCTAAACTTTAAAATGAATATTACCTTTTGTAGGGCATACGGACGGATATTGTGTCAGGATGGCCGAGCGGTCTAAGGCGCTGCGTTCAGGTTGCAGTCCACTCTGTGGGCGTGGGTTCGAATCCCAATCCTGACAATACTTGCGTAAGAATAGCGTATCTGTTCTTGAAAAAAATTCCTTTTTCAAAACATTTCAATCTACTTTGTGGTTTCTTAAATATTCCACAGAAACAGATTTTATTTCTCAAGACCGTGACAAGTGCATCAGCGGGTCAGTGCGTTATGAGCTCCGTAACTCTGGTCGAATGATCTGAGGGAGATGTCACATTTTTTCTGAAAACCATTCTGAAGAAAGGAAATATTTTCATCCACGAAATGAAATTCACGACTGGAATTAATTCTAAACTTTAAAATAAATATTACATTTTGTAGGGCATACAGACGGATAATGTGTCAGGATGGCCGAGCGGTCTAAGGCGCTGCGTTCAGGTCGCAGTCCACTCTGTGGGCGTGGGTTCGAATCCCACTCCTGACAATATTTGCGTAAGAATAGCGTATCTGTTCTTGAAAAAAATTCCTTTTTCAAAACATTTCAATCTATCTTTATGGTTTCTTAAATATTCCACAGAAAAAGATTTTATTTCTCAAGACCGTGACAAGTGCATCAGCGGGTCAGTGCGTTATGAGCTCCGTAACTCTGGTCGAATGATCTGAGGGAGATGTCACATTTCTTCTGAAAACCATTCTGAAGAAAGGAAATATTTTCATCCACGAAATGAAATTCACGACTGGAATTAATTCTAAACTTTAAATGAATATTACATTTTGTAGGGCATACGGACGGATATTGTGTCATTATGGCCGAGCAGTCTAAGGCGCTTCGTTCAGGTCGCAGTCCACTCTGTGGGCGTGGGTTCGAATCCCACTCCTGACAATATTTGCGTAAGAATAGCGTATCTGTTCTTGAAAAAAACTCCTTTTTCAAAACATTATTATCTATCTTTGTGGTTTCTTAAATATTCCACACAAAAATATTTTATTTCTCAAGACCGTGACAAGTGCATCAGCGGGTCAGTGCGTAATCAGCTCCGTAACTCTGGTCGAAGGATCTGAGGGAGATGTCACATTGCATCTGAAAACACTTCTGAAGAAAGAAACTATTTTCATCCACGAAATGAAATTCACGACTGGAATTAATTCTAAACTTTAAAATGAATATTACATTTTGTAGGGCATACGGACGGATATTGTGTCAGGATGGCCGAGCGGTCTAAGGCGTTGCGTTCAGGTCGCACTCCACTCTGTGGGCGTGGGTTCGAATCCCACTCCTGACAATATTTGCGTAAGAATAGAATATCTGTTCTTGCAAAAATTTCCTCTTTCAAAACATTTCAATCTATCTTTATGGTTTCTTAAATATTCCACAGAAAAAGATTTTATTTCTCAAGACCATGACAAGTGCATCAGCGGGTCAGTGCGTAATGAGCTCCGTAACTCTGGTCGAAGGATCTGAGGGAAATTAACATTTCTTCTGAAAACCATTCTGAAGAAAGGAAATATTTTCATCCACGAAATGAAATTCACGCCTGGAATTAATTCTAAACTTTAAAATAAATATTACATTTTGTAGGGCATACAGACGGATAATGTGCCAGGATGGCCGAGCGGTCTAAGGCGCTGCGTTCAGGTCGCTGTCCACTCTGTGGGCGTGGGTTCGAATCCCACTCCTGACAATATTTGCGTAAGAATAGAATATCTGTTCTTGCAAAAATTTCCTCTTTCAAAACATTTCAATCTATCTTTATGGTTTCTTAAATATTCCACAGAAAAAGATTTTATTTCTCAAGACCATGACAAGTGCATTAGCGTGTCAGCGCGTAATGAGCTCCGTTACTCTGGTCGAAGGATCTGAGGGAGATGTAACATTTCTTCTGAAAACCATTCTGAAGAAAGGAAATATTTTCATCCACTAAATAAAATTCATGACTGGAATTAATTCTAAACTTTAAAATGAATATTACATTTTGTAGGGCATACGGACGGATATTGTGTCAGGATGGCCGAGCGGTCTAAGGCGCTGCGTTCAGGTTGCAGTCCACTCTGTGGGCGTGGGTTCGAATCCCAATCCTGACAATACTTGCGTAAGAATAGCGTATCTGTTCTTGAAAAAAATTCCTTTTTCAAAACATTTCAATCTACTTTGTGGTTTCTTAAATATTCCACAGAAAAAGATTTTATTTCTCAAGACCGTGACAAGTGCATCAGCGGGTCAGTGCGTTATGAGCTCCGTAAATCTGGTCGAATGATCTGAGGGAGATGTCACATTTTTTCTGAAAACCATTCTGAAGAAAGGAAATATTTTCATCCACGAAATGAAATTCACGACTGGAATTAATTCTAAACTTTAAAATAAATATTACATTTTGTAGGGCATACAGACGGATAATGTGTCAGGATGGCCGAGCGGTCTAAGGCGCTGCGTTCAGGTCGCAGTCCACTCTGTGGGCGTGGGTTCGAATCCCACTCCTGACAATATTTGCGTAAGAATAGCGTATCTGTTCTTGAAAAATATTCCTTTTTCAAAACATTTCAATCTATCTTTATGGTTTCTTAAATATTCCACAGAAAAAGATTTTATTTCTCAAGACCGTGACAAGTGCATCAGCGGGTCAGTGCGTTATGAGCTCCGTAACTCTGGTCGAATGATCTGAGGGAGATGTCACATTTCTTCTGAAAACCATTCTGAAGAAAGGAAATATTTTCATCCACGAAATGAAATTCACGACTGGAATTAATTCTAAACATTAAAATGAATATTACATTTTGTAGGGCATACAGACGGATAATGTGTCAGGATGGCCGAGCGGTCTGAGGCGCTGCGTTCAGGTCGCAGTCCACTCTGTGGGCGTGGGTTCGAATCCCACTCCTGACAATATTTGCGTAAGAATAGCGTATCTGTTCTTGAAAAAAATTCCTTTTTCAAAACATTTCAATCTATCTTTATGGTTTCTTAAATATTCCACAGAAAAAGATTTTATTTCTCAAGACCGTGACAAGTGCATCAGCGGGTCAGTGCGTTATGAGCTCCGTAAATCTGGTCGAATGATCTGAGGGAGATGTCACATTTTTTCTGAAAACCATTCTGAAGAAAGGAAATATTTTCATCCACGAAATGAAATTCACGACTGGAATTAATTCTAAACTTTAAAATAAATATTACATTTTGTAGGGCATACAGACGGATAATGTGTCAGGATGGCCGAGCGGTCTAAGGCGCTGCGTTCAGGTCGCAGTCCACTCTGTGGGCGTGGGTTCGAATCCCACTCCTGACAATATTTGCGTAAGAATAGCGTATCTGTTCTTGAAAAATATTCCTTTTTCAAAACATTTCAATCTATCTTTATGGTTTCTTAAATATTCCACAGAAAAAGATTTTATTTCTCAAGACCGTGACAAGTGCATCAGCGGGTCAGTGCGTTATGAGCTCCGTAACTCTGGTCGAATGATCTGAGGGAGATGTCACATTTCTTCTGAAAACCATTCTGAAGAAAGGAAATATTTTCATCCACGAAATGAAATTCACGACTGGAATTAATTCTAAACATTAAAATGAATATTACATTTTGTAGGGCATACAGACGGATAATGTGTCAGGATGGCCGAGCGGTCTGAGGCGCTGCGTTCAGGTCGCAGTCCACTCTGTGGGCGTGGGTTCGAATCCCACTCCTGACAATATTTGCGTAAGAATAGCGTATCTGTTCTTGAAAAAAATTCCTTTTTCAAAACATTTCAATCTATCTTTATGGTTTCTTAAATATTCCACAGAAAAAGATTTAATTTCTGAAGACCATGACAAGTGCATCAGCGGGTCAGTGCGTAATGTGCTCCGTAACTCTGCTCGAAGGATCTGAGGGAGATGTAACATTTCTTCTGAAAACCATTCTGAAGAAAGGAAATATTTTCATCCACTAAATGAAATTCACGACTGGAATTAATTCTAAACTTTAAAATGAATATTACATTTTGTAGGGCATACGGACGGATATTGTGCCAGGATGGACGAGCGGTCTAAGGCGCTGCGTTCAGGTCGCAGTCCACTCTGTTGGCGTGGGTTCGAATCCCACTCCTGACAATATTTGCGTAAGAATAGCGTATCTGTTCTTGAAAAAAATTCCTTTTTCAAAACATTTCAATCTATCTTTATGGTTTCTTAAATATTCCACAGAAAAACATTTTATTTCTCAAGACCGTGACAAGTGCATCAGCGGGTCTGTGCGTAATGAGCTCCGTAACTCTGGTCGAAGGATCTGAGGGAAATTAACATTTCTTCTGAAAACCATTCTGAAGAAAGGAAATATTTTCATCCACGAAATGAAATTCACGACTGGAATTAATTCTAAACTTTAAAATGAATATTACATTTTGTAGGGCATACGGACGGATATTGTGTCAGGATGGCCGAGCGGTCTAAGGCGCTGCGTTCAGGTCGCAGTCCACTCTGTGGGCGTGGGTTCGAATCCCACTCCTGACAATATTTGCGTAAGAATAGCGTATCTGTTCTTGAAAAAAATTCCTTTTTCAAAACATTTCAATCTATCTTTATGGTTTCTTAAATATTCCACAGAAAAAGATTTTATTTCTCAAGACCATGACAAGTGCATCAGCGGGTCAGTGCGTAATGTGCTCCGTAACTCTGCTCGAATGATCTGAGGGAGATGTCACATTTCTTCTGAAAACCATTCTGAAGAAAGGAAATATTTTCATCCACGAAATGAAATTCACGACTGGAATTAATTCTAAACTTTAAAATAAATATTACATTTTGTAGGGCATACAGACGGATAATGTGTCAGGATGGCCGAGCGGTCTAAGGCGCTGCGTTCAGGTCGCACTCCACTCTGTGGGCGTGGGTTCGAATCCCACTCCTGACAATATTTGCGTAAGAATGGAATATCTGTTCTTGCAAAAATTTCCTCTTTCAAAACATTTCAATCTATCTTTATGGTTTCTTAAATATTCCACAGAAAAAGATTTTATTTCTCAAGACCATGACAAGTGCATCAGCGGGTCAGTGCGTAATGTGCTCCGTAACTCTGCTCGAATGATCTGAGGGAGATGTCACATTTCTTCTGAAAACCATTCTGAAGAAAGGAAATATTTTCATTAACGAAATGAAATTCACGACTGGAATTAATTCTAAACTTTAAAATAAATATTACATTTTGTAGGGCATACAGACGGATAATGTGTCAGGATGGCCGAGCGGTCTAAGGCGCTGCGTTCAGGTCGCACTCCACTCTGTGGGCGTGGGTTCGAATCCCACTCCTGACAATATTTGCGTAAGAATGGAATATCTGTTCTTGCAAAAATTTCCTCTTTCAAAACATTTCAATCTATCTTTATGGTTTCTTAAATATTCCACAGAAAAAGATTTTATTTCTCAAGACCATGACAAGTGCATCAGCGGGTCAGTGCGTAATGAGCTCCGTTACTCTGGTCGAAGGATCTGAGGGAGATGTAACATTTCTTCTGAAAACCATTCTGAAGAAAGGAAATATTTTCATCCACTAAATAAAATTCATGACTGGAATTAATTCTAAACTTTAAAATAAATATTACATTTTGTAGTGCATACGGACGGATATTGTGTCAGGATGGCCGAGCGGTCTAAGGCGCTGCGTTCAGGTTGCAGTCCACTCTGTGGGCGTGGTTCGAATCCCAATCCTGACAATACTTGGGTAAGAATAGCGTATCTGTTCTTGAAAAAAATTCCTTTTTCAAAACATTTCAATCTACTTTGTGGTTTCTTAAATATTCCACAGAAAAAGATTTTATTTCTCAAGACCGTCACAAGTGCATCAGCGGGTCAGTGCGTTATGAGCTCCGTAACTCTGGTCGAATGATCTGAGGGAGTTGTCACATTTCTTCTGAAAACCATTCTGAAGAAAGGAAATATTTTCATCCACGAAATGAAATTCACGACTGGAATTAATTCTAAACTTTAAAATAAATATTACATTTTGTAGGGCATACAGACGGATAATGTGTCAGGATGGCCGAGCGGTCTAAGGCGCTGCGTTCAGGTCGCAGTCCACTCTGTGGGCGTGGGTTCGAATCCCACTCCTGACAATATTTGCGTAAGAATAGCGTATCTGTTCTTGAAAAAAAATTCCTTTTTCAAAACATTTCAATCTATCTTTATGGTTTCTTAAATATTCCACAGAAAAAGATTTTATTTCTCAAGACCGTGACAAGTGCATCAGCGGGTCAGTGCGTTATGAGCTCCGTAACTCTGGTCGAATGATCTGAGGGAGATGTCACATTTCTTCTGAAAACCATTCTGAAGAATGGAAATATTTTCATCCACGAAATGAAATTCACGACTGGAATTAATTCTAAACATTAAAATGAATATTACATTTTGTAGGGCATACAGACGGATAATGTGTCAGGATGGCCGAGCGGTCTAAGGCTCTGCGTTCAGGTCGCAGTCCACTCTGTGGGCGTGGGTTCGAATCCCACTCCTGACAATATTTGTGTAAGAATAGCGTATCTGTTCTTGAAAAAAATTCCTTTTTCAAAACATTTCAATCTATCTTTATGGTTTCTTAAATATTCCACAGAAAAAGATTTTATTTCTCAAGACCATGACAAGTGCATCAGCGGGTCAGTGCGTAATGTGCTCCGTAACTCTGCTCGAAGGATCTGAGGGAAATTAATATTTCTTCTGAAAACCATTCTGAAGAAAGGAAATATTTTCATCCACGAAATGAAATTCACGACTGGAATTAATTCTAAACTTTAAAATGAATATTACATTTTGTAGGGCATACGGACGGATATTGTGTCAGGATGGCCGAGCGGTCTAAGGCGCTGCGTTCAGGTTGCAGTCCACTCTGTGGGCGTGGGTTCGAATCCCACTCCTGACAATATTTGCGTAAGAATAGAATATCTGTTCTTGCAAAAATTTCCTCTTTCAAAACATTTCAATCTATCTTTATGGTTTCTTAAATATTCCACAGAAAAAGATTTTATTTCTCAAGACCATGACAAGTGCATCAGCGGGTCAGTGAGTAATGTGCTCCGTAACTCTGCTCGAAGGATCTGAGGGAGATGTAACATTTCTTCTGAAAACCATTCTGAAGAAAGGAAATATTTTCATCCACGAAATGAAATTCACGACTGGAATTAATTCTAAACTTTAAAATGAATATTACATTTTGTAGGGCATACGGACGGATATTGTGTCAGGATGGCCGAGCGGTCTAAGGCGCTGCGTTCAGGTTGCAGTCCACTCTGTGGGCGTGGGTTCGAATCCCACTCCTGACAATATTTGCCTAAGAATAGCGTATCTGTTCTTGAAAAAATTCCTTTTTCAAAACATTTCAATCTGTCTTTATGGTTTCTTAAATATTCCACAGAAAAAGATTTTATTTCTCAAGACCATGACAAGTGCATCAGCGGGTCAGTGCGTAATGTGCTCCGTAACTCTGCTCGAAGGATCTGAGGGAGATGTAACATTTCTTCTGAAAACCATTCTGAAGAAAGGAAATATTTTCATCCACAAAATGAAATTCACGACTGGAATTAATTCTAAACTTTAAAATGAATATTACATATTGTAGGGCATACGGACGGATATTGTGTCAGGATGGCCGAGCGGTCTTAGGCGCTGCGTTCAGGTCGCAGTCCACTCTGTGGGCGTGGGTTCGAATCCCACTCCTGACATTATTTGCGTAAGAATAGCGTATCTGTTCTTGAAAAAAATTCCTTTTTCAAAACATTTCAATCTATCTTTATGGTTTCTTAAATATTCCACAGAAAAAGATTTTATTTCTCAAGACCATGACAAGTGCATCAGCGGGTCAGTGCGTAATGTGCTCCGTAACTCTGCTCGAAGGATCTGAGGGAGATGTAACATTTCTTCTGAAAACCATTCTGAAGAAAGGAAATATTTTCATCCACGAAATGAAATTCACGACTGGAATTAATTCTAAACTTTAAAATGAATATTACATTTTGTAGGGCATACGGACGGATAATGTGCCAGGATGGCCGAGCTGTCTAAGGCGCTGCGTTCAGGTCGCAGTCCACTCTGTGGGCGTGGGTTCGAATCCCACTCCTGACAATATTTGCGTAAGAATAGAATA
Organism: Argiope bruennichi; assembly: GCF_947563725.1. Lineage (NCBI taxonomy): Eukaryota > Metazoa > Arthropoda > Arachnida > Araneae > Araneidae > Argiope > Argiope bruennichi. Next base: position 112,498,074 of record NC_079158.1, on the reverse strand, counting down.
TCTGTTCTTGCAAATATTTCCTCTTTCAAAACATTTCAATCTATCTTTATGGTTTCTTAAATATTCCACAGAAAAAGATTTTATTTCTTAAGACCGTGACAAGTGCATCAGCGGGTCAGTGCGTTATGAGCTCCGTAACTCTGGTCGAATGATCTGAGGGAGATGTCACATTTCTTCTGAAAACCATTCTGAAGAAAGGAAATATTTTCATCCACGAAATGAAATTCACGACTGGAATTAATACTAAACATTAAAATGAATATTACATTTTGTAGGGCATACAGACGGATAATGTGTCAGGATGGCCGAGCGGTCTAAGGCTCTGCGTTCAGGTCGCAGTCCACTCTGTGGGCGTGGGTTCGAATCCCACTCCTGACAATATTTGTGTAAGAATAGCGTATCTGTTCTTGAAAAAAATTCCTTTTTCAAAAGATTTCAATCTATCTTTATGGTTTCTTAAATATTCCACAGAAAAAGATTTTATTTCTCAAGACCATGACAAGTGCATCAGCGGGTCAGTGCGTAATGTGCTCCGTAACTCTGCTCGAAGGATCTGAGGGAAATTAACATTTCTTCTGAAAACCATTCTGAAGAAAGGAAATATTTTCATCCACGAAATGAAATTCACGACTGGAATTAATTCTAAACTTTAAAATGAATATTACATTTTGTAGGGCATACGGACGGATATTGTGTCAGGATGGCCGAGCGGTCTAAGGCGCTGCGTTCAGGTTGCAGTCCACTCTGTGGGCGTGGGTTCGAATCCCACTCCTGACAATATTTGCGTAAGAATAGAATATCTGTTCTTGCAAAAATTTCCTCTTTCAAAACATTTCAATCTATCTTTATGGTTTCTTAAATATTCCACAGAAAAATATTTTATTTCTCAAGACCATGACAAGTGCATCAGCGGGTCAGTGCGTAATGTGCTCCGTAACTCTCCTCGAAGGATCTGAGGGAAATTAACATTTCTTCTGAAAACCATTCTGAAGAAAGGAAATATTTTCATCCACGAAATGAAATTCACGACTGGAATTAATTCTAAACTTTAAAATGAATATTACATTTTGTAGGGCATACGGACGGGTATTGTGTCAGGATGGCCGAGCGGTCTAAGGCGCTGCGTTCAGGTTGCAGTCCACTCTGTGGGCGTGGGTTCGAATCCCACTCCTGACAATATTTGCGTAAGATTAGCGTATCTGTTCTTGCAAAAATTTCCTCTTTCAAAACATTTTAATCTATCTTTATGGTTTCTTAAATATTCCACAGAAAAAGATTTTATTTCTCAAGACCATGACAAGTGCATCAGCGGGTCAGTGCGTAATGTGCTCCGTAACTCTGCTCGAAGGATCTGAGGGAGATGTAACATTTCTTCTAAAAACCATTCTGAAGAAAGGAAATATTTTTATCCACGAAATGAAATTCACGACTGGAATTAATTCTAAACTTTGATATGAATATTACATTTTGTAGGGCATACGGACGGATATTGTGTCAGGATGGCCGAGCGGTCTAAGGCGCTGCGTTCAGGTCGCAGTCCACTCTGTGGGCGTGGGTTCGAATCCCACTCCTGACAATATTTGCGTAAGAATAGAATATGTGTTCTTGCAAATATTTCCTCTTTCAAAACATTTCAATCTATCTTTATGGTTTCTTAAATATTCCACAGAAAAAGATTTTATTTCTCAAGACCGTGACAAGTGCATCAGCGGGTCAGTGCGTTATGAGCTCCGTAACTCTGGTCGAATGATCTGAGGGAGATGTCACATTTCTTCTGAAAACCATTCTGAAGAAAGGAAATATTTTCATCCACGAAATGAAATTCACGACTGGAATTAATTCTAAACTTTAAATGAATATTACATTTTGTAGGGCATACGGACGGATATTGTGTCAGGATGGCCGAGCGGTCTAAGGCGCTTCGTTCAGGTCGCAGACTACTCTGTGGGCGTGGGTTCGAATCCCACTCCTGACAATATTTGCGTAAGAATAGCGTATCTGTTCTTGAAAAAAACTCCTTTTTCAAAACATTTTTATCTATCTTTATGGTTTCTTAAATATTCCACACAAAAACATTTTATTTCTCAAGACCGTGACAAGTGCATCAGCGGGTCAGTGCGTAATGAGCTCCGTAACTCTGCTCGTAAGTTGTGAGGGAGATGTCACATCACTTCTGAAGAAAGAAAATATTTTCATCCACGAAATGAAATTAACGACTGGAATTAATTCTAAACTTTAAAATGAATATTACATTTTGTTGTGCATACGTATTTATACTTTGTCAGGATGGCCGAACGGTCTAAGCCGCTTCGTTTAGACCGCAGTCCACTCTGTGGGCGTTTGTTCGAATCCCACTCCTGACAATCTTTGAGAACAAATAGCGTATCTGTTCTTGAAAAAAATTCCTATTTCAATCTATCTTTTTTTTTTTTAAATATTTCACAGAAAAACATTTTATTTCTCAAGACCGTGACAAGTGCATCAGCGGGTCAGTGCGTTATGAGCTCCGTAACTCTGGTCGAATGATCTGAGGGAGATGTCACATTTCTTCTGAAAACCATTCTGAAGAAAGGAAATATTTTCATCCACGAAATGAAATTCACGACTGGAATTAATTCTAAACTTTAAATGAATATTACATTTTGTAGGGCATACGGACGGATATTGTGTCAGGATGGCCGAGCGGTCTAAGGCGCTTCGTTCAGGTCGCAGTCCACTCTGTGGGCGTGGGTTCGAATCCCACTCCTGACAATATTTGCGTAAGAATAGCGTATCTGTTCTTGAAAAAAACTCCTTTTTCAAACATTTTTATCTGTCTTTATGGTTTCTTAAATATTCCACACAAAAACATTTTATTTCTCAAGACCGTGACAAGTGCATCAGCGGGTCAGTGCGTAATGAGCTCCGTAACTCTGCTCGTAAGTTGTGAGGGAGATGTCACATCACTTCTGAAGAAAGAAATTATTTTCATCCACGAAATGAAATTAACGACTGGAATTATTTCTAAACTTTAAAATGAATATTACATTTTGTTGTGCATACGTATTTATACTATGTCAGGATGGCCTAACGGTCTAAGCCGCTTCGTTTAGGCCGCAGTCCACACTGTGGGCGATGGTTCGAATCCCACTCCTGACAATCTTTGAGAACAAATAGCGTATCAGTTCTTGAAAAAAATTCCTATTTCAATCTATCTTTTTTTTTTTAAATATTCCACAGAAAAACATTTTATTTCTCAAGACCGTGACAAGTGCATCACCGGGTCAGTGCGTAATGAGCTCCGTAACTCTGATCTTAAGTTCTGATTGAGATGTCATATTGCTTCTGAAAACACTTCTGAAGAAAGAAAATATTTTCATCCACGAAATGAAATTAACGACTGGAATTAATTCTAAACTTTAAAATGAATATTACATTTTGTAGTGCATAGGGAGTGGTCATGTGTCAGGATGGCCGAGAGGTCTATGGCGCTGCGTTCAGATCGCAGTCCACTCTGTGGGCGTGGGTTCGAATCCCACTCCTGACAATATTTGCGTAAGAATAGCGTATGTGTTCTTGTAAATAAAATTTTGTTTTTCAAAACATTTCAATCTTTCTTTATGGTTTCTTAAATATTCCACAGAAAAACATGTTATTTCTCAATTCCGTGACAAGTGCATTAGCGGGTCAGTGCGTAATGAGCTCCGTAACTCTGGTCGTAAAGTCTGGAGGAGATGTCACATCTCTTCTGAAAACACTTCTGAAGAAAGAAAATATTTTCATCCACGAAATAAAATTAACGACTGGAATTAATTCTAAACTTTAAACTGAATATTACATTTTGTAGTGCATATGGACGTATATTGTGTCAGGATGGCAGGGCGGTCTAAGGCGCTGCGTTCAGTGCGCAGTCCAATCTGTGGGCGTGGGTTCGAATCCCACTCCTGACAATATTTGCGTAAGATTAGCGTATCTGTTCTTGCAAAAATTTCCTCTTTCAAAACATTTTAATCTATCTTTATGGTTTCTTAAATATTCCACAGAAAAAGATTTTATTTCTCAAGACCATGACAAGTGCATCAGCGGGTCAGTGCGTAATGTGCTCCGTAACTCTGCTCGAAGGATCTGAGGGAGATGTAACATTTCTTCTAAAAACCATTCTGAAGAAAGGAAATATTTTTATCCACGAAATGAAATTCACGACTGGAATTAATTCTAAACTTTGATATGAATATTACATTTTGTAGGGCATACGGACGGATATTGTGTCAGGATGGCCGAGCGGTCTAAGGCGCTGCGTTCAGGTCGCAGTCCACTCTGTGGGCGTGGGTTCGAATCCCACTCCTGACAATATTTGCGTAAGAATAGAATATGTGTTCTTGCAAATATTTCCTCTTTCAAAACATTTCAATCTATCTTTATGGTTTCTTAAATATTCCACAGAAAAAGATTTTATTTCTCAAGACCGTGACAAGTGCATCAGCGGGTCAGTGCGTTATGAGCTCCGTAACTCTGGTCGAATGATCTGAGGGAGATGTCACATTTCTTCTGAAAACCATTCTGAAGAAAGGAAATATTTTCATCCACGAAATGAAATTCACGACTGGAATTAATTCTAAACTTTAAATGAATATTACATTTTGTAGGGCATACGGACGGATATTGTGTCAGGATGGCCGAGCGGTCTAAGGCGCTTCGTTCAGGTCGCAGACTACTCTGTGGGCGTGGGTTCGAATCCCACTCCTGACAATATTTGCGTAAGAATAGCGTATCTGTTCTTGAAAAAAACTCCTTTTTCAAAACATTTTTATCTATCTTTATGGTTTCTTAAATATTCCACACAAAAACATTTTATTTCTCAAGACCGTGACAAGTGCATCAGCGGGTCAGTGCGTAATGAGCTCCGTAACTCTGCTCGTAAGTTGTGAGGGAGATGTCACATCACTTCTGAAGAAAGAAAATATTTTCATCCACGAAATGAAATTAACGACTGGAATTAATTCTAAACTTTAAAATGAATATTACATTTTGTTGTGCATACGTATTTATACTTTGTCAGGATGGCCGAACGGTCTAAGCCGCTTCGTTTAGACCGCAGTCCACTCTGTGGGCGTTTGTTCGAATCCCACTCCTGACAATCTTTGAGAACAAATAGCGTATCTGTTCTTGAAAAAAATTCCTATTTCAATCTATCTTTTTTTTTTTTAAATATTTCACAGAAAAACATTTTATTTCTCAAGACCGTGACAAGTGCATCAGCGGGTCAGTGCGTTATGAGCTCCGTAACTCTGGTCGAATGATCTGAGGGAGATGTCACATTTCTTCTGAAAACCATTCTGAAGAAAGGAAATATTTTCATCCACGAAATGAAATTCACGACTGGAATTAATTCTAAACTTTAAATGAATATTACATTTTGTAGGGCATACGGACGGATATTGTGTCAGGATGGCCGAGCGGTCTAAGGCGCTTCGTTCAGGTCGCAGTCCACTCTGTGGGCGTGGGTTCGAATCCCACTCCTGACAATATTTGCGTAAGAATAGCGTATCTGTTCTTGAAAAAAACTCCTTTTTCAAACATTTTTATCTGTCTTTATGGTTTCTTAAATATTCCACACAAAAACATTTTATTTCTCAAGACCGTGACAAGTGCATCAGCGGGTCAGTGCGTAATGAGCTCCGTAACTCTGCTCGTAAGTTGTGAGGGAGATGTCACATCACTTCTGAAGAAAGAAATTATTTTCATCCACGAAATGAAATTAACGACTGGAATTATTTCTAAACTTTAAAATGAATATTACATTTTGTTGTGCATACGTATTTATACTATGTCAGGATGGCCTAACGGTCTAAGCCGCTTCGTTTAGGCCGCAGTCCACACTGTGGGCGATGGTTCGAATCCCACTCCTGACAATCTTTGAGAACAAATAGCGTATCAGTTCTTGAAAAAAATTCCTATTTCAATCTATCTTTTTTTTTTTAAATATTCCACAGAAAAACATTTTATTTCTCAAGACCGTGACAAGTGCATCACCGGGTCAGTGCGTAATGAGCTCCGTAACTCTGATCTTAAGTTCTGATTGAGATGTCATATTGCTTCTGAAAACACTTCTGAAGAAAGAAAATATTTTCATCCACGAAATGAAATTAACGACTGGAATTAATTCTAAACTTTAAAATGAATATTACATTTTGTAGTGCATAGGGAGTGGTCATGTGTCAGGATGGCCGAGAGGTCTATGGCGCTGCGTTCAGATCGCAGTCCACTCTGTGGGCGTGGGTTCGAATCCCACTCCTGACAATATTTGCGTAAGAATAGCGTATGTGTTCTTGTAAATAAAATTTTGTTTTTCAAAACATTTCAATCTTTCTTTATGGTTTCTTAAATATTCCACAGAAAAACATGTTATTTCTCAATTCCGTGACAAGTGCATTAGCGGGTCAGTGCGTAATGAGCTCCGTAACTCTGGTCGTAAAGTCTGGAGGAGATGTCACATCTCTTCTGAAAACACTTCTGAAGAAAGAAAATATTTTCATCCACGAAATAAAATTAACGACTGGAATTAATTCTAAACTTTAAACTGAATATTACATTTTGTAGTGCATATGGACGTATATTGTGTCAGGATGGCAGGGCGGTCTAAGGCGCTGCGTTCAGTGCGCAGTCCAATCTGTGGGCGTGGGATCGAATCCCACTCCTGACAATATTTGCGTAAGAATAGCGTATGTGTTCTTGTAAAAAAAATTTAGTTTTTCAAAACATTTCAATCTTTCTTTATGGTTTCTTAAATATTCCACAGAAAAACATGTTATTTCTCAAGGCCGTGACAAGTGCATCAGCGGGTCAGTGCGTAATGAGCTCCGTAACTCTGGTCGTAAAGTCTGGAGGAGATGTCACATCTCTTCAGAAAACACTTCTGAAGAAAGAAAATATTTTCATCCACGAAATAAAATTAACGACTGGAATTAATTCTAAACTTTAAACTGAATATTACATTTTGTAGTGCATATGGACGTATATTGTGTCAGGATGGCCGGGCGGTCTAAGGCGCTGCGTTCAGTGCGCAGTCCACTCTGTGGGCGTGGGTTCGAATCCCTCTCCTGACAATCTTTGAGTACAAATAGAGTATCTGTTATTGAAAAAAATTCCTTTTTCAAACCATTTCAATCTATCTTTATGGTTTCCTAAATATTCCACAGAAAAACCTTTTTTTTCTCAAGACCGTGACAAGTGCATCACCGGGTCAGTGCGTAATGAGCTCCGTAACTCTGATCTTAAGGTCTGATTGACATGTCATATTGCTTCTGAAAACACTTATGAAGAAAGAAAATATTTTCATCCACGAAATGAAATTAACGACTGGAATTAATTCTAAACTTTAAAATGAATATTACATTTTGTAGTGCATACGGACTTATGCTGTGTCAGGATGGCCGAGCGGTCTAAGGCGCTGCGTTCAGGTCGCAGTCCACTCTGTGGGCGTGGGTTCGAATCCCACTCTTGACAATGTTTGCGAAAGAATAGCGTATCTGCTGTTGAAAAAATTTCCTTTTTCAAAACATTTGAATCTATCTTTGTGGTTTCTTAAATATTCCACACAAAAACATTTTATTTCTCAAGACCGTGACAAGTGCATCAGCGGGTCAATGCGTAATGAGCTCCGTAACTCTGCTCGTAAGTTCTGAGGGAGATGTCACAACACTTCTGAAGAAAGAAAATATTTTCATCCACGAAATGAAATTAACGACTGGAATTAAATCTAAACTTTAAAATGAATATTACATTTTGTAGTGCATAGGGACTGATTTTGTGTCAGGATGGCCGAGTGGTCTAAGGCGGTGCGTTCAGGTATTAGTCCAATCTGTGGCCGTGGGTTCGAACCCCACTCCTGACAGTATTTTCGTAAGAATAGCGTATCTGTTCTTGAAAGAAATTACTCTTTCAAAACATTTCAATCAATCTTTATTGTTTATTAAATATACCACTGAAAAACATGTTATTTCTCAAGACCGTGACAAGTGCATCAGCGGGTCAGTGCGTAATGAGCTCCGTTGCACTGATCGTAAGTTCCGAGGGAGATGTCACATTTCTTCTGAAAACCATTCTGAAGAAAGGAAATATTTTCATCCACGAAATGGAATTAACGACTGGAATTAATTCTAAACTTTAAAATGAATATTACATTTTGTAGTGCATTGGGACTAATACTGTGTCAGGATGGACGAGCGGTCTAAGGCGCTGCGTTCAGATCTCAGTCCACTCTGTGGGCGTGGGTTCGAATCCCACTCCTGACAATATTTGCGTAAGAATAACGTATCTGTTCTTGAAAAAAATTCCTTTTTCAAAACATTTCAATATATCTTTATGGTTTCTTAAATATTCCACAGAAAAACATTTTATTTCTCAAGGCCGTGACAAGTGCATCAGCGGGTCAGTGCGTAATGAGCTCCGTAACTCTGGTCGAAGGATCTGAGGGAGATGTCACATTTCTTCTGAAAACACTTCTGAAGAAAGGAAATATTTTCATCCACGAAATGAAATTCACGACTGGAATTAATTCTAAACTTTAAAATGAACATTACATTTTGTAGGGCATACGGACGGATAATGTGTCAGGATGGCCGAGCGGTCTAAGGCGCTGCGTTCAGGTCGCAGTCCACTCTGTGGGCGTGGGTTCGAATCCCACTCCTGACAATATTTGCGTAAGAATAGCGTATCTGTTCTTGAAAAAAATTCCTTTTTCAAAACATTTCAATCTATCTTTATGGTTTCTTAAATATTCCACAGAAAAACATTTTATTTCTCAACACCGTGACAAGTGCATCAGCGGGTCAGTGCGTAATGAGCTCCGTAACTCTGGTCGAAGGATCTGAGGGAGATGTAACATTTCTTCTGAAAACACTTCTGAAGAAAGAAACTATTTTCATCCACGAAATGAAATTCACGACTGGAATTAATTCTAAACTTTTAAATGAATATTACATTTTGTAGGGCATACGGACGGATATTGTGTCAGGATTGCCGAGCGGTCTAAGCGCTGCGTTCAGGTCGCAGTCCACTCTGTGGGCGTGGGTTCGAATTCCACTCCTGACAATATTTGCGTAAGAATAGCGTATCTGTTCTTGAAAAAAATTCCTTTTTCAAAACATTTCAATCTATCTTTATGGTTTCTTAAATATTCCACAGAAAAACATTTTATTTCTCAAGGCCGTGACAAGTGCATCAGCGGGTCAGTGCGTAATGAGCTCCGTAACTCTGGTCGAAGGATCTGAGGGAGATGTCACATTTCTTCTGAAAACACTTCTGAAGAAAGGAAATATTTTCATCCACGAAATGAAATTCACGACTGGAATTAATTCTAAACTTTAAAATGAACATTACATTTTGTAGGGCATACGGACGGATAATGTGTCAGGATGGCCGAGCGGTCTAAGGCGCTGCGTTCAGGTCGCAGTCCACTCTGTGGGCGTGGGTTCGAATCCCACTCCTGACAATATTTGCGTAAGAATAGCGTATCTGTTCTTGAAAAAAATTCCTTTTTCAAAACATTTCAATCTATCTTTATGCTTTCTTAAATATTCCACAGAAAAACATTTTATTTCTCAACACCGTGACAAGTGCGTAATGAGCTCCGTAACTCTAGTCGAAGGATCTGAGGGAGATGTAACATTTCTTCTGAAAACACTTCTGAAGAAAGAAACTATTTTCATCCACGAAATGAAATTCACGACTGGAATTAATTCTAAACTTTAAAATGAATATTACATTTTGTAGGGCATACGGACGGATATTGTGTCAGGATGGCCGAGCGGTCTAAGCGCTGCGTTCAGGTCGCAGTCCACTCTGTGGGCGTGGGTTCGAATTCCACTCCTGACAATATTTGCGTAAGAATAGCGTATCTGTTCTTGAAAAAAATTCCTTTTTCAAAACATTTCAATCTATCTTTATGGTTTCTTAAATATTCCACAGAAAAACATTTTATTTCTCAAGGCCGTGACAAGTGCATCAGCGGGTCAGTGCGTAATGAGCTCCGTTACTCTGGTCGAAGGATCTGAGGGAGATGTAACATTTCTTCTGAAAACCATTCTGATGAAAGGAAATATTTTCATCCACTAAATGAAATTCACGACTGGAATTAATTCTAAACTTTAAAATGAATATTACATTTTGAAGGGCATACGGACGGATATTGTTACAGGATGGCGAGGGGTCTAAGGCGCTGCGTTCAGGTCGCAGTCCACTCTGTGGGCGTGGGTTCGAATCCCACTCCTGACAATATTTGCGTAAGAATAGCGTATCTGTTCTTGAAAAAAATTCCTTTTTCAAAACATTTCAATCTATCTTTATGGTTTCTTAAATATTCCACAGAAAAACATTTTATTTCTCAAGACCATGACAAGTGCATCAGCGGGTCAGTGCGTAATGAGCTCCGTAACTCTGTTCGAAGGATCTGAGGGAGATGTCACATTTCTTCTGAAAACACTTCTGAAGAAAGGAAATATTTTCATCCACGAAATGAAATTCACGACTGGAATTAATTCTAAACTTAAAAATGAATATTACATTTTGTAGGGCATACGGACGGATATTGTGTCAGGATGGCCTAGCGGTCTAAGGCGCTGCGTTCAGGTCGCAGTCCACTCTGTGGGCGTGGGTTCGAATCCCACTCCTGACAATATTTGCGTAAGAATAGCGTATCTGTTCTTGAAAAAAATTCCTTTTTCAAAACATTTCAATCTATCCTTATAGTTTCTTAAATATTCCACAGAAAAACATTTTATTTCTCAAGACCGTGACAAGTGCATCAGCGGGTCAATGCGTAATGAGCTATGTAAATCTGATCGTATGTTCTGAGGGAGATGTCACATTGCATCTGAAAACACTTCTGAAGAAAGAAACTATTTTCATCCACAAAATGAAATTAACGACTGGAATTAATTCTAAACTTTAAAATGAATATTACATTTTGTAGGGCATACGGACGGATATTGTGTCAGGATAGCCGAGGGGTCTAAGACGCTGCGTTCAGGTCGCAGTCCACTCTGTGGGCGTGGGTTCGAATCCCACTCCTGACAATATTTGCGTAAGAATAGCGTATCTGTTCTTGAAAAAAATTCCTTTTTCAAAACATTTCAATCTATCTTTATGGTTTCTTAAATATTCCACAGAAAAACATTTTATTTCTCAAGACCATGACAAGTGCATCAGCGGGTCAGTGCGTAATGAGCTCCATAACTCTGGTCGAAGGATCTGAGGGAGATGTCACATTTCTTCTGAAAACACTTCTGAAGAAAAGAAATATTTTCATCCACGAAATGAAATTCACGACTGGAATTAATTCTAAACTTTAAAATGAATATTACATTTTGTAGGGCATACGGACGGATATTGTGTCAGGATGGCCTAGCGGTCTAAGGCGCTGCGTTCAGGTCGCAGTCCACTCTGTGGGCGTGGGTTCGAATCCCACTCCTGACAATATTTGCGTAAGAATAGCGTATCTGTTCTTGAAAAAAATTCCTTCTTCAAAACATTTCAATCTATCTTTATAGTTTCTTAAATATTCCACAGAAAAACATTTTATTTCTCAAGACCGTGACAAGTGCATCAGCGGGTCAATGCGTAATGAGCTCCGTAACTCTGGTCGAAGGATCTGAGGGAGATGTCACATTTCTTCTGAAAACACTTCTGAAGAAAGAAAATATTTTCATCCACGAAATGAAATTAACGACTGGAATTAATTCTAAACTTTAAAATGGATATTACATTTTGTAGTGCATACAGACTTACGCTGTGTCAGGATGGCCGAGCGGTCTAAGGCGCTGCGTTCAGGTCGCAGTCCACTCTGTGGGCGTGGGTTCGAATCCCACTCCTGACAATATTTGCGTAAGAATAGCGTATCTATTCTTGAAAAAAATTCCTTTTTCAAAACATTTCAATCTATCTTTATGGTTTCTTAAATATTCCACAGAAAAACATTTTATTTCTCAAGGCCGTGACAAGTGCATCAGCGGGTCAGTGCGTAATGAGCTCCGTAACTCTGGTCGAAGGATCTGAGGGAGATGTAACATTTCTTCTGAAAACCATTCTGAAGAAAGGAAATATTTTCATCCACGAAATGAAATTCACGACTGGAATTAATTCTAAACTTAAAAATGAATATTACATTTTGTAGGGCATACGGACGGATATTGTGTCAGGATGGCCTAGCGGTCTAAGGCGCTGCGTTCAGGTCGCAGTCCACTCTGTGGGCGTGGGTTCGAATCCCACTCCTGACAATATTTGCGTAAGAATAGCGTATCTGTTCTTGAAAAAAATTCCTTTTTCAAAACATTTCAATCTATCCTTATAGTTTCTTAAATATTCCACAGAAAAACATTTTATTTCTCAAGACCGTGACAAGTGCATCAGCGGGTCAATGCGTAATGAGCTATGTAAATCTGATCGTATGTTCTGAGGGAGATGTCACATTGCATCTGAAAACACTTCTGAAGAAAGAAACTATTTTCATCCACAAAATGAAATTAACGACTGGAATTAATTCTAAACTTTAAAATGAATATTACATTTTGTAGGGCATACGGACGGATATTGTGTCAGGATAGCCGAGGGGTCTAAGACGCTGCGTTCAGGTCGCAGTCCACTCTGTGGGCGTGGGTTCGAATCCCACTCCTGACAATATTTGCGTAAGAATAGCGTATCTGTTCTTGAAAAAAATTCCTTTTTCAAAACATTTCAATCTATCTTTATGGTTTCTTAAATATTCCACAGAAAAACATTTTATTTCTCAAGACCATGACAAGTGCATCAGCGGGTCAGTGCGTAATGAGCTCCATAACTCTGGTCGAAGGATCTGAGGGAGATGTCACATTTCTTCTGAAAACACTTCTGAAGAAAAGAAATATTTTCATCCACGAAATGAAATTCACGACTGGAATTAATTCTAAACTTTAAAATGAATATTACATTTTGTAGGGCATACGGACGGATATTGTGTCAGGATGGCCTAGCGGTCTAAGGCGCTGCGTTCAGGTCGCAGTCCACTCTGTGGGCGTGGGTTCGAATCCCACTCCTGACAATATTTGCGTAAGAATAGCGTATCTGTTCTTGAAAAAAATTCCTTCTTCAAAACATTTCAATCTATCTTTATAGTTTCTTAAATATTCCACAGAAAAACATTTTATTTCTCAAGACCGTGACAAGTGCATCAGCGGGTCAATGCGTAATGAGCTCCGTAACTCTGGTCGAAGGATCTGAGGGAGATGTCACATTTCTTCTGAAAACACTTCTGAAGAAAGAAAATATTTTCATCCACGAAATGAAATTAACGACTGGAATTAATTCTAAACTTTAAAATGGATATTACATTTTGTAGTGCATACAGACTTACGCTGTGTCAGGATGGCCGAGCGGTCTAAGGCGCTGCGTTCAGGTCGCAGTCCACTCTGTGGGCGTGGGTTCGAATCCCACTCCTGACAATATTTGCGTAAGAATAGCGTATCTATTCTTGAAAAAAATTCCTTTTTCAAAACATTTCAATCTATCTTTATGGTTTCTTAAATATTCCACAGAAAAACATTTTATTTCTCAAGGCCGTGACAAGTGCATCAGCGGGTCAGTGCGTAATGAGCTCCGTAACTCTGGTCGAAGGATCTGAGGGAGATGTAACATTTCTTCTGAAAACCATTCTGAAGAAAGGAAATATTTTCATCCACGAAATGAAATTCACGACTGGAATTAATTCTAAACTTTAAAATGAATATTACATTTTGTAGGGCATACGGACGGATATTGTGTCAGGATGGCCGAGCGGTCTAAGGCGCTGCGTTCAGGTCGCAGTCCACTCTGTGGGCGTGGGTTCGAATTCCACTCCTGACAATGTTTGCGTAAGAATAGCGTATCTGTTCTTGAAAGAAATTCCTTTTTCAAAACATTTCAATCTATCTTTATGGTTTCTTAAATATTCCACAGAAAAACATTTTATTTCTCAAGGCCGTGACAAGTGCATCAGCGGGTCAGTGCGTAATGAGCTCCGTTACTCTGGTCGAAGGATCTGAGGGAGATGTAACATTTCTTCTGAAAACCATTCTGAAGAAAGGAAATATTTTCATCCACTAAATGAAATTCACGACTGGAATTAATTCTAAACTTTAAAATGAATATTACATTTTGTAGGGCATACGGACGGATATTGTGTCAGGATGGCCGAGCGGTCTAAGGCGCTGCGTTCAGGTCGCAGTCCACTCTGTGGGCGTGGGTTCGAATCCCACTCCTGACAATATTTGTGTAAGAATAGCGTGTCTGTTCTTGAAAAAAATTCCTTTTTCAAAACATTTCAATCTATCTTTATGGTTTCTTAAATATTCCACGGAAAAAGATTTTATTTCTCAAGACCGTGACAAGTGCATCAGCGGGTCAGTGCGTAATGAGCTCCGTAACTCTGGTCGAAGGATCTGAGAAAGATGTCACATTGCATCTGAAAACACTTCTGAAGAAAGGAAATATTTTCATCCACGAAATGAAATTCACGACTGGAATTAATTCTAAACTTTAAAATGAATATTACATTTTGTAGGGCATACGGACGGATATTGTGTCAGGATGGCCGAGGGGTCTAAGGCGCTGCGTTCAGGTCGCAGTCCACTCTGTGGGCGTGGGTTCGAATCCCACTCCTGACAATATTTGCGTAAGAATAGCGTATCTGTTCTTGAAAAAAATTCCTTTTTCAAAACATTTCAATCTATCTTTATGGTTTCTTAAATATTCCACAGAAAAACATTTTATTTCTTAAGACCATGACAAGTGCATCAGCGGGTCAGTGCGTAATGAGCTCCGTAACTCTGGTCGAAGGATCTGAGGGAGATGTCACATTTCTTCTGAAAACACTTCTGAAGAAAGGAAATATTTTCATCCACGAAATGAAATTCACGACTGGAATTAATTCTAAACTTTAAAATGAATATTACATTTTGTAGGGCATACGGACGGATATTGTGTCAGGATGGCCGAGCGGTCTAAGGCGCTGCGTTCAGGTCGCAGTCCACTCTGTGGGCGTGGGTTCGAATCCCTCTCCTGACAATATTTGCGTAAGAATAGCGTATCTGTTCTTGAAAAAATTTCCTTTTTCAAAACGTTTCAATCTATCTTTATAGTTTCTTAAATATTCCACAGAAAAACATTTTATTTCTCAAGACCGTGACAAGTGCATCAGCGGGTCAATGCGTAATGAGCTACGTAAATCTGATCGTATGTTCTGAGGGAGATGTCACATTGCATCTGAAAACACTTCTGAAGAAAGAAACTATTTTCATCCACAAAATGAAATTAACGACTGGAATTAATTCTAAACTTTAAAAGGAATATTACATTTTGTAGGGCATACAGACGGATATTGTGTCAGGATAGCCGAGGGGTCTAAGGCGCTGCGCTCAGGTCGCAGTCCACTCTGTGGGCGTGGGTTCGAATCCCACTCCTGACAATATTTGCGTAAGAATAGCGTATCTGTTCTTGAAAAAAATTCCTTTTTTAAAACATTTCAATCCATCTTTATGGTTTCTTAAATATTCCACAGAAAAACATTTTATTTCTCAAGACCGTGACAAGTGCATCAGCGGGTCAGTGCATAATGAACTCCGTAACTCGGGTCGTAGGTTCTGAAGGAGATGTCACATTTCTTCTGAAAACCATTCTGAAGAAAGGAAATACTTTCATCCAGGAAATGAAATTCACGACTAGAATTAATTCTGAACTTTAAAATGAATATTACATTTTGTAGTGCATAGGGACTGATACTGTGTCAGGATGGCCGAGCGGTCTAAGGCGCTGCGTTCAGGTCGCAGTCCACTCTGTGGGCGTGGGTTCGAATCCCACTCCTGACAATATTTGCGTAAGAATTGCGTATCTGTTCTTGAAAAAAATTCCGTTTTCAAAACATTTCAATCTATTTTTATGGTTTCTTAAATATTCCACAGAAAAAGATTTTATTTCTCAAGACCGTGACAAATGCATCAGCGGGTCAGTGCGTAATGAGCTCCGTAACTCTGGTCGTAGGATCTGAGGGAGATGTAACATTTCTTCTGAAAACACTTCTGAAGAAAGAAACTATTTTCATCCACGAAATGAAATTCACGACTGGAATTAATTCTAAACTTTAAAATGAATATTACATTTTGTAGGACATACGGACGGATATTGTGTCAGGATAGCCGAGCGGTCTAAGTCGCTGCGTTCAGGTCGCAGTCCACTCTGTGGGCGTGGGTTCGAATTCCACTCCTGACAATATTTGCGTAAGAATAGCGTATCTGGTCTTGAAAAAAATTCCTTTTTCAAAACATTTCAATCTATATTTATGGTTTCTTCAATATTCCACAGAAAAACATTTTATTTCTTAAGGCCGTGACAAGTGCATCAGCTGGTCAGTGCGTAATGAGCTCCGTAACTCTGGTCGAAGGATCTGAGGGAGATGTAACATTTCTTCTGAAAACCATTCTGGAGAAAGGAAATATTTTCATCCACGAAATGAAATTCACGACTGGAATTAATTCTAAACTTTAAAATGAATATAAAATTTTTTAGGGCATACGGACGGATATTGTGTCAGGATGGCCGAGCGGTCTAAGGTGCTGCGTTCAGGTCGCAGTCCACTCTGTGGGCGTGGGTTCGAATTCCACTCCTGACAATGTTTGAGTAAGAATAGCGTATCTGTTCTTGAAAAAAATTCCTTTTTCAAAACATTTCAATCTATCTTTATGGTTTCTTAAATATTCCACAGAAAAACATTTTATTTCTCAAGGCCGTGACAAGTGCATCAGCGGGTCAGTGCGTAATGAGCTCCGTTACTCTGGTCGAAGGATCTGAGGGAGATGTAACATTTCTTCTGAAAACCATTCTGAAGAAAGGAAATATTTTCATCCACTAAATGAAATTCACGACTGGAATTAATTCTAAACTTTAAAATGAATATTACATTTTGTAGGGCATACGGACGGATATTGTGTCAGGATGGCCGAGCGGTCTAAGGCGCTGCGTTCAGGTCGCAGTCCACTCTGTGGGCGTGGGTTCGAATCCCACTCCTGACAATATTTGTGTAAGAATAGCGTGTCTGTTCTTGAAAAAAATTCCTTTTTCAAAACATTTCAATCTATCTTTATGGTTTCTTAAATATTCCACGGAAAAAGATTTTATTTCTCAAGACCGTGACAAGTGCATCAGCGGGTCAGTGCGTAATGAGCTCCGTAACTCTGGTCGAAGGATCTGAGGAAGATGTCACATTGCATCTGAAAACACTTCTGAAGAAAGGAAATATTTTCATCCACGAAATGAAATTCACGACTGGAATTAATTCTAAACTTTAAAATGAATATTACATTTTGTAGTGCATTGGGACTAATACTGTGTCAGGATGGCCGAACTGTCTAAGGCGTTGCGTTCAGGTAACAGTCCACTCTGTGGGCGTGGGTTCGAATCCCACTCCTGACAATATTTGCGTAAGAATAGCGTGTCTGTTCTTGAAAAAAATTCCTTTTACAAAACATTTCAATCTATCTTTATGGTTTCTTAAATATTCCACAGAAAAACATTTTATTTCTCAACACCGTGACAAGTGCATCAGCGGGTCAGTGCGTAATGAGCTCCGTTACTCTGGTCGAAGGATCTGAGGGAGATGTCACATTTCTTCTGAAAACACTTCTGAAGAAAGGAAATATTTTCATCCACAAAATGAAATTAACGACTGGAATTAATTCTAAACTTTAAAATGAATATTACATTTTGTAGGGCATACGTACGGATATTGTGACAGGATGGCCGAGGGGTCTAAGGCGCTGCGTTCAGGTCGCAGTCCACTCTGTGGGCGTGGGTTCGAATCCCACTCCTGACAATATTTGCGTAAGAATAGCGTATCTGTTCTTGAAAAAAATTCCTTTTTCAAAACATTTCAATCTATCTTTATGGTTTCTTAAATATTCCACAGAAAAACATTTTATTTCTCAAGAACATGACAAGTGCATCAGCGGGTCAGTGCGTAATGAGCTCCGTAACTCTGGTCGAAGGATCTGAGGGAGATGTCACATTTCTTCTGAAAACACTTCTGAAGAAAGGAAATATTTTCATCCACGAAATGAAATTCACGACTGGAATTAATTCTAAACTTTAAAATGAATATTACATTTTGTAGGGCATACGGACGGATATTGTGTCAGGATGGCCGAGCGGTCTAAGGAGCTGCGTTCAGTTCGCAGTCCACTCTGTGGGCGTGGGTTCGAATCCCTCTCCTGACAATATTTGCGTAAGAATAGCGTATCTGTTCTTGAAAAAAATTCCTTTTTCAAAACATTTCAATCTATCTTTATAGTTTCTTAAATATTCCACAGAAAAACATTTTATTTCTCAAGACCGTGACAAGTGCATCAGCGGGTCAATGCGTAATGAGCTACGTAAATCTGATCGTATGTTCTGTGGGAGATGTCACATTGCATCTCAAAACACTTCTGAAGAAAGAAACTATTTTCATCCACAAAATGAAATTAACGACTGGAATTAATTCTAAACTTTAAAATGAATATTACATTTTGTAGGGCATACGGACGGATATCGTGTCAGGATAGCCGAGGGGTCTAAGGCGCTGCGTTCAGGTCGCAGTCCACTCTGTGGGCGTGGGTTCGAATCCCACTCCTGACAATATTTGCGTAAGAATAGCGTATCTGTTCTTGAAAAAAAATCCTCTTTCAAAACATTTCAATCCATCTTTATGGTTTCTTAAATATTCCACAGAAAAACATTTTATTTCTCAAGACCGTGGCAAGTGCATCAGCGGGTCAGTGCATAATGAACTCCGTAACTCGGGTCGTAGGTTCTGAAGGAGATGTCACATTTCTTCTGAAAACCATTCTGAAGAAAGGAAATACTTTCATCCAGGAAATGAAATTCACGACTGGAATTAATTCTGAACTTTAAAATGAATATTACATTTTGTAGTGCATAGGGACTGATACTGTGTCAGGATGGCCGAGCGGTCTAAGGCGCTGCGTTCAGGTCGCAGTCCACTCTGTGGGCGTGGGTTCGAATCCAACTCCTGACAATATTTGAGTAAGAATTGCGTATCTGTTCTTGAAAAAAGTTCCGTTTTCAAAACATTTCAATCTATTTTTATGGTTTATTAAATATTAAACAGAAAAAGATTTTATTTCTCAAGACCGTGACAAGTGCATCAGCGGGTCAATGCGTAATGAGCTCCGTAACTCTGGTCGAAGGATCTGAGGGAGATGTCACATTTCTTCTGAAAACACTTCTGAAGAAAGAAAATATTTTCATCCACGAAATGAAATTAACGACTGGAATTAATTCTAAACTTTAAAATGGATATTACATTTTGTAGTGCATACAGACTTACGCTGTGTCAGGATGGCCGAGCGGTCTAAGGCGCTGCGTTCAGGTCGCAGTCCACTCTGTGGGCGTGGGTTCGAATCCCACTCCTGACAATATTTGCGTAAGAATAGCGTATCTATTCTTGAAAAAAATTCCTTTTTCAAAACATTTCAATCTATCTTTATGGTTTCTTAAATATTCCACAGAAAAACATTTTATTTCTCAAGGCCGTGACAAGTGCATCAGCGGGTCAGTGCGTAATGAGCTCCGTAACTCTGGTCGAAGGATCTGAGGGAGATGTAACATTTCTTCTGAAAACCATTCTGAAGAAAGGAAATATTTTCATCCACGAAATGAAATTCACGACTGGAATTAATTCTAAACTTTAAAATGAATATTACATTTTGTAGGGCATACGGACGGATATTGTGTCAGGATGGCCGAGCGGTCTAAGGCGCTGCGTTCAGGTCGCAGTCCACTCTGTGGGCGTGGGTTCGAATTCCACTCCTGACAATGTTTGCGTAAGAATAGCGTATCTGTTCTTGAAAGAAATTCCTTTTTCAAAACATTTCAATCTATCTTTATGGTTTCTTAAATATTCCACAGAAAAACATTTTATTTCTCAAGGCCGTGACAAGTGCATCAGCGGGTCAGTGCGTAATGAGCTCCGTTACTCTGGTCGAAGGATCTGAGGGAGATGTAACATTTCTTCTGAAAACCATTCTGAAGAAAGGAAATATTTTCATCCACTAAATGAAATTCACGACTGGAATTAATTCTAAACTTTAAAATGAATATTACATTTTGTAGGGCATACGGACGGATATTGTGTCAGGATGGCCGAGCGGTCTAAGGCGCTGCGTTCAGGTCGCAGTCCACTCTGTGGGCGTGGGTTCGAATCCCACTCCTGACAATATTTGTGTAAGAATAGCGTGTCTGTTCTTGAAAAAAATTCCTTTTTCAAAACATTTCAATCTATCTTTATGGTTTCTTAAATATTCCACGGAAAAAGATTTTATTTCTCAAGACCGTGACAAGTGCATCAGCGGGTCAGTGCGTAATGAGCTCCGTAACTCTGGTCGAAGGATCTGAGGAAGATGTCACATTGCATGTGAAAACACTTCTGAAGAAAGGAAATATTTTCATCCACGAAATGAAATTCACGACTGGAATTAATTCTAAACTTTAAAATGAATATTACATTTTGTAGGGCATACGGACGGATATTGTGTCAGGATGGCCGAGGGGTCTAAGGCGCTGCGTTCAGGTCGCAGTCCACTCTGTGGGCGTGGGTTCGAATCCCACTCCTGACAATATTTGCGTAAGAATAGCGTATCTGTTCTTGAAAAAAATTCCTTTTTCAAAACATTTCAATCTATCTTTATGGTTTCTTAAATATTCCACAGAAAAACATTTTATTTCTCAAGACCATGACAAGTGCATCAGCGGGTCAGTGCGTAATGAGCTCCGTAACTCTGGTCGAAGGATCTGAGGGAGATGTCACATTTCTTCTGAAAACACTTCTGAAGAAAGGAAATATTTTCATCCACGAAATGAAATTCACGACTGGAATTAATTCTAAACTTTAAAATGAATATTACATTTTGTAGGGCATACGGACGGATATTGTGTCAGGATGGCCGAGCGGTCTAAGGCGCTGCGTTCAGGTCGCAGTCCACTCTGTGGGCGTGGGTTCGAATCCCTCTCCTGACAATATTTGCGTAAGAATAGCGTATCTGTTCTTGAAAAAATTTCCTTTTTCAAAACGTTTCAATCTATCTTTATAGTTTCTTAAATATTCCACAGAAAAACATTTTATTTCTCAAGACCGTGACAAGTGCATCAGCGGGTCAATGCGTAATGAGCTACGTAAATCTGATCGTATGTTCTGAGGGAGATGTCACATTGCATCTGAAAACACTTCTGAAGAAAGAAACTATTTTCATCCACAAAATGAAATTAACGACTGGAATTAATTCTAAACTTTAAAAGGAATATTACATTTTGTAGGGCATACAGACGGATATTGTGTCAGGATAGCCGAGGGGTCTAAGGCGCTGCGTTCAGGTCGCAGTCCACTCTGTGGGCGTGGGTTCGAATCCCACTCCTGACAATATTTGCGTAAGAATAGCGTATCTGTTCTTGAAAAAAATTCCTTTTTTAAAACATTTCAATCCATCTTTATGGTTTCTTAAATATTCCACAGAAAAACATTTTATTTCTCCAGACCATGACAAGTGCATCAGCGGGTCAGTGCGTAATGAGCTCCGTAACTCTGGTCGAAGGATCTGAGGGAGATGTCACATTTCTTCTGAAAACACTTCTGAAGAAAGGAAATATTTTCATCCACGAAATGAAATTCACTACTGGAATTAATTCTAAACTTTAAAATGAATATTACATTTTGTAGGGCATACGGACGGATATTGTGTCAGGATGGTCTAGCGGTCTAAGGCGCTGCGTTCAGGTCGCAGTCCACTCTGTGGGCGTGGGTTCGAATCCCACTCCTGACAATATTTGCGTAAGAATAGCGTATCTGTTCTTGAAAAAAATTCCTTTTTCAAAACATTTCAATCTATCTTTATAGTTTCTTAAATATTCCACAGAAAAACATTTTATTTCTCAAGACCGTGACAAGTGCATCAGCGGGTCAGTGCATAATGAACTCCGTAACTCGGGTCGTAGGTTCTGAAGGAGATGTCACATTTCTTCTGAAAACCATTCTGAAGAAAGGAAATACTTTCATCCAGGAAATGAAATTCACGACTAGAATTAATTCTGAACTTTAAAATGAATATTACATTTTGTAGTGCATAGGGACTGATACTGTGTCAGGATGGCCGAGCGGTCTAAGGCGCTGCGTTCAGGTCGCAGTCCACTCTGTGGGCGTGGGTTCGAATCCCACTCCTGACAATATTTGCGTAAGAATTGCGTATCTGTTCTTGAAAAAAATTCCGTTTTCAAAACATTTCAATCTATTTTTATGGTTTCTTAAATATTCCACAGAAAAAGATTTTATTTCTCAAGACCGTGACAAATGCATCAGCGGGTCAGTGCGTAATGAGCTCCGTAACTCTGGTCGTAGGATCTGAGGGAGATGTAACATTTCTTCTGAAAACACTTCTGAAGAAAGAAACTATTTTCATCCACGAAATGAAATTCACGACTGGAATTAATTCTAAACTTTAAAATGAATATTACATTTTGTAGGACATACGGACGGATATTGTGTCAGGATAGCCGAGCGGTCTAAGTCGCTGCGTTCAGGTCGCAGTCCACTCTGTGGGCGTGGGTTCGAATTCCACTCCTGACAATATTTGCGTAAGAATAGCGTATCTGGTCTTGAAAAAAATTCCTTTTTCAAAACATTTCAATCTATATTTATGGTTTCTTCAATATTCCACAGAAAAACATTTTATTTCTTAAGGCCGTGACAAGTGCATCAGCTGGTCAGTGCGTAATGAGCTCCGTAACTCTGGTCGAAGGATCTGAGGGAGATGTAACATTTCTTCTGAAAACCATTCTGGAGAAAGGAAATATTTTCATCCACGAAATGAAATTCACGACTGGAATTAATTCTAAACTTTAAAATGAATATAAAATTTTTTAGGGCATACGGACGGATATTGTGTCAGGATGGCCGAGCGGTCTAAGGCGCTGCGTTCAGGTCGCAGTCCACTCTGTGGGCGTGGGTTCGAATTCCACTCCTGACAATGTTTGAGTAAGAATAGCGTATCTGATCTTGAAAAAAATTCCTTTTTCAAAACATTTCAATCTATCTTTATGGTTTCTTAAATATTCCACAGAAAAACATTTTATTTCTCAAGGCCGTGACAAGTGCATCAGCGGGTCAGTGCGTAATGAGCTCCGTTACTCTGGTCGAAGGATCTGAGGGAGATGTAACATTTCTTCTGAAAACCATTCTGAAGAAAGGAAATATTTTCATCCACTAAATGAAATTCACGACTGGAATTAATTCTAAACTTTAAAATGAATATTACATTTTGTAGGGCATACGGACGGATATTGTGTCAGGATGGCCGAGCGGTCTAAGGCGCTGCGTTCAGGTCGCAGTCCACTCTGTGGGCGTGGGTTCGAATCCCACTCCTGACAATATTTGTGTAAGAATAGCGTGTCTGTTCTTGAAAAAAATTCCTTTTTCAAAACATTTCAATCTATCTTTATGGTTTCTTAAATATTCCACAGAAAAACATTTTATTTCTCAAGACCGTGACAAGTGCATCAGCGGGTCAGTGCGTAATGAGCTCCGTAACTCTGGTCGAAGGATCTGAGGAAGATGTCACATTGCATCTGAAAACACTTCTGAAGAAAGGAAATATTTTCATCCACGAAATGAAATTCACGACTGGAATTAATTCTAAACTTTAAAATGAATATTACATTTTGTAGTGCATTGGGACTAATACTGTGTCAGGATGGCCGAACTGTCTAAGGCGTTGCGTTCAGGTAACAGTCCACTCTGTGGGCGTGGGTTCGAATCCCACTCCTGACAATATTTGCGTAAGAATAGCGTGTCTGTTCTTGAAAAAAATTCCTTTTTCAAAACATTTCAATCTATCTTTATGGTTTTTTAAATATTCCACAGAAAAACATTTTATTTCTCAACACCGTGACAAGTGCATCAGCGGGTCAGTGCGTAATGAGCTCCGTTACTCTGGTCGAAGGATCTGAGGGAGATGTCACATTTCTTCTGAAAACACTTCTGAAGAAAGGAAATATTTTCATCCACAAAATGAAATTAACGACTGGAATTAATTCTAAACTTTAAAATGAATATTACATTTTGTAGGGCATACGGACGGATATTGTGACAGGATGGCCGAGGGGTCTAAGGCGCTGCGTTCAGGTCGCAGTCCACTCTGTGGGCGTGGGTTCGAATCCCACTCCTGACAATATTTGCGTAAGAATAGCGTATCTGTTCTTGAAAAAAATTCCTTTTTCAAAACATTTCAATCTATCTTTATGGTTTCTTAAATATTCCACAGAAAAACATTTTATTTCTCAAGACCGTGACAAGTGCATCAGCGGGTCAATGCGTAATGAGCTACGTAAATCTGATCGTATGTTCTGTGGGAGATGTCACATTGCATCTCAAAACACTTCTGAAGAAAGAAACTATTTTCATCCACAAAATGAAATTAACGACTGGAATTAATTCTAAACTTTAAAATGAATATTACATTTTGTAGTGCATAGGGACTGATACTGTGTCAGGATGGCCGAGCGGTCTAAGGCGCTGCGTTCAGGTCGCAGTCCACTCTGTGGGCGTGGGTTCGAATCCCACTCCTGACAATATTTGAGTAAGAATTGCGTATCTGTTCTTGAAAAAAGTTCCGTTTTCAAAACATTTCAATCTATTTTTATGGTTTCTTAAATATTCCACAGAAAAAGATTTTATTTCTCAAGACCGTGACAAATGCATCAGCGGGTCAGTGCGTAATGAGCTCCGTAACTCTGGTCGAAGGATCTGAGGGAGATGTCACATTTCTTCTGAAAACACTTCTGAAGAAAGAAAATATTTTCATCCACGAAATGAAATTAACGACTGGAATTAATTCTAAACTTTAAAATGGATATTACATTTTGTAGTGCATACAGACTTACGCTGTGTCAGGATGGCCGAGCGGTCTAAGGCGCTGCGTTCAGGTCGCAGTCCACTCTGTGGGCGTGGGTTCGAATCCCACTCCTGACAATATTTGCGTAAGAATAGCGTATCTATTCTTGAAAAAAATTCCTTTTTCAAAACATTTCAATCTATCTTTATAGTTTCTTAAATATTCCACAGAAAAACATTTTATTTCTCAAGACCGTGACAAGTGCATCAGCGGGTCAATGCGTAATGAGCTACGTAAATCTGATCGTATGTTCTGAGGGAGATGTCACATTGCATCTGAAAACAGTTCTGAAGAAAGAAACTATTTTCATCCACGAAATGCAATTAACGACTGGGATTAATTCTAAACTTTAAAATGAATATTAAATTTTGTAGGGCATAGGGACTGATACTGTGTCAGGATGGCCGAGCGGTCTAAGGCGCTGCGTTCAGGTCGATCTCCACTCTGTGGACGTGGGTTCGAATCCCACTCCTGACATTGTTTGCGTAAGAATAGCGTATCAGTTCTTGAAAAAAATTCCTTTTTCAAAACATTTCAATCTATATTTATGGTTTCTTCAATATTCCACAGAAAAACATTTTATTTCTCAAGGCCGTGACAAGTGCATCAGCTGGTCAGTGCGTAATGAGCTCCGTAACTCTGGTCGAAGGATCTGAGGGAGATGTAACATTTCTTCTGAAAACCATTCTGAAGAAAGGAAATATTTTCATCCACGAAATGAAATTCACGACTGGAATTAATTCTAAACTTTAAAATGAATATAAAATTTTTTAGGGCATACGGACGGATATTGTGTCAGGACGGCCGAGCGGTCTAAGGCGCTGCGTTCAGGTCGCAGTCCACTCTGTGGGCGTGGGTTCGAATTCCACTCCTGACAATGTTTGAGTAAGAATAGCGTATCTGTTCTTGAAAAAAATTCCTTTTTCAAAACATTTCAATCTATCTTTATGGTTTCTTAAATATTCCACAGAAAAACATTTTATTTCTCAAGAACATGACAAGTGCATCAGCGGGTCAGTGCGTAATGAGCTCCGTAACTCTGGTCGAAGGATCTGAGGGAGATGTCACATTTCTTCTGAAAACACTTCTGAAGAAAGGAAATATTTTCATCCACGAAATGAAATTCACGACTGGAATTAATTCTAAACTTTAAAATGAATATTACATTTTGTAGGGCATACGGACGGATATTGTGTCAGGATGGCCGAGCGGTCTAAGGCGCTGCGTTCAGTTCGCAGTCCACTCTGTGGGCGTGGGTTCGAATCCCTCTCCTGACAATATTTGCGTAAGAATAGCGTATCTGTTCTTGAAAAAAATTCCTTTTTCAAAACATTTCAATCTATCTTTATAGTTTCTTAAATATTCCACAGAAAAACATTTTATTTCTCAAGACCGTGACAAGTGCATCAGCGGGTCAATGCGTAATGAGCTACGTAAATCTGATCGTATGTTCTGTGGGAGATGTCACATTGCATCTCAAAACACTTCTGAAGAAAGAAACTATTTTCATCCACAAAATGAAATTAACGACTGGAATTAATTCTAAACTTTAAAATGAATATTACATTTTGTAGGGCATACGGACGGATATCGTGCAAGGATAGCCGAGGGGTCTAAGGCGCTGCGTTCAGGTCGCAGTCCACTCTGTGGGCGTGGGTTCGAATCCCACTCCTGACAATATTTGCGTAAGAATAGCGTATCTGTTCTTGAAAAAAAATCCTCTTTCAAAACATTTCAATCCATCTTTATGGTTTCTTAAATATTCCACAGAAAAACATTTTATTTCTCAAGACCGTGACAAATGCATCAGCGGGTCAGTGCGTAATGAGCTCCGTAACTCTGGTCGAAGGATCTGAGGGAGATGTCACATTTCTTCTGAAAACACTTCTGAAGAAAGAAAATATTTTCATCCACGAAATGAAATTAACGACTGGAATTAATTCTAAACTTTAAAATGGATATTACATTTTGTAGTGCATACAGACTTACGCTGTGTCAGGATGGCCGAGCGGTCTAAGGCGCTGCGTTCAGGTCGCAGTCCACTCTGTGGGCGTGGGTTCGAATCCCACTCCTGACAATATTTGCGTAAGAATAGCGTATCTATTCTTGAAAAAAATTCCTTTTTCAAAACATTTCACTCTATCTTTATAGTTTCTTAAATATTCCACAGAAAAACATTTTATTTCTCAAGACCGTGACAAGTGCATCAGCGGGTCAATGCGTAATGAGCTACGTAAATCTGATCGTATGTTCTGAGGGAGATGTCACATTGCATCTGAAAACAGTTCTGAAGAAAGAAACTATTTTCATCCACGAAATGCAATTAACGACTGGGATTAATTCTAAACTTTAAAATGAATATTAAATTTTGTAGGGCATAGGGACAGATACTGTGTCAGGATGGCCGAGCGGTCTAAGGCGCTGCGTTCAGGTCGATATCCACTCTGTGGACGTGGGTTCGAATCCCACTCCTGACAGTGTTTGCGTAAGAATAGCGTATCAGTTCTTGAAAAAAATTCCTTTTTCAAAACATTTCAATCTATATTTATGGTTTCTTCAATATTCCACAGAAAAACATTTTATTTCTCAAGGCCGTGACAAGTGCATCAGCTGGTCAGTGCGTAATGAGCTCCGTAACTCTGGTCGAAGGATCTGAGGGAGATGTAACATTTCTTCTGAAAACCATTCTGAAGAAAGGAAATATTTTCATCCACGAAATGAAATTCACGACTGGAATTAATTCTAAACTTTAAAATGAATATAAAATTTTTTAGGGCATACGGACGGATATTGTGTCAGGACGGCCGAGCGGTCTAAGGCGCTGCGTTCAGGTCGCAGTCCACTCTGTGGGCGTGGGTTCGAATTCCACTCCTGACAATGTTTGAGTAAGAATAGCGTATCTGTTCTTGAAAAAAATTCCTTTTTCAAAACATTTCAATCTATCTTTATGGTTTCTTAAATATTCCACAGAAAAACATTTTATTTCTCAAGGCCGTGACAAGTGCATCAGCGGGTCAGTGCGTAATGAGCTCCGTTACTCTGGTCGAAGGATCTGAGGGAGATGTAACATTTCTTCTGAAAACCATTCTGAAGAAAGGAAATATTATCATCCACTAAATGAAATTCACGACTGGAATTAATTCTAAACTTTAAAATGAATATTACATTTTGTAGGGCATACGGACGGATATTGTGTCAGGATGGCCGAGCGGTCTAAGGCGCTGCGTTCAGGTCGCAGTCCACTCTGTGGGCGTGGGTTCGAATCCCACTCCTGACAATATTTGTGTAAGAATAGCGTGTCTGTTCTTGAAAAAAATTCCTTTTTCAAAACATTTCAATCTATCTTTATGGTTTCTTAAATATTCCACGGAAAAAGATTTTATTTCTCAAGACCGTGACAAGTGCATCAGCGGGTCAGTGCGTAATGAGCTCCGTAACTCTGGTCGAAGGATCTGAGGAAGATGTCACATTGCATCTGAAAACACTTCTGAAGAAAGGAAATATTTTCATCCACGAAATGAAATTCACGACTGGAATTAATTCTAAACTTTAAAATGAATATTACATTTTGTAGTGCATTGGGACTAATACTGTGTCAGGATGGCCGAACTGTCTAAGGCGTTGCGTTCAGGTCGCAGTCCACTCTGTGGGCGTGGGTTCGAATCCCACTCCTGACAATATTTGCGTAAGAATAGCGTGTCTGTTCTTGAAAAAAATTCCTTTTTCAAAACATTTCAATCTATCTTTATGGTTTCTTAAATATTCCACAGAAAAACATTTTATTTCTCAACACCGTGACAAGTGCATCAGCGGGTCAGTGCGTAATGAGCTCCGTTACTCTGGTCGAAGGATCTGAGGGAGATGTCACATTTCTTCTGAAAACACTTCTGAAGAAAGGAAATATTTTCATCCACAAAATGAAATTAACGACTGGAATTAATTCTAAACTTTAAAATGAATATTACATTTTGTAGGGCATACGGACGGATATTGTGACAGGATGGCCGAGGGGTCTAAGGCGCTGCGTTCAGGTCGCAGTCCACTCTGTGGGCGTGGGTTCGAATCCCACTCCTGACAATATTTGCGTAAGAATAGCGTATCTGTTCTTGAAAAAAATTCCTTTTTCAAAACATTTCAATCTATCTTTATGGTTTCTTAAATATTCCACAGAAAAACATTTTATTTCTCAAGAACATGACAAGTGCATCAGCGGGTCAGTGCGTAATGAGCTCCGTAACTCTGGTCGAAGGATCTGAGGGAGATGTCACATTTCTTCTGAAAACACTTCTGAAGAAAGGAAATATTTTCATCCACGAAATGAAATTCACGACTGGAATTAATTCTAAACTTTAAAATGAATATTACATTTTGTAGGGCATACGGACGGATATTGTGTCAGGATGGCCGAGCGGTCTAAGGCGCTGCGTTCAGTTCGCAGTCCACTCTGTGGGCGTGGGTTCGAATCCCTCTCCTGACAATATTTGCGTAAGAATAGCGTATCTGTTCTTGAAAAAAATTCCTTTTTCAAAACATTTCAATCTATCTTTATAGTTTCTTAAATATTCCACAGAAAAACATTTTATTTCTCAAGACCGTGACAAGTGCATCAGCGGGTCAATGCGTAATTAGCTACGTAAATCTGATCGTATGTTCTGTGGGAGATGTCACATTGCATCTCAAAACACTTCTGAAGAAAGAAACTATTTTCATCCACAAAATGAAATTAACGACTGGAATTAATTCTAAACTTTAAAATGAATATTACATTTTGTAGGGCATACGGACGGATATCGTGTCAGGATAGCCGAGGGGTCTAAGGCGCTGCGTTCAGGTCGCAGTCCACTCTGTGGGCGTGGGTTCGAATCCCACTCCTGACAATATTTGCGTAAGAATAGCGTATCTGTTCTTGAAAAAAAATCCTCTTTCAAAACATTTCAATCCATCTTTATGGTTTCTTAAATATTCCACAGAAAAACATTTTATTTCTCAAGACCGTGGCAAGTGCATCAGCGGGTCAGTGCATAATGAACTCCGTAACTCGGGTCGTAGGTTCTGAAGGAGATGTCACATTTCTTCTGAAAACCATTCTGAAGAAAGGAAATACTTTCATCCAGGAAATGAAATTCACGACTGGAATTAATTCTGAACTTTAAAATGAATATTACATTTTGTAGTGCATAGGGACTGATACTGTGTCAGGATGGCCGAGCGGTCTAAGGCGCTGCGTTCAGGTCGCAGTCCACTCTGTGGGCGTGGGTTCGAATCCCACTCCTGACAATATTTGAGTAAGAATTGCGTATCTGTTCTTGAAAAAAATTCCGTTTTCAAAACATTTCAATCTATTTTTATGGTTTCTTAAATATTCCACAGAAAAAGATTTTATTTCTCAAGACCGTGACAAATGCATCAGCGGGTCAGTGCGTAATGAGCTCCGTAACTCTGGTCGAAGGATCTGAGGGAGATGTCACATTTCTTCTGAAAACACTTCTGAAGAAAGAAAATATTTTCATCCACGAAATGAAATTAACGACTGGAATTAATTCTAAACTTTAAAATGGATATTACATTTTGTAGTGCATACAGACTTACGCTGTGTCAGGATGGCCGAGCGGTCTAAGGCGCTGCGTTCAGGTCGCAGTCCACTCTGTGGGCGTGGGTTCGAATCCCACTCCTGACAATATTTGCGTAAGAATAGCGTATCTGTTCTTGAAAAAAATTCCTTTTTCAAAACATTTCAATCTATCTTTATGGTTTCTTAAATATTCCACAGAAAAACATTTTATTTCTCAAGGCCGTGACAAGTGCATCAGCGGGTCAGTGCGTAATGAGCTCCGTTCTCTGGTCGAAGGATCTGAGGGAGATGTCACATTTCTTCTGAAAACACTTCTGAAGAAAGGAAATATTTTCATCCACGAAATGAAATTCACGACTGGAATTAATTCTAAACTTTAAAATGAACATTACATTTTGTAGGGCATACGGACGGATATTGTGTCAGGATGGCCGATCGGTCTAAAGCGCTGCGTTCAGGTCGCAGTCCACTCTGTGGGCGTGGGTTCGAATCCCACTCCTGACAATATTTGCGTAAGAATAGCGTATCTGTTCTTGAAAAAAATTCCTTTTTCAAAACATTTCAATCTATCTTTATAGTTTCTTAAATATTCCACAGAAAAACATTTTATTTCTCAACACCATGACAAGTGCATCAGCGGGTCAGTGCGTAATGAGCTCCGTAACTCTGGTCGTAGGATCTGAGGGAGATGTAACATTTCTTCTGAAAACACTTCTGAAGAAAGAAACTATTTTCATCCACGAAATGAAATTCACGACTGGAATTAATTCTAAACTTTAAAATGAATATTACATTTTGTAGGGCATACGGACGGATATTGTGTCAGGATAGCCGAGCGGTCTAAGTCGCTGCGTTCAGGTCGCAGTCCACTCTGTGGGCGTGGGTTCGAATTCCACTCCTGACAATATTTGCGTAAGAATAGCGTATCTATTCTTGAAAAAAATTCCTTTTTCAAAACATTTTAATCTATATTTATGGTTTCTTAAATATTCCACAGAAAAACATTTTATTTCTCAAGGCCGTGACAAGTGCATCAGCTGGTCAGTGCGTAATGAGCTCCGTAACTCTGGTCGAAGGATCTGAGGGAGATGTAACATTTCTTATGAAAACCATTCTGAAGAAAGGAAATATTTTCATCCACGAAATGAAATTCACGACTGGAATTAATTCTAAACTTTAAAATGAATATTAAATTTTGTAGGGCATACGGACGGATATTGTGTCAGGATGGCCGAGCGGTCTAAGGCGCTGCGTTCAGGTCGCAGTCCACTCTGTGGGCGTGGGTTCGAATTCCACTCCTGACAATGTTTGAGTAAGAATAGCGTATCTGATCTTGAAAAAAATTCCTTTTTCAAAACATTTCAATCTATCTTTATGGTTTCTTAAATATTCCATAGAAAAAAATTTTATTTCTCAAGACCGTGACAAGTGCATCAGCGGGTCAGTGCGTAATGAGCTCCGTTACTCTGGTCGAAGGATCTGAGGGAGATGTAACATTTCTTCTGAAAACCATTCTGAAGAAAGGAAATATTTTCATCCACTAAATGAAATTCACGACTGGAATTAATTCTAAACTTTAAAATGAATATTACATTTTGTAGGGCATACGGACGGATATTGTGTCAGGATGGCCGAGCGGTCTAAGGCGCTGCGTTCAGGTCGCAGTCCACTCTGTGGGCGTGGGTTCGAATCCCACTCCTGACAATATTTGCGTAAGAATAGCGTATCTGTTCTTGAAAAAAATTCCTTTTTCAAAACATTTCAATCTTTCTTTATTGTTTCTTAAAAATTCCACAGAAAAACATTTTATTTCTCAAGACCGTGACAAGTGCATCAGCGGGTCAGTGCGTAATGAGCTCCGTAACTCTGGTCGAAGGATCTGAGGGAAATGTAACATTTCTTCTGAAAACCATTCTGAAGAAAGGAAATATTTTCATCCACGAAATGAAATTCACGACTGGAATTAATTCTAAACTTTAAAATGAATATTACATTTTGTAGGGCATACGGACGGATATTGTGTCAGGATGGCCGAGCGGTCTAAGCCGCTGCGTTCAGGTCGCAGTCCACTCTGTGGGCGTGGGTTCGAATCCCACTCCTGACAATACTTGCGTAAGAATAGCGTATCTGTTCTTGAAAAAAATTCCTTTTTCAAAACATTTCAATCTACTTTGTGGTTTCTTAAATATTCCACAGAAAAAGATTTTATTTCTCAAGACCGTGACAAGTGCATCAGCGGGTCAGTGCTTTATGAGCTCCGTAACTCTGGTCGAATGATCTGAGGGAGATGTCACATTTCTTCTGAAAACCATTCTGAAGAAAGGAAAT
The DNA here is from genome assembly GCF_947563725.1 of Argiope bruennichi. Lineage (NCBI taxonomy): Eukaryota > Metazoa > Arthropoda > Arachnida > Araneae > Araneidae > Argiope > Argiope bruennichi. The sequence continues at coordinate 112,465,197 of NC_079158.1, read as the reverse complement.
ATTTTCATCCACGAAATGAAATTCACGACTGGAATTAATTCTAAACTTTAAAATAAATATTACATTTTGTAGGGCATACAGACGGATAATGTGTCAGGATGGCCGAGCGGTCTAAGGCGCTGCGTTCAGGTCGCAGTCCACTCTGTGGGCGTGGGTTCGAATCCCACTCCTGACAATATTTGCGTAAGAATAGCGTATTTGTTCTTGAAAAAAACTCCTTTTTCAAAACATTTTTATCTATCTTTATGGTTTCTTAAATACTCCACACAAAAACATTTTATTTCTCAAGACCGTGACAAGTGCATCAGCGGGTCAATGCGTAATGAGCTCCGTAACTCTGCTCGTAAGTTGTGAGGGAGATGTCACATCACTTCTGAAGAAAGAAAATATTTTCATTAACGAAATGAAATTAACGACTGGAATTAATTCTAAACTTTAAAATGAATATTACATTTTGTTGTGCATACGTATTTATACTATGTCAGGATGGCCGAACGGTCTAAGCCGCTTCGTTTAGGCCGCAGTCCACTCTGTGGGCGTTTGTTCGAATCCCACTCCTGACAATCTTTGAGAACAAATAGCGTATCTGTTCTTGAAAAAAATTCCTATTTCAATCTATCTTTATGGTTTTTTAAATATTCCACAGAAAAACATTTTATTTCTCAAGACCGTGACAAGTGCATCAGCAGGTCAGTGCGTAATGAGCTCCGTAACTCTGGTCGTAAAGTCTGGAGGAGATGTCACATCTCTTCTGAAAACACTTCTGAAGAAAGAAAATATTTTCATCCACGAAATAAAATTAACGACTGGAATTAATTCTAAACTTTAAACTGAATATTACATTTTGTAGTGCATATGGACGTATATTGTGTCAGGATGGCAGAACGGTCTAAGGCGATGCGTTCAGTGCGCAGTCCACTCTGTGGGCGTAGGATCGAATCCCACTCCTGACAATATTTGCGTAAGAATAGCGTATGTGTTCTTGTAAAAAAAATTTAGCTTTTCAAAACATTTCAATCTTTCTTTATGGTTTCTTAAATATTCCACAGAAAAACATGTTATTTCTCAAGGCCGTGACAAGTGCATCAGCGGGTCAGTGCGTAATGAGCTCCGTAACTCTGGTCGTAAAGTCTGGAGGAGATGTCACATCTCTTCAGAAAACACTTCTGAAGAAAGAAAATATTTTCATCCACGAAATAAAATTAACGACTGGAATTAATTCTAAACTTTAAAATGAATATTACATTTTATAGTGCATAGGGACTTATGCTGTGTCAGGATGGCCGAGCGGTCTAAGGCGCTGCGTTCAGGTCGCAGTCCACTCTGTGGGCGTGGGTTCCAATCCCACTCCTGACAATACTTGCGTAAGAATAGCGTATCTGTTCTTGAAAAAAATTCCTTTTTCAAAACATTTCAATCTATCTTTATGGTTTCTTAAATATTCAACAGAAAAACATTTTATTTCTCAAGACCGTGACAAGTGCATCAGCGGGTCAGTGCATAATGAGCTCCGTTACTCTGGTCGATGGATCTGAGGGAGATGTAACATTTCTTCTGAAAACCATTCTGAAGAAAGGAAATATTTTCATCCACTAAATGAAATTCACGACTGGAATTAATTCTAAACTTTAAAATGAATATTACATTTTGTAGGGCATACGGACGGATATTGTGTCAGGATGGCCGAGCGGTCTAAGGCGCTGCGTTCAGGTCGCAGTCCACTATGTGGGCGTTGGTTCGAATCCCACTCCTGACAATATTTGCTCAAGGATAGCGTTTGTTTTTCGAAAAAAAAATCGTTTTTCAAAACCTTTCAATCTAATCTCATGGTTTCTTAAATATTCCACAGAAAACCCTTTTCTTTTTCAAGGCCGTGATATGTGCATCAGCAGGTCAGTGAGTAATGACCTCGCTAGCTCTGGCCGTAATTTGTGAGGTCGTAAGCTCTGAGGGACATGTCACATTTCTTCTATAAGTATTTCTGAAGAAAGAAAATAATTTCATTCACGAATTGAAATAAACTATTGCAATTTATTCTAAAAATCTAAATGAATATTACATTTTATAGTCCATAGGGACGTAGATTGTGCGTGTATGGCCGAGTAGTCTATAATGCTACGTTCAGGTCACCGTGCATTCTGTGGTCGCGAGTTCGAATGCTACTTTTGGGAACTTTTTGAGTAAGGATAACGTAAGCATTTGAAAATAAACTTCAGAAATTTTCATTTTTGAAAAAAACAAGGCAAGGCCTCTGTTGGCGTGGAAACTTTTTCAAACATGCGCAGAGTGTTAAATAATTTCCCAGTCTGTAGAATTTTGATACTGCGATATTTTTTCCACATCAATAAGGCGAGACTTAAAAAGTGCTTCACCTATGGTTTCAAAGGAATATATTTATTTTTTCAGTGTTTTATGCATTGAATATAAAGCATTGTTAACTAATCGATCTTTCAGATTTATTCTGATGTGCATCTAAATGAAATTAACTATTTGCAGTGAGAAAAACATGTCAGGCCCATCAAGGTGCTTTTGTCATAGAATTGCCGAAGATGTACTACACATGCAACATGCAAATGTCACAGAAGTAAAAATGATGTTCTTAATCTGTGGATGGATATTGATTGCCGAAACACAATTCGCAAGAACACAGTCTTAGTTCAAAAATTAATTCATTTAGAAAGTATAAACATTTTTCCGATTTTTGAAAGGTATCGAATACTCTGAGTTTTCTCACTTCTTGTTGCAGTGAATTGTTTTAACACGCGTATCTGTGAATTTCTTGCTACCGCAAGTGGTTAAAAAAGGATAAATAAAATTTAAAACTTCTAATTTTCATGGCATCTAAAGGAAAGGAAAATAAAATCTATATTCACTCATGCGCAGTGTGTTATTTATATCCTGGTTTATAACGAGAACGTTAAATTATGTTGTTTCTTATTGCACTTGCCATGGACAAGCCCGCTGTTCGAAGACAGCCGATTTAAGCCTGAGGGGGAGCACTTCTTGTTTCTATAGTAGCACCAACTAGGGCCAAGAAAACGACTTAGCTACACACACGTCACAACCCTTTTTAAGGGGGGACTTCAATCACACATCGTAATTTAGACTTGAATCAGAGAGCGATCACCCCCGATCCAGTCCCCTCAGTGGTATTACTCTCGACATGAAGGACTTTGTGACTACGACAGATATAAACGCGCGTCAACCACCAAGCACGCGGGGAATCTTCGGCCGGCGGGGTTCGAACTCGCAACCTAAGGGACACGAATCCAACGCTCTACCAACCAGGCTATCCCGGCCTTTTTTTTTTTATTGGGAATCTTAGGCTGGCGGGGTTCGAACTCGCAACCTAAGGGACACGAATCCAACGCTCTACCAACCAGGCTAACCATAATAAGTTTTAAAACTTCAGGTGGGAAACAAAACTTTTCGTATACTGGAGCCTAGTAGCAGCCATATAATAGCCAATTGGCTAATGTCATTGCCTGCAGAACTACAGTTCGCATTGTGATTATAAATTACAATGCTAATTTATAATTATTAAATTATATATATATATATATATATATATATATATATATATATATATATATATATATATATATATATATGCATTATAAAATTTCAATTTATATAGATATGTGGTGTACGGAGCGTCATCACTCAACAGTCAGTAAGAAGCTATCTGATCCCCGCCATTAAAACTGTATTCAGTACAGTAATAGCGTTCATCGATATGAAACGACCCCACCGTTCGTCCAGTTCATTAAATTCGTTTATGTTAAATTAGTATGTGATTCTTGTAATATGAGCCATCTCTAAGCATTCATCTCCACCGGGCTTTCCCCTAGGGCCAGTGAGAGATATTTGACTTGATATATAATACGATTAGTAGATTTCTGTTTTTCGAGCCAGAATTAACATGTCTCTACATGTGGGAGCTCGGCCGGGATGCAATGACCTCGGAAATAGAAAAATAATTTTTGATCCGGTAAGAATACGGAAATTTCACCATTAGTTTTCGTCAAATTATCTTCGGATCGACAGTAGCAGACAAAATTTTTCAAGAAAATCTTCGGTTCGGCAGTGGTCGACAAAATTCTTCAAGTAAATCTTCAGTTCGGCAGTGGCCGGCAAATTGTGAAGTTTCTGCAGAATATTATCTCATCGGATATGATTGAAGAACTGGTAGGAGAGTTTTCTATATCATTTTGAATAAGGAATCTTGCAAACATTTATTTTAAGATTTGTATATTTGAGAATGACTTTTTCAAGAAAAAGAAACTGTTTGAATGTGTTTATTTTAGAAATTTCTGTTTTGTAGAAATATTAGCATTGTTATTATTATCGTTATTATATTAGCATTTGTTATTAGGAAAAATAAAGGCATATTCAAAATGGTTAAAAATACAAAAAAGAAAGATTTAATTATTGTCGCTGAAACAATAGGTGAGGTAGTTCCGGAAAAAACAAATATTGTGCAACTTAAATAAATTATAAGAAATAGCCAAGCGGCTAAAAATAATTTGGAATTTGTTAAAGACATTATCATCTAAACTGTAGAGGAACGCGAAAAATAGAGGCCGAACGAGTGCGTGAAAAAGGCAGAACAAGCGCGTGAAAAGGAAAGACAGTTTGAATTAGAAAAATTAAAACTAACTTTAGCTCATGAAGAAAGTATGAGAAACAATTATTCAAGCGACCGGAATAAGTAGTGATAAAGGATTTTCTCCAGAAAGTTATGCGGAGTCCATCGAGCAAATAATTAAAAGCATCCGCACGTTGACAATGCCAATACCAACTAAATCGGAAAATTTCAATTTGTTTTTCAACATTTTGGAACGTGCTTTCGAAACAAAACAGGTTAAAACTGAATACAAAGCCGAAGTCTTTCTAAATTTATTATGCGAGAAATACCGACATATTTTGTTATACGCGAACGAAAGCGAAATAAAAGATTATGACGAAATCAAAAGAATAGTGTTAAGAGAATTCCAACCATCTGCTAAAGAACGTTGGGATAACTTTCAAGCCGCCAAAAGATTTAAAGGAGAAAATCACGCGAAATTCGTCTCAAGATTAAAAGCGAATTTAGAATATTATTTAGAACTAAGAAAAGTAAAAGATTTTGCGACCCTATGTGAACTAATTGTAACCGATAAATTGACCAGCACTCTTGACAAGGACACATCCGAGCACATTTTGATCAAACAAGGCTGACAACCACTGACGCTAGCAAAAGAAATAGACATTTACTTCCGCGCAAGAAACAAAAGTTTGTTTTGGGAAGAGAGGAGAAATCATAAGCTGATATATAAATGGAGGAAGCTAGCCGCTTGTTTCTAGTCTAAACAAGTGTACGCAACATGAGCCATGTGACTTGGGAGAAATCTGGCCTTTTTTAGTGCCATATCGCAAATCTTGGCATACTCAATAACTGCCGCGCAACATATTGTTTCCCGGCATTGCGACCGGTCGGTTTTCTTTTCCGGTAAACATTTTCTAAACAATTATATATATATATATATATATATATATATATATATATATATATATATATTGTTACGAAATTTCAGGGGTTCGTTTGGATAGTGGGGGTTATGTGGTGTGAAGAACGCTCAATCACCAGGCGGCAGTAGAAAATAAAACAACGACGTTTATTTACACGAAGACACACAGGACTGCACAGAGACGACAACTATATACAGCACAGAAGACGATTATCTTCAGCCGAGACGTGCAGCATACAAAACTCTACTACAGACAGTAGCACACAGCTTAGTTCAGCACTAGCTTCACTCCGTCGCTGTTCTGCTAATCTCTGGAAGACTCGTTCTTCACCTTCGATTCCGACTGCAACTATGGCAGCTGCAGACTGCCTCCTTTTATAGGCATCAGGAGGCGGGGCTAGAAGCCTCTCAACCAATCAGGAACGTTCGAGGCGTATCTCCGTTCCTGCTAGACGGATCGGGAAAATTATCGATGTTTCGGGTATAATCTATTTTGGCGCCAAATTCGTCGCCAAGCTGTGGGACCTTCCATGGAACCAACTATGCTGGAAAGCTGCGTCGCAGATTCGTAATAATTTATATATATATATATATATATATATATATATATATTCATTCTTTGAAAACTTGAAAACTAAGCAAACTGGTTTCGAAAAAAATGTTTTCTTTTTTTACATAAGTAGCCGAGTTTGTTGATTTAAATTATGTTTAGTTTTTTACTTTGTTTTTGTGTATGAATTAAAAGTTATTATTTTTCTTCTTTAAGTAAACATTTTATTTCTTTTCCTTACCTAAAAACATCTTTACATCTTTCATTTTACATTACATTATTACATTTACATTATTTTACATTACAAATACTTTCTATCATTATCTCAAACAGATAAAAAAAAACTTTTATAAAAACAGATTATAAAAGTGACATAAGTCTTTTTTTTCCTTTCCAAGATACTATGCATATTTATATTTCAATATTATCCATGTTATTTTAAATTATAGAATCTTAAACTATATATTATAAACGTCTTTTACAATGTTATTTATTATTGCAGTTATTTTTTAAAGTTTAAAATTGGTAGGAAACCTTTTTCTAAAAGTATTTATCTGTTGATTCTTTGTATAAAAAGAAATGCCTGCAGAAATTGTTTTAGTATCCCAGTTAAAAAAATAAAAGAATTGAGCAGAGATTACTTAATTATTTTCGAAAAGCGATAAAATACTTAATTATCATAATTCTAAATATTTATTCTGAAGAATGTTCATTTTAGTAATTTTAGTGAATGGAGCCATACAACAAATGTTTTTAAAAGAAATTCAATTAATATTTTGTTAATCTAACTCGGTCAAAGCTACTTTGTTGTAATTTATTATTTGTATGAAGATGTAAATCTAGCTTTAGGCAGTTATTTTTATAAAAATTAAAATTAGTTAACAATTATAAATATATTCTTGTAAATTTATAAACATCTGGGTGAGTAAAATTAATATTTAAATCAATTTCTTTAAAAATAAAAAATCACAATTCTTGCTCAATAGATTTTTATTAAAACACTTTCTGATGAAAACAATTAAACGATTTTCTATTCTTTATTCTATTTTCTTTACAGAATGAAAATTTAAAAAAAAATAGCTTACGACATAGATGAGCAATAAAATTTGTATCAAATAGCAAGATCTTGACTCTTATTTTGTCAAGGTTTTACATTCACTGGAAAATGATATATAATTCTAAATTATAATATAAACATTAGACAAAAACATATATTATCAAATTAAAGTACAAAAATGTTAAATTTTAAAAAAAATACAGCGTATTTGGTGTGACCCATAAACACATTTTCTGTGATTGAATAAAGCTTATGATACAGTTGAGAAAATTTTTCTTTTAATTAAAAGACCCACAAATTATAACACTAAATCACTGTTAATAAGACATAAAGAAAATAATATTTTGTTTTTAATTCTCTACAAATAATGACTTACGATACAAACATAAATGATTCAAATATTTACATAAATGATTCAAATATTTACATAAATGATTCAAATATTTACATAAATGTTTCAAATATTTACATTCAAATTAGGAGCATTATTTACAACAATAATTAAGAGCTGTCCTGAAAAAGGAAATAGATTCCAACAATTTATTTTTAAAACAAACAAACAAACAGGTGATTTTCAATTGAGAAAATTTTTCTTTTAATAAAAAGAACCACAAATTATCACACTAAATCATTGTTAATAAAACATAAAGAAAATAATATTTTGTTTTTAATTCTCCACAAATAATGACTTATTATACAAACATAAATGATTCAAATGTTTAATTCAAATTAGGAGCATTATTTAAAATAAAAATTAAGAGCTGCCCTGAAAAAGGAAATAGATTCCAACAAATGATTTTTAAAAACTATAATTAATATCGATAATTTCGCTGAAAAAAAAAACAATAAATTCCAATTAAAATAAGTGATAACAATATTAAAATTTACATATTTATTGTCCTTTAAATAAAATAGCTTTTGTATTAATGCTACGACACTTTTTTTTTTTTTTTTGTAATTCTCGTGTCTAAACTTTTCCAATATGGTACAGGCGTATTTTGAAATATTCGAACAAAATATATTTCAAGAGCAAAATTTTGTGATTATCTAATGGATTTTGATCTTGAGCATGTTTGTTCAAAGCATTAAATATTCCCTCTGAAGTAGCTGAGCTTAGAAAAATCAAGCTGGACAATATGAGCCTATTCATAATATTTCTGGATCTTAACTTGCCAGAAATTTGGCGCACCCTAATTTCCTTCTCAGTTATATGGCATATTTTCAAAACATCTTCAGAGGGATAAATTAAGTCCCCTCTATCTTTCCTCTGTGGCAGCCTGCACTCGCACTTTCCTGCTGAAAGACCAAGCGGGGAATCCACTTGAAGGTCAGAGAAATTATCTTTTATCAATATAGTGATACATTGCGAGCATTTCACAGTTTTAGCTAATTTTCGGATCACAAATCCAGCAATGTGAGATGAAACGTCACATACGTAAGGATTTAATAGTATTTCTCTAATATTATCATCTTCGTCTTCCTCCTCTAAATTTACATCATCGAAAGATTTCCTGTACACATTAACAGCAGATGAAATTTTTAGTATAGAACTATCTTCCAGAGCAATACAGTTTTCATTTCCGCCACTTATTATATCCACATGGCACAAAAGTCTTAGATACGCAGTCTTAGAAGTGGGATTGTTATAATAGCCCCCTTTACTTCTGATGGCAGAAAAAAACATTTCCATGTGATCTTGTGAAAACTTATAAGTCATCAAAAAACTCATTGTACCAGTAGGTTTTTTTAATTAAATTTTTAAAGAATGAGGAATGCTATGTAAACAAATAAAAAAACAAAGAAAGCCAGTTCTCCGGTTGCTTTCCAGGATTGGAGGTCCATTAGGAGCAGTTTTCAGTTCTTCTATGTATAGCTCCGCCTTTTCCATAAAGATAAGAGAACTCTGCTTGAGTGTTTAGCGACAGAGGTCTCTTAAAACCTCTTCCCAGTAAATTTCTTGAGTTGAAAAAATCAAAGATGTCATTAAAAAACCTCAAAAACTTTGCTGTGGCCTCAGCGCTTTGAAAGTTTGGATGCTTCAGATCCTTTACACAGTATTCCAGAGCATCGGCAACACTGTTGTTTAATGTTTGGGCTGCAAAACGCACCTTCATTTTTTGTCTGTGCCATTCTATATGGGCTCTTCAGAGTTTCGTACCTGCCAATAAGTTTTGCTCATTTTGAAGTTTTTCTAATCTTTCAATAAATTTCCACTCTATGAACCCATCAGTTGGATGCCAGATTGACTTCTTTGATCCAAGCGTATTTCTTACTAGTTTCAGCATATGACTTGGATCAAGCAAAATAAAAACATCATTTTTTGTAACACGATGCGGAAATGAAGGACGCATATTCGCAACATCCAGATCCGCACCTAGTATCTTTGCCGTGTCTAAATTTACATTAGTCCCATCAAAAGTCAAACTTGCAACTTTCACACCACTATCTTCAACGAATTCAAGACCTTTTTTTTATTAAATTTGCTCTTTCAGCAGTTCTTTCAATATCTCTTGTAGGAAACAGATTCTTTTTTGCAATCTTTGATTTTTATTGCTTAATTTTTTTACTATAAGCCGATTACTTTCTTTGCAATTCTTTGCCTTATTTGAAACATAACAAGCCTTAGCTGGAGAAGCCATGTCCTTCTCCTGAAAATCTCCAATGTAATATTTACGTTTCTTGCCGAAAAAAAAAGTTAGTATTTATAAAATGGCATTTACAATTTCAAAACTTTAAGTAAAAATTATATTTAAAAAAAAAAACTTTTGTAAGTAAGAATTTTATTTTACAGTAATTAAAAAAAGAATAAATAATATTTATAAATTTAAAAATACAGATTTTAAATATTAAAATGATATATAATTAATATTACGATTAGGTATTTTGCATAAAATTGAATTCTTGGCCCACTGATTTATTTACGAAGGATTTGATAATTAATAAAATTATACACTTACAATATTTGATTACATTTTTTTATCATAAATGTTTTATTTAAAAAGTTTTTATATTTTTATATTAGCAGCAAAATCAAATGCACTTACTCGATAGTTCAGTCTCAGGCGGTGGCGCAATTACATTTTGAATCATTCACTTCCTTGAAGGATTTGTTCCATTTGTTTTGGGTTGTAAATGATCATGAAAATCAAACAAAGTTGGTACTGCAGTTTTCTTCAGCCATGTATGTACCTCCCAATATTTCGCGATCAAAGGAATCGGAAGTAAAATGTTTCGAGCATATTTTAGTGCTGTTTGTCACGGTGAAAGTTTCCCAATTTGGACAACCATAGTTTTCGCCTTTCTTCTTCCTTCGGAAAGCTTGGTAAAAATTTTGTTTTATATTTTCATTCATATTTTCAATATAAATGATGAATATGGAATATTTTATACAAATGGAATATTTACAGCTAAACAAGTGCTTATTAACCCTTCAACCGGCTGGAACGTAGAAAGTCGCTCCAACGTGTTTCTTGAATACCGGCTGGAACGTAGGAAGTTGCTTTCCGAAAACTGTTTTGAACCCGGCTGGAACGTAGGAAGTTGCTTTCCGCAAACTGCTATTAACCCGGCTCCAACGTAGAAAGTCGTCAATGCTTTCCCCCTTAAATGCAATAAACGGGGTGGGTCATCTGCTTGTTAAGGTCATTTTGTGGTTTTCGCTGACAGTTAGAATTTGGGTGGTCCCTCCAATTACGGGAACGAACTCCCGAAAAGGGGAAATAACGCTTTTCGTAAGAATTCGCGATTGCAGGATCGATTGGTGATATGAGCTGTATACTTCATTTCTGATTTGGATATTTCATTATTTCGCCACAAATTTAATATCCAAATGAAAACTATTATACTTATTAAAGGTAGGGAATCCCTCATATTTACATGTCATAATCATGTATAACAGTTAATGATTGTGATTAGTTCGCAAAAAAGTACGTTTGAACTTTTAATAATACTTTTATTAAAATGCTGTAAAATATAAAAAAACAAATCCTTATATAAAATTTTTAAATTTATTTTCATCCCAATTATTAAGCGAGACAAATATTTATTTATAAATGTAATTTTAACTATTGTTTAAGCTTTGTATATAGATTTTGGCCAAGCATTTAATACGTAATGAAAGGCAAATTTGAAAATTTTTGGATCTAATTATTTATTTTTTACTGTTTAGAATGAGTTTTTAGTAAAAGCGTTTTTAATTTTTTTATAGACGTTTTTATTTAAAGTATCTTGATAAATGTAGTTACTATTATTCTCTTATACTGCTTAATATTATTTTTTATTTCACTATTTAAATACAAGCGTTGTTGACTGGTTTTTGCAAATCATATTTGTCTTTCGTTTTTTTTGGGGGGGGAGAGAGGGCTTAGGTTATAAAAAAAACCGCTTTTTTTATAAATATAAAAATATTTTTTTAGAAATTATATCTTTAAAATATATAATTATATTATAAATATATATTTAAAATCTCTATAAAAAAATCAAAGCACATTCAAATGGGAGGAAGAGTTGTGTCTTGTGACGGGCTGCGAAAAGCGTAAATGAAAAAAATTACTTGGTAATAATAAGGACTATTAAAAAAAGTTTGGCATATGAAAGAAAGAAAATATATTTAATAAATGGAAAACATTTATTTATATTCTTCAAAATTGGATGATGTGTATGATATTGCTTTGAAGAATAGAATTAATGAATGTATCTGTGCAATTATAATTATTGCTTTGCAATAAAACAGCATTAACTATTTAATGAAATTAAATAAATGCATTAAAGGCTGATACGATTTCTAACTGTTTGAACGTATCACAAGGCTGTGGATTCAGAACTTTTTTTATCTATGGATCTCGGTTCCTTTCAATTGCTAGTATTCGGTAAGAAAATCCATGTGTTTCTCTATGTGAAAGTAGTTTTTCGGCTTGTTCGCATTGTTAAAAGAAGTTTTACGATCAAATCAAGCAGTAAAATGTCGGTAGGTTTAGTGCTTAAAGTTGCCCAAGTTACATTACAAAGAGAAGTGTTACATCTGGTGAACAACAGCCTATTCAAGGAAAATTAGTGTCTCAAAATGGGTTATATAGAACATGCGCCAGGCAGATTGTACAATAGAAGTACTTTTAATACGAATCTTGCATTGAAAGGGAGGATATTTTCCCTTGCTAGGCATTCAGCAAGACAAGAATGAATTCTTGAAAGAGGTTTTGAGTAGTTCTTTTAATCTTTACCATTCTTGAAATTTATGAGTCTTGGATTCAAAAGATTAATTCATCACTCCTGAAAGCGGTGTTCTTTTTATTAAGTTAACGTGGGTATTATGGCAATAATCTATGAAAAAAAGTTTTTAAGCTTTGCTCTTTAATCAGTTTTAGATTTTATGTCAAACAAAGTGTGTGCTCTACTATTTTTGACTTTCATATCCATTAAAGTTTTTTTTCATAGAAGATTTAAAGACGTATTTCTTAATATATTTAATAATAAGTAATGACTAAAAAATAAAATAAAAAATTCGATTTCTCTGTTCACTAATACAATGCAAGTGGGTTTTCTTACTAAATTTGTTTATATTCTGGTTGAAATTCGGCTATTGATCAGATACTACTGAAGATTGTTTCCAATAGAAAAATTGCTTCCTTTAGGAAATTTATTTCTAATGCACTTCCTAAGGGCAATCCTAATAGCAATTTTCAAAAATGAGCTAAAAATGTTTCACCAATGCTTGATTCTGCACTTGAACTTTATCTAAAGTATAACAGAATTTTTAACAAAAGCATACCACTGAAAGATACTCAGCATTAAATAATTAGTTGGATCATATCTTGATATCAACAATGGAAAAAAATTAGGTTGAAATGATAGAAGCAACAATGAAGACAATTTAATTTCACTTCCATAATGAAATATATTGATGTAAAATATGCTTAAATTCGATAAATTAATATACAAATGTCAAATTAGTTAATTTACTTTTCTTCGAATTACCACGGAAAAATTTTAATTAAAATTTTTACTATGCTTTAAAAATTCATAATTTACGAAAATAGTAGCGTTTGGATTTTTAAAAAGCTATTTGTGAATATTATTTTTGCTTTGATAAAAAGTAGTTACAGATGATAAGAACATCATGAGACATTTAACATTATGAGAACATTTTAACATCATGAGACCACGATGAGTCATCTGTGACTAGACCACCAATAACTTGCTGCTTTATCACACCAACATGATTCTCCGACCTGTCTTTGCTAATTAATTCTATGATGTAACAATTCACTCTTATCTCTATTTTTCTTAAAAATATAAAATAACTTATATATATATATTATTTCTGATTTAGCACAACCTTCTTAATATGTAATGTCATTGTTAAGCAAATTTTCTCCCATCCAATTTTTGTGACCGGAGGATAAGATCATTTAAATGAAGAATTTCTGCCCTTCTTGCACAAACTGGAAAAATAAGGAACTGGTAAAATAATAAAATAATTACAGATTCATTAATATCTATAATTTGTTTTATTTTAATGAGTGTGCCAAAATTTGTAGCAAGTATTTTTATTGTTGCAATGAAATAGAAACCTTAATTTTCACTCACTGGTTTTAAACGTTATTGAAGTTATGATTACTTACTCTAGATTGTTTTTCATTTATTTTATTGTGCATCTACCTTTTGAAATTCACATGCAGCGAAATACCTTATAAATATTGCCAGTGAAATTCGTTTGAATTGTTCAGAAATGAAGAGCGTGGAAGCAAGAGTCTGAAAGGGTAATTCTTAACTGTTGGACACATGCAGCTAAGTCTCATTTTTCGTAAATTATCTACGAGATAATTTACGAATTTCCATAAAAAATCATAATGTTGTAACTTAATAAAATGGGTACAGTTGAAATTTTGATTTCATTGATGGAGTTAGATGAAAGAAAGATTCTTCGCAATATTTAACGGCAGAGAAATGCTTGGATTTATGAAAATATTTCTGCACTGACTATAAGTCATTTTTACCAAGATTTGTGACAAAATTAGGAATGATATAAGAAATTGACATTCAAAATATTCACTTATTAAAAATATGAATGAAATGATGATTTATATCAGATATAAGCCTCGTGAGTAAATGGATACACTATGTTTTCTTATTTTAGCATTAAAATTAACTTTAAAAATTAATTATTTCAACTTATTTTTTAATTATTTCAAAATAAGATAATTAGTCAAAAATATTCAAGTTAATAATATTTTCATCAACATATTATCATTAAAATATTCACCTACTATATATTGACAAAAGATTGTTTTATTATTTTTCAAAACTTAAAAAAATGAAATGAAAAACAAAAATCAAAAAATAAGCAAAAATTTTTTATAAATTTTTATTTATAATTTTCAATAACAGATTATAACAGATTTATATCCGAAATGAATGTAGTATTTTTAAATTAATAATAATTTTTTTATAATTTATTTCAATCAGGGAGCTATAAATCATGCTATTTTCATTTCGAATACCAAATATGCGAGTAAAAGGCTTACAACTAAAAATTAGAAAAAACTTAAGTAAAATTCACTGAATGTCAGTAAAAAGAATGTATTATATTCGTAATGCAATTTGATGAATGATAATTCCTTTTAAATAATTTATTAAACAAATTTTTCTATTACTAATAAAAATTTATAAAGTCATACTGCGGATTTTTTTTAAAATTTATTTTTGAACAAATTCTATTTTCTGCAAACATTGCAGATTAAAAGAGAAGTTCTTAGTTCTCAGAGCGAAAACCAACTTCTTAGTTGAAAAACCGCATGGCAATTGCCCTGCGTCGACAGATTTATTACTTGATTGATCAGTCAGTCCTATTCAAAATCCCCGGTGTTTAGGGGGTGGCGATGGTCGAGACGCGGGAAAGTTTACCCCCTGTTGTTAATGGTCAGGGGAAAGCAAAAACATACCAGGCCGGTTTAGGAACGTTCTGCCAATTTCTTTTCTAGTAAATTGTGTTCAACCTTTATTTTGACTGCGGCCGTTTTAAGAACATTCTTAAGCTGGACAGCCGACGCTCGATGGGTTAAAATCACTAAAACAACAAAAAAACCGATAAAAACTACAAATCTTATGTCAATTATAATGTATATTTGTAATAAAATAGTGAAATTTTACTGTACCCTTTTTTTTTTTCTTTTTCTTTTTTTTTTTTTTTTTTTTTTTTTGATAAAGCATTGTTAAGGAAAATTGTTCTATAAGGTAAACATGCCATTAAAATTGTTTTGCAAAATTTAGATTGGATTTGTGGTGGTAACATTATAAGCCAGATAACAACTTCTGGAGAAGAGAGTACTCTTTTGTCTAGTGGTTATGTTACTCGGCTATGAACCGAGGCCATGCGCGAAAAAGATAAACAGAAGTAGCTATGCAGGAGGCCGAAAGGTTGAATTCGTGACGTCACAATCGAAAGCCTCTGCTTAGCTCTGTTGGTGATGTATAGGAAACGCTATTCCTATGCAGAAACTATTCGAAAGACGAAAGACTATTTCGTCTTTCGATAGAAATTTTTCTATCTTTTTTTACGGATTCAAACTAACCTCGGAATGAATAGCCAATAAAAACAAAGAATTCATAAAACCTCTTTAATTAAACATTTATTTTCTTACGGATTAAGAAGACCTTTGAAATGAATAGAGGATTTGTATCTTTAAATCCATAAGTTTCCTTTAAAATCAAATCGCATTTACAGAAACACAACAGAAGTACAAAGTTTTTGGCATTTACTTATTACTGAATGAATTTTTAACATCGACGATTAATTAAAATAAATATTTGAAAAAAATAGTACAAGTAAAATAAAAAACTTTTAAAGAGGCTTTGACACAAATTTCAATTGCAAGAAATGAATTTTGATAGAAGATCACCCATTGTTTAGAGAAAAAGTACCAGAAACCAAAAAACATTTTTTTTTTCATATTCATAAAATAGCATATGCAAAAAACTGATATTTCATTAAAAAATCAATTTTAAAAAGATTAATTCAAAGCAGGAAATTCTGATGCTGGATAATCCAGTGTTTTGAGAAAAAATATACAAAAACGATAAATTATTTAATTTTATTTACATAAATTTCTAATTAAATTGTTAGAAACAGCTTTCCACATCACCCTGGGGGTACTGTTTCTAGATGCACTACCCCTTTTCAGAAATATTAAGCGAAGGTGGGTTCTCCAGTAGGTCTATTTCCTTCGTTTGCTAAAAGATTAATATCCTAAAGTTTATCCTACTAAGAAAAAGTTGACAGTTTTCTTTTCAAATTTTTAGCTCTAAGCTGGTCATTCTTAATAATGGGGCACAGGTTCTACAAAAAATGTAAGATTAAAGCTAACTAAAATTAAAAAAGCTAAATTAGCATTAAGTTCCAGGATCTCGACAAATTTAAATTATTACTTGTAATAAAAATAATATAGGAAATATTTCATGAAACTATTTCAAATTAAAATTCGTCATTCTGCATGTTTAAAAAATAACTGCGTTTCTGAATAATTTTCTAGCGATTTCCTCCAAAAACCTATTATTTTCTTTTGTGCACAATTGAATTAAAAAAATTATGTATACTTTACATAAAGAGAAAAAGTCCGTTAATTTTCAGCCGAACAATTTCGTTTTGCTCGGCCCGCACAAGCGAGTTGATTTTTTTCCGTACTTTAGGCTTAGCCGATCTCGGAGAGTAACATTAATTTCTAACCATTATGAAATGCTTACATTTAAAAGAAGCTATTGAAATTTCTAAGCTTTAGAAGGACCTAAGAAATGCTTAAATTACATAATTAAATAAACGATAATGTAGAGGTAATATAATCAACAATTAAAGCATCAAATTAGACTTGTCACCACGTGAGTAAATACAAGAACAACTTTATATCGAAAAATATTGCAATCAAAGTTAACTCTAAAATATAACTAGATTATATTTTTGTATGGAACTAACATAAATTTAAAAAACTTACTTTAGAATGAGTTAATCCAAGAATACACCGGAATTTCGATATGTATTTCTTTAAATCACGCGCACATTCCAATCGCAAGCACTCAAACGAAGGCTTTACGCTGTGACGTCACAGCAGCTAAATTTCTCATGTTAATGGCCTCCTCTAGGTAGCGCTCTTGTCTTTTTCGCGCACGGCCTCGTATGAACCCTAACGTTGCGAGTTCGAACCTCAACCCGCACATATTTAATATCGTTCACGGTATAATACAATTCGAATATTTATGGTAATAAAGGAACAACATATTGGAAATAATAAAGAACTTTATTTGCACTAAAATAAATAAGCAATTATTAATCGGTCAATAATGTTTATGTAAACACTTGTATTAGCGAGAAAAAATCACGCCAAGCTTACAGCCAAGCACTTGCAACACACATTCGAGATTAAAATAAAGCAAGTAGAAAAATATGATACAGTTACATCAATTTAAATGAAGCTTAATAACAAGTTAAATAAATTTAATACAATAACTGAATCAAACTATGAAATATTATTCAGTTATAACACCAAAATTACTGAGTGATCGAGGTTACAAAATTTTAAATTGACTTAAAATGGATATAAACAGAATATGTTTATTGTACATACCTGTGAAATGATATAGGACTATCCTTAGAAGCTTTTTCTTTGCATCAAATTGCACAGCAATAGTGAACCATGGCTTAAATAAGCTGTAAAATCCAACAGATAAAAGCGAGAAAAAATCTGCCATTGAAATATAACGGGAAACGGAGAATGCGGTTACAGTGAACACAAATTCTGTCCCCAGGTCACGTGATTTTATCTTGTCCTACACCAAAGTAGGGTTGCACTCCCTCTATCAGTATCTCAGCTCTATGGGAGAAATATACATTACTACAGCTCAAGGTCGCGCGTCAATAATTCCCGCCAAAATAACGGTCATGTACACGATGGAAATATTGATAGGAAAACTTGTTTTAAATGCAATTCTACGTCGCATTTAATAAAATTCTGTCCCCAAAATGTTGATGCTAGACAACATAACAATCAGGGAAGATCCCATAACTCAAATCCTATAAACTCCATGTTTAAATCAAATGAAATTCCACAAGAGTTAATAATCGCTGAGTTGGAATAGTAGATATTATTGTAAACTACGTTCCTATTGAAGTTTTAGTTGATAGCGGAAGCGTATTAATGATTATTAATCCTAATTATGTAAAGAATTTAAATTATGTAGGCCATAGCACAAAAATTAAATTAGCGAACAGTTCAATTGTCAGTCTTCCGTTAGTGGCGATAGATATTAGTCATGTGGATAAAAAATCAGAAGCGAAAAAAGTTTTAGCAGCTGCAGATACAAATATTTCTTTTGAATGTATTATACCCTCTAATAGCTATTCAGATCTTAAAAATACTTTTGCCAATAGAAATCCTACAACTGAATGCGTTTCTGAAAATGAATCCGAGCGTGAGTCATCAAGTGAAAAAGAATACCAACTTGCATAACTCCTTCTGTTGATACCGGAAACGAATCGAATAAATTAATACGTGAGAATAAAAAAGAAACAACATATTTCTTTTCATTCTACTTGTTGTATAAAAAATGATAATAATTCAACTTATCTTCTAAATGAAAATAAAAATATTACTACTTGTTCGAAAAGGAATGCTGACTGCATTTTATTTACAGTGATGATATATTTTTGAATAAAGATAAATTTGTTGATGTTAATTTAATAACTGATACTTGTTTTGAAAAAGAGTTTTTCTAATGTAAATTCTGAATGGTTAGTGAAGGATGTATGCACAAATGTTTTAAATGTTTATTCTGAAAATGATTTTGATATAGGGTATTTATCTGATAAAAATATGAAAGATCATGTAATTAATTTAATTTCAAATTACTCACCAAATAAAATCCGCACTACAGATTTGCAAATGTCTATTGTTTTAACTGCTGACATCCCTGTGACCTCACCGGTTCGTAGACTTGCTCCCATAGAAAAATAAGTTACAAAACAAATCTAGGAATGGCTTGCCCAGGGTATCATTGAAAAAAGCTATTCTGATTATGCGCCTCCAATTGTCTTAGTGAAACGTAAAAATCGTGAACCCAGACTATGCATAGATTTCCGTTCTTTGAACAAAAAAACAATCAAAGATAAATTTCCTCTACCTAATATAGAAGATATTTTTGATAAGTTACGCTCAGGCAAAATTTTCTCCACATTAGATCTCAAAAATGCTTACTTTCATATTGATTTGACTCCAGGCAGCAGAAAATACACGGCTTTTATTAGCCATGAAGGATTATTTCAATTTAAAAAATGTTGTTTCGGACTTACGAATGCACTTGCTATGTTTCAACGCTACATTCAAGTAATTTTTCAAGAATTAATACATGACGGAACTTTAATTGTACTTTAATTGATAATAACATATTATCATCCCCTCTCAAACCATTTCTGAAGGTATTCAAAAATTGGAACGCGTCTTACATATAGCCTCTGAATTTGGCCTACAATTAAGTTTCAAAAAATGTCAGTTTCTGAAAGAAAAAATTAACTTTCTTGGTCATGTTATCGAAAATAGACAAATTAGGCCATCAACTGAAAAAAACTTCAGCAGTACTAAATTTTCCTCAACCACGTAATGAAAAACAACTCCAAAGTTTCTTGGGTTTAATGGGATATTTTCGGAAGTACATTAAAGATTATGCTTTAATAGCTAGACCTCTAAGCGATTTACTTAGAAATGATGCAATATTTGAATTCGGCCCCTCTCAAATAAAAGCGTTTGAGACCCTTAAAAGAACTCTATCGCAAGATCCAGTTTTACATCTGAACAAACTAGGTTTCAAACTGGAACTCTATACATATGCTTCCAAATTAGGTTACCATAGAATCCTTCAAGCGACGACGATGATAATTTACATCCCATAGCTTATATGAGTAAAAAAACAACATCTCAGGAAAAAAATTTATCGAGCTACGCACAAGAAGTTTTAGCTGTTATTAAAGCATTAACAAAATTCCGTACTTACATTTTAGGAACTAAAATTAAAATTGTCACTGACTGCTCTGCGTTCAAACAGACTATTACTAAAAAAGAATTCATTCCTAAAATAGCGCGTTGGGTTTTATTCCTCGAACATTTTGATTATTAGATAGTACATTGCTCAGGCAGTCAAATGCGTCACGTTGATTCACTTAGTAGATACCCAACTGACTGCACTTTGTGATGATTTAACAGAACGAGTGCAAGTAGCACAGATGTCAAATGAATACATAAAAAAATTGAAATAACTATGTAAAGATAACAACAAAGTTGATTTCGTGGTACAAATAACATTTTGTATAAATGTCGGGACAACCGTCGTTTGCTTGTAATACCTGAACTAATAAAACACGAAATAATTAAAAACGCGCATTCAAAAGGGCACTTCGTCATGGAGAAAACTAAAAACATTATCGAACGTGATTATTTTTTCCCGAATATGCAAAAAAGTATTGAATCGGTAATGCAGAACTGTGTCGAATGCATCCTAGTCAACCGAAAGCGTGGTAAACCTGAAGGATTCTTACATCCGATTCCGAAGGAAAACTTTCCTCTAAGTACTTACCATGTTGACTTTATTGGACCCTTATTGTCACCCAATAAAAAATTGCAATCATATTCTCAGCGTAATAGATGCATTCTCATAGTTTATTTGGTTATATCCTGTTAAAGGTGTCACTACAAATGATGCAATTACAAAACTGCAATTGCAGGAAGCAGTGTTCGGAAATCCTATGCGTATCATCACGGATAAAGGTTCCGCATTTACCTCCAAGGAATTCACAAACTATTGCGCGAATCAAAATATAAATCAAGCAAATAAGGCATAATAATGACCAGAAAATTCTCGACATCCTACAGGAAGAATATGAGCAATTGGTTATCGACAGCCGCGAGGACATTCATGAAGAAACGTGACAGAATATCTTACGCCTTCAAGAAGAGAATAAAAGAGCTTACAACAAGCACAGGAAGAAAGTTACTTAATATAATCCAGGTGACTTAGTGGCCATACAGAGAACCTATTCGGCAGTGGTTTGAAGCTTCGCCCAAAATTCCATGGTCCCTATCGCATCACAGCCAAGAAGCCACACGAGAGGTGGAGAAAGTGGGAATACATGAAGGCCCCAACCATACCTCTACAGCAGCAGATTATATGAAGTCTTGGTCTTCAACTACATACATATATAGCAACTACCTGCTTTTTTTTTTTATTTTTCCTGTTTTGCAAAAATCTAAAATTTTCTTTTTTGAGTTTTTCAGATTCTTTCTCAGATTGACGAGAACGTCAAGTTCATCAGGACGGTCGATTGTGGTGTACGGAGCGTCATCCAGGCGGCGCTCGCGTCATCACTCAAAAGCCAATAAGAAGCTATCTGTTTCCCAGCATTAAAACTGTATTCAGTACTGTAATAGTGTTCATTGATGTAAAGCGGCCCAACCGTTTGTCCAGTTCATTAAATTCGTTTATGTTGAATTAGTGTGTGATTCTTGTAATATGAGCCATCTCTAAGCATTAATCTCAACCGGGCTTTCCTCTAGGGCCCGTGAGAGATATTTGATTTGATATATAATCCGATTAGTAAAGGCCTGTTTTTCGAGCTAGAGTCAACATTTCTCTACATATATATATGAAGCCTTGATCTACAACTACTTCTTTCATGTCGCTCGTTCAATCCGGTGTTTGAAATCGAATCTCTTATACGTTTTTTTTTTTTCCTTACTATTAGTTCATACTCTCCCAATATATAATTATATATCTTGTTCACATTTTAAATCGTTAATAAAATACTTTTTATTCATCCACCCAAGTTCAAATACATTTTTTAAAACTTGTATTGGATTGCATTTGATGTTAATAAAGTTTTTTAAAGTAATAATTCATTAATTATTAAATTTTATTAATTTTTAATACTTTAAATATAGTTTTAGCAGTATTTGTAATGAAAATTGAAATCAACAGTCAATAGCTCAATCGGTAAATTGCAAGGATTTCAGTATTTTTCATTTGAAGGTGGAGAATGAGCGTTCAATTCTTGCGAAAGTAGGAATAGACTTTTTTATATGACTTATTTATTTTTTTAGCTTCAGAATTTCAACTTTAATTATTAATTATTTTTCTTAATTTTTTAGATTTTGTATTCGTTTTTTAAGCATATGATGAGTTTTATAATGTTTACGTCATTTAATGCTTATAAATTTTATTTTAGGCTTGTTTACTGTGTATTTTAAAACATACAAAGTAAAGTGAATTTTTTTTCTGTAGCGTACATGATATATTAAAAAAATAAATAAATTCTCTTGCAACAGTTTTAAGATAATCGAGCCTGCCAAGGCGCTTTGATCAAGTGTGCTATATTTCAAATCCCACTCCTGACGTGTAATGAGAGGACAAACATTTTTTTTTCTTTTCTAAAATGGGAACTACTGTCCATTATTGATTTCAATTTTTCCATAAAAATTGCTACTAAATTGCTTGCATGTATATAGTAGCAAATATGTATAGCCCGAGCGATGTAACGCGCTTCTTTCATGTCGCTATATCCAATCCGGTGTTTGAAATCGAATCCTACTTAGAACATTTTGAAAAGACTATAAATTGTCAGAAGTGCTATTTGAACCCACAGTGTCGCGTGAATCCGCGATCTTTGACGAAGCCAGTAATAACTCAACTCGGTATTGGAATTAAAAACTTGAAAAACTGAAAAACGTTGTGATCAGCAGCTGAAAAGACTCTGAACTCTTTTCCTTTTGAAATGCAGTCATTTAAATCTAATATGTATATAGAATAACTTGTTTTGTTGCAGAAATAAATGTTATAGTTTTTTTTCAAGTGGAGTAGTTGATTGAGATTGCTCACATCATTCTATGAGCAATCTCAATGTACAGATTTCTTTGGGTTATACAGTTTTCCAATCTAGAAAAAAAAAATCAGGCATTGTAGCGAAATACTAGATTCTTCATGAACAGTTCCATCGACCTTATGTTATGCACATACAATCATTTATGAGCCAAGAACTCTTTCTTTAATATAACTAGAACATTTCGTATCGATTAAGTTTCTCCTTTATGATTTAATCATGTTTCAAAATTTCGCACCACAGTTCCTCAGTACTTTAATAAGAGAAGATAAGAATGCAGTAATACATCTCCATAGAATTTTGTTTCAGAAGATTATTGACAAATAGGGATGACGAATATTTTCAGAGCGGTTATTACGTAACCAATATCAAAAAGTTACAAATACAAGTGATCAATACTTTTCAAAGAGGTGTGTGATTCAAATCCTTGATACGATCTTACTGATGATATTTCGATTACAGGTTTTGGATCACGATAGAAACTAACAATCGATACGATACCACTGAAATTTGCCGGAGAGGTGACTTTACTGGAAAGTAACAATCGATACGATCTGTCCAATGGAAGCTCTCGAAAGAAATCTGAGATTGTATTGAAAAGTGAACGGACCGGTTATTGGAATTATCGTATCGTATCATTGAATTGCATATCACTGAAATTTATTGGAGCGGTGATTTCACCAGAAAGTGCGAGGCTTCACTGGAAAGTGCGAAGTCACCGCTCCACTTTACGGGAGTGACCGATATTCGTATTTGATGATGCGCTATTCCATACAGATCATTTTTAACTGCTCGTGACATGATTGACTTTGATTAATGTACTCTGTTTACTGCTGGCGCCATCTATTGGTAGAATATAGGACTAAACTAAACATTTTAAAGAAATGACATATATTTTTAACTCATCTTTTCCAGGAAATGGTTCACTCTAATAAATAAATTAAATAAATAGTTTTGAGAAAAAAAATTTAAGAAGTAAGCTGAAATAGATAAATTAATTCAATCACACGTTAATTAAATTAGTGAATTAAGTATTAATTACAATTAATAAATTTTCTATTTAATATTATGTAATAATTTTTAACTAATAACTTAAATAATAACTTCCATTTAATATATGTACCTTCAATATTTTTCGCCCATTTCTGCTAAAGAACTATCATTTCATAATCTGACTCGTAAAGAATAATTATTCAAATAATATTGACAAATAAAAGTTTTCCCGCTGCGTATTTGTTTCCCCTTTGAATCGAACTGAATTGACGGTCCTGTAGCGGGCTGCGAATTTGGAATGAATTGTAAACAAAAGGCGTTAGGCCAAGGATTTGTAAACAAAAAGTATAGTTGAACGATGAATGATCAAAAATGTGGTGTGTTAATATTAGATGCTATAGATCAACTTCGAAAAAGAAAAGCTAGACCTGATTTGGATAGGATATGCCATATGCTAGAAAGGAGACATGGGTTAAAAGGAGCAGCTGTCAGCGATGAATTACAAAGACTTGTCAATGAAGGCACAGTTGTGAAAGTTGATTATAAAGGAAATACAAGCTATCGCAATGCAGCTAAATGGGTTAAAACAAAAACACAATTCTATGGAAGCTTCTATAATTCGAACGATATATCTTCTGTGGTTTTAGAATCGGTGCGAGCATTGACGATGTCCGGTAAAGATCATCCTTTAAGAAGTGCCTCTATGCAAGACATAGAACAATATTTGTTGAAGAGAGATTCTCAGTCAAATTTGAACCTTGCAACTTTGCGAGCTGTGTTGGAAAAGGAAGTTGATAAACAAAATCTGCATCAGCTACCTAATGGCGAATACATTCCTTTAAAACCTACTTTCTCAGACAGTATTACCCTGGAGAAAAGTGGAATTGACAGTTCAAAGAAATTAGATAAATTAGAGACTACACCTCCTAAAGTAAGAATGAATCTCTATGCTGATTATTATTATCAATTTGAAATGAAAATGTTTGGTAATGAGCTGTGTATCATATTCCTACATGCACATAAACATGATTTTTTTTTAAAGCCATCGTCCAACCATACAAATTATAAATTGATCTCCATAGTTTTCATACAAATATGTTGTATTGAAATATTTAGTAGTAATATAGAATTATGAATTCAACATAAATTTATGTTAAAAATTGGAAATTCAGATTCATTGATTTAATTTAGATTGGATGAATTATAAAATGAGATGTATTAAGAATGAGTCAGAAAAAATCATTGAAAACAACAGAAAGAACAATTTTAACTATGCACAAATTATTCTGTTGTATTTCAAGATATCAGATCTCAAATAGTGAAAGGGTAGGGATTTCAAAATAATTAAATAAATAAAACTATAATAGTTTTTGGAAAAAGCTGAAACAAGCATTAAATTCAATTAATTTTACAAAATTTTAAAATATGGAGCCAAAAGGATTTCAGCATGGCCATATTTAAGATTTCTTGTGTTGAAATTCATTAAAATTAATAGGAAGAAATGTATGTGAGAAGAATTTATAGATTAGGTTTATAATATATAGCCTATTTATTACTTTTGCAATCCTCAGGCTGAATAAAACTGTTTAATGTTGTATAATCAATCTGATGTGTTTTAGGGTAATGGTAATAAGCCCACATATATTTCACTAATTAAAAAATGAGTTTTTGTATACAAATTTCATTCATTGAAGATCACAGCATACCAAAGGTAATGGATATTGATTAGAATACATTTAATGCATTTGCATAGAAGATGGAGAATGTAAATGTCATAGATAAAACATAGTGATTTTATATCACTTTTCAATCTTAAATATTACAAGGGGATAAAGAAATATTATGTCCCAGGTACTATTGATATTTTATTTGCCATTGACGGCAATTAGGGGTAAAAAATTAGTAGTTCCATTAACCAAATTAAAATCTGCCAATGCTTAGCCATAGCACTTGTTACAACTCTTATCAATGAATATTAGATGGAAATATTCAAGTTTGGCAAAAATTGGACCCACCTAACAGAAAAATACCCAAAAAATTTAAACTTTGCCACAGGTACACTCAAAATCTTGAAATCAGCGTACTTTAGTTGACTATAGTATAAAAATTTTAAGCATTAAAAATTATTTGAGAATTAACCACTTTCAGCAACCAACTAGTTCATCAGGAATGTCAATTCTGTTTAATTAAAAATTTCTGTTGTATTACATTGCATATTGAAACAAGTTAAAAAGTAGAAATATGGATTTTTTTTTTTTTTTTTTTTTTTTGTGAACAAGCTCTGTTGGCTTAAATTGTTTATAGTGCAAAAAGTTATAAAATTAGATTTTATGAGACTCCACTAGGCAAATTTGATCAATTAGAAAGTTTTTCTTTTCCAGTCAACAAAATCATTAGAAAAAACCCCCAAATAACTCTATCTTCAAAACCAAATGAATTATAATACAAAAAATATTGACTTATGCTATTTTTTCACATCACATAAAACACTGTTTCTTCAGTGGAAATATTGGCCATTTACAAATTGATAATATAAATTTTTAAATTAAAAATGCAATAGTGTGTGTCAAAAAAAAATCCAAATTGTCCTCAAATAAAGCTTTGATAAACATACATAAACAGTTTATTAATACTGATATTGATCATCAAGAACAATCAGAAAATATTTTTGAAATTTTTATTGTGCTTGTAATCTTCTGCCCTAAAAAAAAAACAAAAAAACAAGTTTTTTAAAAAAAGAAATTTAATTCAAAAGCATAATTTAACATATAAACCATATTTTGTAAATCTTTGATTTAAATAATTTAATTTATATGTTGTGGTGAGTTAATGCTTTATTAAGTGATAGGTGGCAAGGTAAAAGGAAGGGAGTAATAAAAAAAGAGGTAAAAGGGAACCACTAGCTCTTAAGAATGTTAATGAAAGTTGCATTAATGATTTTATGGTAAGTTTAGTTTTTTATGACACTGACTAGCTGAAGGATAAATTATAAAATTTCTTAATAAGTAACTATATGTTTTTTTTTTTTTTTTTTTTGTGAAATAAAATTATTTTAGTAGTATAATTTAATGCTTTTTATAATTCACTTCTTTTAGAGAATGAAGCTTGAAACTGATAGTATCTCCCAAGAAAATTCTAGCAATTCTAGTGAAGAGTCTCAGCCCAGTCGATGTGATTATTGTTTATTTACGGCAAGTGCAAACAGAAAAGGGGAACCTGAGGAACTGCTCACTTGTAAGGATTGTGGAGCAAAAGGTAGCTGTTATTTGTATCATTATTTTTGTATTAAAATATTTGTTTAATTTTTCCCATCAGCTAAATTACTGATAAGATGCATTGTTATGTAATGGATCTTAAAAAAGAAATTCTATCTTTAAAAGATATCTTCTGGTGAACAGCATATTATAAGGCATATGCTTGTAGCAAAGCTTTCTCCTTATTAAGTTTTTTTTTTTTTTTTTTTTTTTTTAGCATTTTAAAAATGTGACGAATGCTTGATTGCAATAAGTAACATTCATGTTTAAATTTAAAATTTTTACTACTGAAAAAAATACTTATATCATTAGAAATAATATTTGTAAAATGGATTTTAAAAAATGTGCACATATAAAATACTTAAAAATTGTTCTTCCTAAATTAGTGTAAATATGTATTTTAAGCACTGCATATCTCTTGTGAATAATCAGAATTTTTAAAGATATTAAATTACTATCTACCAAAACCTAATTACCTATGAAATTGATGACAAAACAACTATTTATGGTTTTGCAATGTTTCTAATAAAGGATGGGTTTTATTGCATTTTTTAAAAACTATAACATTTGCTGTGATGAATTATTTAAAAACATAATATGTCATTCATGAACATCATTTATAACACTTATATGAATTAACATTTAAAAGCAAAATATGATTAATATGGACTTTAAATCCCTCCATATGTAAGCTAACACTTTACAAAAGTTTTAGCGAACGATTATGTGATATTTAAATGTATATATAATCCTTTTGTAGAAACAAACAAAGAATTGTGCAAACTTATTGAAATTTTAAAGAAATGTGTTGTCTTTTTTACTTAGTTTACTTGGATAGTTTTTAATAAATATATTTATTCTTTTATAGCTCATCCTAGCTGCATGGAGTATACTAAATTGTTATATGAAAAATATCCTGATTCACAGAATTGGCAGTGTCCTGACTGCAAAACATGTATTGTCTGCGAAGAAAATAATTCAACAGTAAGAATCTTCTTACATTATTCAATTCATAAATTTAGATTTATTTAATGATTTATTCTTGAGAATTCATAAGCATTGTGCATTTTTAAGAATTATTTCTTCTTAAAGCAGTTATAATCAAAATACATGCCAAATATAGAAATTTTGGCCATCATATAGGTGTAAAAAAAAGCCCTGTATTTCGCCTTATAAAGTCTTTCTACTAGAAGTGAATTTTTGCATTTATATCTACTATGCTAAAAGAAAAGTGATTCTTCATATTAAAATTTGTGTGAGTGGACTGTGATGAGAGTTTGCGTTTCAAGATTGGAAGCCCCGGATTCAAAGCATGATTCACCAAAGATGGTATATGTTTAAGATAATGTATGTATTGGCTAGGGGCAAAAGGAAAAAAAAGAAGAAAAACTTCATTGATGAACGGCCAATTCGCTGTAGAGGACTCTCATGTAAAGTCATTATTATAACATTAAGCATAATGCATTCTATACAATCAAATCAAGATAGCATGTCTATAAAAGAGGAGGTATTATGTGTTCTATATTACTGAAGTTATTATAATATACTCTATATATTATAAAGAGAGTATTATATTGGAGCTTGAGATAAATTTAATGTTGACGGTTGACAGTCGTGGAAGCTTTAAATTGTTGCTTTAATATTTCCTTTTATTTCTTATGAAATAAATTAATTAAATATGAGCTTTAATTTTACTTTTAAAATGAGGCCATACAATGTATAAGGGCACCAATGCCACTCAAACACCTTGTTCCTTCCCAATTTGATGCTTTTTATTTACTCCCAACCAAGCCAAAAAAATTTCATATCCAAGACTGTATTCTCAAATAAGATACCTCCCCTCCTCTCCACATAATAAAATGTTATTTTGTATCTGCCCCTTATTCCAATATCATCTGCTCATAACTTGATTCACACAACTGCTGCCATTTGGTCAATTACTGGAAAGTTTCTTCTTCAATTAGCTTCATTCTTTTACATCTGTTATTCTAAGATTTATTCTGTTTTGTTTAGTATGGAAATTAGTAGCAGATTTTATTTAAATAAATAGTGCAGTTCAATAAAATTTGTAAAATTTTATTCAAAAGACTGGAGTTTTACATTTGCTATTATTGATTGCCTTTCATTTTTTACTAAGATTAAATAAAATTGATTTATGAAAATGGTAGACTTTATTTTGAACAATAAAACTTTTAGGACTAGATCAGAATTGGGGCTGTTCAGCCATAAATTATGCTACAATCATGTTATTGTTCTAGGTAAGGGAATGTTATAAATAATAAGGACTTGAATTTGTGAACTCATCAGATAAAGGATGTGTGGTTTTTAACTAGTTCTGATTCTGTTGGCTGATGAATTTTTCATCCGAACACATAACATAGAAACTTTGATTTTCTCCGAGTTCATTGAATGTATGAATTTAGCCTTTTTTTTTTTTTTTTTTGCAGTAAAGGCAATTAAATCAATGATTATAAGAAGCCAATGTTTTATGCCATAATCAAAAAGTGTTGCAAAAAAAAAAAAAATATGCAGACGTTGTGGATTAGATGTGTATGTTTCTCAATTCAATTTTTTGCTAAACTTAATATAGTAACTTAGACCTGACAATTCACGGACAAGACAAAACTTTTTTTTTTTATGTCATGGAAGTGTTAAATCTAATGATAACAAAATTGTCCTCCAAAGAAGATAAAAAGATTGAAGAATAAACATATAGGTTTTATACTATGTATAGTCTTTAAATTTAAAACTTCTTAAAAATGGCTTACGTATAAGCTTTTGATCAGATATTAAACCTATTAATAAAATGTATTTATTTTACATTTTCCATATGTTTTAAAATAAAAAATGTAAATCATGTCTAGTAAAATCATTGTTGGTAAAATTAAACAATTAAATCCTCTTTGAAATTTCATATTCTTTGGTTAATATAAATTAATTTAATTAACACAGCTGATGAATGGATCTTTAAAAATATAGCCAGTATTCACTTCATAGCTTTTGTTTGCAATTTCATAGGACTAAGTTTTTATTTTTTATAAAAAAAAAACTAATTATGGAAAGTTTTGTTGCATTTTAAAAGTATCATTTAGAAACTTGGTATTATTATATACACTTATCGGTATTATTATACCAATTGTATTATAATTGGTATAATTATTATTATGATTCTGTTGGTATTATTATACCAATACAATTATTGGTTGGTATTGGTAATTGTGTTATTTGTAATTAATCTGTTCAGCAAAACAGTAAATTTCATTAAAGTCTGCTGCTGTATTGGCTGAAAAGTAAATCAGGCTTAGAAATTAGTTTGGCATATTTTAATTTAACTATTTATTTTTATAAAAACCTGCAAAATGTATCTTAGTTTATTATTAATATCTGATATATCATATTTTTTCAACTAAGAATTGGAACGAAAAAAAAGGAAAATTAATAAATTTGTATATCACACAAAAATTATGACACAAATGTTTTTTAATGAAGCATGTATGGCATTATTTATTTTTCATTACAGACTGATTTGCTTACTTGTTACACTTGCTTCAATGCTTTTCATATGAATTGTCATAATCCGGCCATTACAACCAAGCCGACAGGTATTTAAAAATATATGTATTTGTATTTTCCTTATTATTTTTTGTATATTTCCTAATATTTTATTATATCATTTTATTTAACCCTAGAAAATTACAACATGCATTACTTTTTTTAATTTTTTTACAAAAAAAAATAATGTTTAAATAACTGCAAATAATTTTGAAAATTGTTTTTAAAGCATTTTAATTATTCTTTTTATGAAATGTTTAAAAAAAAATTTAAATAGCTCTATTATGAATTAAATAATATTCCATCAACACAAATCACATTATAAAAATTCTGCAATAAAATTAAAAGCCGCTTTTTACATATATATATATATATATTTTACACTGCAATATATATATATATATATATATATATATATAGTATTTTTAATTATGGAATATTTTCCCAAGTTTCCAATTTAAATCTAATTCTTGCACCATTATTGTCATATATCGGCCTTTTCTACAAATATTTATCAGATAATTTCCAAACACTTAATATTGTCCTTTGGAAAATCGTGTCTAGCTTATTAATGGAAATAAAGACATGTAGCCAAATGACTACATTATGTATTATAAGATTAATGCTATTTAACCCTTTCAAATCACAGCTTGTCAGCTGTAAAATGTACAATAATGCAATATATATATATATATATATATATATATATATAATTGAAATGCATTTTTAAATAAAATAATTTACCTTTCAGTTGCCCAAAATTTACATATTTTGATTTTGATCCTCTGAATTGTGTTTCGAAAATATTATATCTTTATTTCTTTAAAATATATATATATAGATAACATATCTTTAAAATAGAAATGAATATGTACTAAATGAAATATGTTTATGTTTGGGAAATATAAAATCTGACTTGAAACTATAAATTAGCAAATGAAGGAAAGTGAACAAAAAAAAAAAAAAAAACTGAGAGGGCAAATTTAATCTTGGATACGAGGAAACAATTAGATGAGCTCTAAACTTGAACTTCAAAACCTGTCAGCAAGCTTCTACGAAATTCTAAGGGAAAAATAAATACCTACTTACTTCTGATGTGATATAGCGATGCAAAATTAGCAAATTTTGATGCTTTTGAGATCAAAATGGCATGCATCTCCTGATATGTGTATTGCTAATTTTATGACACATTTTTTGTGTTCTTTCTTCTTCTTCATCATCATTATTATTGTTATTTTCATTTTTATTGTTCATCAAATTTTCAGTGCACATTTATATAACTAATAAGATTTTAAAAGAAAAAACAAGTTTTTAAAATAATATTGAGAAGGAGGAAGATTCTAACTTTGCATGCTTAATGGTAGAGCCATTATTGATCCTATTTTGATGATTTGGTGACAGAAATTTAATGCTAGATTTTGGATTTTATTAAAATATGTAAATTATATGAAGTTTACAAAAATTTTTGAATTTTTCACACCAATGTAATATTGTATTTTTTTTTTATTTGGTGGCAAAGTTATGTATTCAGAAATAATAAATAACACCTCTACAATATATTGTATTGTAATGTGATATTTTAATGTTTAAAATTAAAAGATTTTTTTTTTTTTGCTTTAGGGAAATTAAAAATTTCTTTTAAAAACTAGCCACCAGGCTAAAAACCAGCAGGCTGTTTCACTAAGGATACTAATTGTATTTAATTTCTATTAAATCTCTTAAACATAATTTCAAGTCCATTATTCTATTAATAAACTATTTTTAAGCATCAAATTGTCAGATATTAAAGCCATGTTAATTTAATAATTTTATGTTTTTTTTTTTTTTTTTTTTGTCTGTTTTGTACTTGAACCTTTCTAATAGAGACCAGTCTCATGACATCATGGCACTTATAAACATATAATTGGCCAGTTTATGTAAATTTTGTGGTACTATAACTTCCTTTTTTTTTTTCCTAAGCTATATAGGTACAAGTCCTTTTCCCTTAATTTTCAGCAATGGGTAAAAAATTGTGTTCAAATATTTTCTGAAAATAATTAAAACTGTTTGTATTTCAGGGCAACAGTGTAACCTAATGCTAAAAATAAGCTAATCTTTTTTAATCTTTGAATGAATCTTTAAAATAAAATTACCAAAATTAAGTAAAACAATACACAATTAATAAGTTAGTATCATTAAAAAAATAATTTTTAGAATTTTGAATCAGTATAAAAATTCTTTTTCTGTAATAATGTTTTTATAAATTTATACAAAACCTCTAAAATCTAGCTTAATTTTTAATTTATTAAAATTTTTAAAAAAAGGACTCTGAAGCATACAAAATTACCTTTCAAGGTATTTATGTGCTAAATTTAGTAGCTGTAGGTTACAAACAAAACAGTCTTACGTTTAGAGTACCAAGACGCTGACATTCGTCTTTATTATTAGTATAGATGAAAAAGAGATAAAAATAAAAAGATGATCCAAAGAAAATTTGAATAAAATAGAGATTTAAGGGGGAAAAAAGATAAACTTGTTGCTTTTGGTGATAAATAATTTTCTGTTATTTGTGGTTACTCAATATTTTGTTTAACCATTTTATGTAATTTGCTATTAATAACTTTATTCTAATTTTGATAGGCATGCAATTTGTACTACTTTAGAAGACTTAAACTATTATTGGACAATCATCTCCTAATTTTCTAATATTTTATTTAAAATTTGTTCTTTAATTTGAAATGCAAACAATTAAAATTCAACTAATACAGTAACTTTCTTGCTGAAATTAAACATATTCATTAAAAATATAATGACAAAAAGTGAAATAATTTAGTTATTAAATATTAGAGAATTATTTAATAAAAATTTCTCTTATCTT
The DNA here is from genome assembly GCF_947563725.1 of Argiope bruennichi. NCBI lineage: Eukaryota > Metazoa > Arthropoda > Arachnida > Araneae > Araneidae > Argiope > Argiope bruennichi. The sequence goes on along the minus strand of NC_079158.1, from coordinate 112,431,517 downwards.
AAAAAATAATCAGCGCACTACAATAAAATGCTGTTTTGATTCTATAAGAACACATCCAATTAAATTATAGGAAATAGTAGTATTGTTTTAAAATGAGTATAACAATTTTTCATCTCTGCTTGCTTATTGAATTAAACTTTAATTTTAATAACAAAAATTTTATAACAAGCATCTTTAAGTAAAAACCATTTCAATTTTTAAAAAAAATAGATCGTATCTTCATAACTTCAATATAACAATAGAAGAAAAATCCATCTATATCTATACTTATAATAAAGCTCAATGTGTGTGTGTGTGTGTGTGTGTGTGTGTGTGTGTGTGTGTGTGTGTGTGTGTGTGTGTGTGTGTGTGTGTGTGTTGGCGCTCTAAAGGCCAGGTCATTTGACATACAGCTACCAAATTTGGTACATGCATACCTTAGAGGTCGGGATTGTGCACCTGGGGTCCCTTTTTTTGAAATTTTAATTAGAATTTTAATTAATTATTAAAAACTAACTTTCCCGCCAAAATAATCTTCCATTTTCCCCAACGCCAACTTTTCCGCCAAAATAATCTTCCATTTTCCCCAACGCCAAATGATTTAGGCTTTAGTTCTTTTTTTCTCCCAACAGTAATGAGGCTAGGGTTAAGATTTTTCGGCGGATTATTTCAAACGATTCTTTTTATTTTCTTAATGTTTTATGCATTTAAAATTAAACATTGTTAATTAATCCATGTTTCAGATTCATTCTGAAGTACTTTTGAATTAAAATAACACAGAATAAAGGAAATTAAAAATGTATAATCTGCATAGCGTTACCCCAACTGGTGTAGAAAAATTCACGCATTTGCGTTACCGTAAAAGGCGAAGAAAATTCGCGCATGCGCACTGTGTTCTGATTGTTGGCATGGCAACCATTAACAACGGACGATTTAAATTACTTTTAGGTTAGTTGTATGCTTTTGTAAGTAAATTTTATTTATGTTAGTTATATATTTTTTTGTATATGCTTATAGTTTTAAGTACATCGTTTTTTAAGTAGTTTTTTTAACCTGTTTTCAATGATTTAAATTATTTTTAGGCTAATTGCATGCTTTTGTAATTAAATTGTATTTATGTTAGTTATGTATTTTTTGATATATGCTTATAGTTTTAAGTACATCGTTTTTTAAGTAGTTTTTTTAAACCTGTTTTCGACCGATTATTTTAAACGATTCATTTTATTTTCTTAGTGTTTGATGCATTTAAAATGAAACATTGTTAATGAATCGATCTGTTCATGATGAATCTGAGAAAATTTTGTTGACAAATTCTTGAGATATTATATAAATTAAGAAAGATATTCTTTAGTGCCCATAAAGTTTAAACGCTCAGTGACTCTATTATCAGTAATCATATTATTAAAAAAAATGCTTTGTTTCAGTAAAAAATATTATTATATTAATTGCAGATTAATCCTTTACACTTTAATTTAAAGCATAAATTCTACGAGGGGTAACAGAAAATTAGAGAGATACATATCACGTTATGACTGAAGGCCTTTATAATATTATGAGTGAATTATATGACTATCAAAATTTGAAGTTTTAAAATATTTTGCTGAAGAATCTATTAAAGTTGGAATTGCATAAAATATTTAATTATTAAAATTTTAACGAACATTAAGATTGGCGAACCGGCTGGTCGCCAAAGGCGGCTAGTAATGAAATATTTTTAACAACAATGGTAACGATTTAAATATCATTACAACCATGGAATAAATTCTTGTGAAATACACTTAACCTATTTTTTAAATGAATTGAAAGCAAAAAAAAAAAAAATAATAATAATATGGCAAAAAAAAAAAAAAAATGGATCTTTGTAAGTTTATCCTTTAACAAGTGAAATCACATCTTAACAGCAAAATACGACAAAAGTGACTACCAGCTTGATGATAGTAATTAGATACAGTTTATGTATCTTCCTTGATGCTTGAAAAGTAACTAGTGGTCATTTTGTGTAACGACCTCGCCCGACGGATGAAATCCAATCAAAACAGAACCAAAGCTGGAATTCTAGCTTTCAATGCATAAGTATACTCAGAGGGTAATTCCGAACTGTTAGCAGTTCTTTATATTCCGGGCTGGTAATCGTTTCTCCCTTATTTTGCCGCTAGTGATTCGTCCTCTTAAATTCGAATGTGTGAACAAGGTATTATTATAGACGGGGAAAATTTATAGCAATATTAAAAGAAAGGTGCAGCGGCCAAACAGGCGATAAATGACTGTTTGTTTCGCCAACTGGCGATAAGCATCAATCATACCTTTGGAGATGAACTTTGCTCTCCAACGGATACGAGTGATTCACTTCCTGCCTTCGCCAGCTGGCTTAGAACGTCTGTCTCCTGCTGGTCGATGGAATTACGGCCAATGTATCATATTCTATATTTGTTAATTTAATTTGTAATTAAAATTTATTTTTGTTATTTAAATGGCTGGCAGTTTTTATTAAGTAAAAATGTTTTAATACTTTAATTTAAAGTAAATTTGGCAATGCGTGTTAAACCACGCACCAAAAAGGCTTCATTCCGGTGTCCCTTGCGAGTGTCTACTCTTTTATGCATTCCTGCAGTCTGTCAGTCTGAATGCAATAACTGAAAAACGTAACGGTTTGTGTAAATGAAATTTAGTTTGCAATCTTACAATTAAAATTGTAGTTTTATGCCGCCATTAATTTCAGTGACATCCAAAATGCTTTATTATACTACAAAACACAGATTTTGCTGTGTAGAACCCTGAAAATAAAAATTTGAGTGCTTGTAGAATTTATTAGTTTTGCGTTACGCTTTACGAATTTTCTCAAGGCTCCCAATTTTTAAGCGAGTGATAAGGGTAATAATATTTGTATTAGGGAGTATACGAGAAGTTCCGGAGAGACTATTCCTTCTAGTTTTGCTTTGGAAATTCATAGTTAGACAATTTTGTTTTTCCAAATGTGTACCGTGATTCCATTGTTGTATTGATGTTTTGTTCACTGCAAGACAAATTTGAACGTGCACAGTGAACAGTTGTACTCTGAGTTCACAAATGTAGATTCTGTCGTCCATATCTGAAATTTGTACTCGTCTTCCCGGACCGATTAAGTAGAATTCTTAATCATAAATTTTTTTAGAAAATTCTATTGGTATTGAAAAACAGAGTTTGCTAAAAATGCATGATTAAAAATTCTAATTAAAGAAACCAGGAGAATAAAAATATATATTTATAAATATTATAAAAAATAAAATAAATTATTTTCATGAAAAAAATGTATGCACTATAAAGAAGGTATAAAGAAAAAAAAATTTAAAACCGCAATTATGCAGCATTCACACGAGGCCAACTATTGCGCGCAATAGAAGGCCACGCCCATCTCAGGAAGATCACGTGACCACGATGGTACAGTGGCAGGTAGTTGTTTCGTCGGGGCATGAGTAAAAATGAGAAGTATGGCAATTTTTCTTATACAGTTTACGCAATACTTTCTTTTCTACTGTACTTAACACCGTACTTTTTCCCCAAAACTTCAAAAGAAATACTGTAAAATTTAGAATCTCGGAATTAAAAATAATCTGCTATACATTATATCATTGATTATGAGTGCAATTCATAAAAGATAATTGTAATTTTTTCAACTTCTCAGAATGATAGGACACAAAGAATGTTCGTAAGAGTTAAATTTTAGTACTTTTATTTTGTTTTTTAAACAGCAGCTGCATTTGAGACATTTTGTTTTTTAAAGAGCCGCATTTGAGGCTTTATGCTTTACAAACCTTTATTGGTTTGTTTTCTTTTATAGTTGCTGAATTGCTAGTGATTGGCAATTTTTATAACTGCAATATTTATTCTTTATGTAGGAAAATATTTAAAAAAAATCACTGATAAAAATTAGTTAGTAAATTAAAAAAAAATATTTCTCACAAGTCTTTTTTGAAACGACATAAATAAGAATTATGATGAATATTCTATTTGCTTTTTTTTTAATATGTCGAAATTTAAAATAGTAATTGTCTATGACGTAATGCCTAAGGATATTTCCGAATAATAACAATAATAAAACAGACAAAAAAAAATTGTAGCATCTGTTCAAGTTCACCTTGAGTTTTTTAAAAACATTCTGGCTGGTAATTCAACTAAAAGAAAATATATTTTTAAAAAATAGCTGATGTTCCTAGTACAAAAAAAAAAAATAGCTTAGAGACGCCTTTCCTCTATTCTTGCTGTAGTCATCAGGAAACCGGCGCATGCGCAGTTTCTGTTGAACTTTGATACGTTTCTTTTTTATATACTTAGCTATTCGGAATTTGTAATGTCTAATTAGCGATGTAACGTAGAACGATTTTTCTTTGTGTTCGTATTCGTCAATAAATGTTATTCTATGTTTTATGATATCTTCGATTCATTGAAAGCTAGAAATAGATTTTAGATGTAGATCCTAAATAACTAAAACCACATCATAGAATTACAATGGCGCGATTACATTTAGATTTATTTGATGAATGTTCTGGCGCCATATAATAAATACATCCACCAGCTGATATTTTTTGAGATTGCGGCAACCCATATAAGAATTCCCGGGGGGAAAGAACTATTATTCAAAATTCTATTTGGTGAAACAGGAAGTTAGAAAGGATCAAAACGCTAGTTTATTTTTGAGAATACTATTAACTAGGAAGGGTCAAAGCTTTAATTTATGACTTGTTCAGAATTATAGTAATTGTATTAGCAGTTCAGGAACGGATTTCCAATGCTTAAGACTACTGGAGTGTGTGAAGGCTTTGGCAGGTCAATCAAAAAATGTCATTTATCCAGTTGCCAGACTGATGTATTTGTAAAAAAAAAAAAAAAAAAAAAAAAATTCTATTAATTATAAAATATTAATTTATACTTATAATAAAGCTCAATGTGTGTGTGTTGGCGCTCTACAGGCCAGGCCATTTGACATACAGCTACCAAATTTGGTACATGTATACCTTAGAGGTCGGGAATGTGCACCTGGGGTCCCTTTTTTTGAAATTTTAATTAGAATTTTAATTATTAATTAAAAACTAACTTTCCCGCCAAAAAAATCCTCCATATTCCCCACCGCCAAAAAAATCTTCTATTTTCCCCATCGCCAAATGAGTAAGGCTTCAGTTTTTTTTTTCTCCCAACAGTAATGAGGCTAGGGTTAATATTCTTCGGCGGATTATTTCAACCGATTCTGTTTATTTTCTTAATGTTTTATGCATTTAAAATTAAACATTGTTAATTAATCCATGTTTCAGATTCATTCTGAAGTACTTTTGAATTAAAATAACACAGAATAAAGGAAATTAAAAATGTATAATCTGCATAGCATTACCCCAACTGGCGTAGAAAAATTCATGCATTTGCCTTACCGTAAGTGGTGAAGGAAATTAACGCATGCGCATTATGTTCTGATTGTTGCCATGGCAACCATTATCAACGGATGATTTAAATTATTTTTAGGTTATTGCATGCTTTTGTAAGTAAATTGTATTTATGTTAGTTATATATTTTTTGTATATGCTTATAGTTTTAAGGACATCGTTTTTTAAGTAGTTTTTTTTTAACCTGTTTTCAATGATTTAAATTATTTTTAGTTTAGTTGCATGCTTTTGTAATTAAATTGTATTATGTGCAGATGTTCAATTATAGTGCATAATAAAGATTGCCAGCTTTGGCGCATTATCGCAACTTGGCGAAGAAGGGGGTTAAACTCCGGTTCAACCTATTTAATTAATAAAATTTAAACGAACATTAAGATTGGCGATCCGGCTGATCGCCAAAGGCGGCTGGTATTCAATATACAGTAGACTCTCGATTATCCGCGGGCGGGTTATCCGCGGTGCGGATTATCCGCGCCTGCCGCACAAAGTTTTTTTTTTTTTTTTTTTTTTTTGACTGATTGTTTCGAAAAGGTGCAGTTTTACAGTTATGCTTTTGTAATTACATAATACATTACAGTATTAAAACAGTACATATGTATTAATTTTTCTGTGTATCCTTGACGCCTCTCGTAAATACTAAGCACTTTTCTGTTTTCATTAACAAAATGCATTTTAGGTTAGTTTTGAGTGATATACTAAAATATTAAGCGTTAGTTAAACATTTCCTGCTGTTTATTTTACGTTTTATTGTACATAAAACGATTTTTCAAAGCTGAAATGACTGTTTTCTCTTTTGCAATACCCGTTTTTAGCTTTTTTTCGGATCATCCGCGATTTTTGTTATCTGCGGCGGCCGCGCCACCCAATTCCGCGGATAATCGTGAGTGTACTGTATATATATATATTGAATTTCATTTATTAGTTAAATTAAGGCATAATAATATGTTCCTGACAATTCTGAATTAAAAATTACAATACTAACTATTCACTTAACTTCCTATGTTATGTTATATTTCATTTTTATTTCCTTGTAATCTATCATGATAATTAAATACTTTTATTTAAAGAAATTCTTTAATAATTTGATTAATTTCTCAAGAATTTTGATATTTTAGTAATTTTTTTCTTGATATGCATATAAATAATTAAATAAATTTCTTCACAAAATTACTAAAATAGAAAAACTAAAATGAATCAACTTTTTGAGTACGATGATATATGTCGAAGGTAACATGAAATGGGCCCGTTCTTGCAAGAGGGTTCTTGTAATTTTCACTGCATGGGAACACAAAATGTAGGGTTTTGTGTACGTGCTGCGAAGTGGGATATTGACTGAGAAATATTTTAATCTGTTACTTACTTACCTTAGACATAGTATGCGTTTGATAGAATTTCTGAATCTATTTCAGTAAAGTATATAAAGAAGGTCCTTATAAGGTTTTTGTATAAAAGTCGAAAAAAAGAATGGCATTAAAATTTTTTATTCAGAATGCGTAGAGGAAATTGGAAGAATGAAATCGAATCAACGATGTATTTTACATTTCGTCGGTTTCTTATTTGGCGTTTTATACAATATCTAGGAAATATTTTATCATTTTATACATTTTCCAAAAGTATTTAGGGATTCTTTAGAATATGGGATTTTAAATTTTTCCGTAGCCATATGTACTTATGAAAAAGATAGCATTATAAGAAAGCATAGATAACATTAAAGATAATACTTGTTGCAGCTTCACGCCGATAGATGGCGTGTCTGTCGAGTAAGAAGTTAATGTTGTTATATCTTAACGTTTAGTGTGTAAGAACGATTCTGTGATCTAGACGTAGCATCAATTGTGAGAGGTATCCTAATCTGTAACAGTCTACCTGAAGGGGCACAAAAAATGTGCCGGAAAATAAAATAGTGTTCACCAGAAAGAAATAAGTTTTATTTGGAGATAATTACATTAAGTGGTCTGTCCACTACGCAGTATTGAACCATCGAGAGTTTTGAGAAAAAGTTGGCAAGTGTCGTTTATGCCGCATGTGTTTACTTGATATTGTTCTCAGTGATTTCTGAATCGTTAGAGTGATCTCCAATGGATATAAAGTGTAAATTCCTATGATTGGATTATTGTGTCCATTTTAGGTTCAAGGGAACTGTGAGTACACTTTTTTTTTTTTTTTTTCCAAATTTGTGTATTAGTTTCGTTTTTATGAGTTGCTTATATTCAGAGTTCTCTTTTCAAAATGTTTTCAAAACTTAAGAAGAGTGAATTAATTGAAGTTGCCGAGGAACTAGAAATTGATATTCCTTCGGGTGCCAAACTAATTACTATTAAAGATTTAATTGAAAAGAGCAAGATCTATAAAAGATAATTATGAATTCGTAAAAACTGTGGTTGAGTCAATAATTGAAAAGAAAAAAGATTATGAGAAAAATGAAGCACAGAAACTAGAATTGGAAAAACTTAAACTCGTGCAATTAGAAAAACAACTTGAGCTTGCGAATTTACAAAAAGATTAAACACAAAAGGTTAATGTGACAAATAGCGATTCCGATTCAAATTTTAGTTTAGAAAGTTTGATAAAAAGTGTCAAAACTTTAACTACACCAGTTCCTACACGAGCAGAGTCGTATAATTTATTTTTCCAATCGCTTGAAAGAGCTTTCAAAACCAAAAATGTCCCAGAACAATTCAAGTCAGAGATCCTATTAAATATCTTAGGCGTAAAAGTTGCGAATTTAATGATATATTTAAATGAGGATGAATTGTATATGTACGACAAATTAAAGGAATTAGTGTTAAAAGAATTTCAATCCACCCCACAAGAAGTTTTAAATAATTTCCGTAAAGCGAAAAAACATCCAAACGAAAGCTATATCCAGTTTGCATTGCGACTTAGTGCAGCTTTTGATTACTATTGTCAATTAAATGATTTCAAGAAAGTTTGTGAACTCATGGTTTCCGAAAAAATATGAGTCACCTGCGAACAGTACGCATTCATTCACTGCTACCAACTTAAATGTAAACAAAAGGGTTTTAACTACTGCAAATGTGATGATTCAGAATAATGTAGGAATGTTTACGAATGCACGAGCGTTACTGGATGTCGGTAGTATGAGTCATTTCATTTCAAAACGGTTAGCCGATAAATTGAATTTGAAAAAAGAAAAACGAAACATCGTGGTTTCTGGACTAAATCAATTATCTTCTGTTATTAACTGGATCGTAAAAACGAAAATTTCGAACGTTAGTGGAAACTTTGAAAAGGGAATTGAGCTATTGGCATATAACAGATTGTATCCCCTCCAACAATTTGACATTGATACGCTAGAATTAGATAGTTTCAATTTAGCGGATGTGAGATTCAATGAACCTAGAGAGGTGGATATTTTATTAGGTGCCCAAATATTCTATGAACTTAGATCAGGTTGTGTTTGGATTTGTTGCTACCAAAAGTTTTCCAATCGAAAACGAAACTAGTGTTCATTGTGGATTGATAATAGAAGATTTGGATGGAAGTTTTGGGAAATTGAAGTTGTTGAGGGGGATAACTTACAAAATGATAGTTTAATATGTGAAGATCATTTCATGAAAACACATTTCAGAAATGACGATGGAAGCTATGTCGTTAAAATGCCGTTTAAAATAGACCCCCCATGTTTCGGCGAGTCAAAACACATTGCTACTAAAAGATTTAAATCACTTTGGCAACGTTTGAGGGGAGAACCAGAGTATATGAAACTATGCAGGGAATTTTTAACTGAGTATAAGAATTTGGGACATATGCAGACAACTTGCGAAACTCCAAGGTATATTATACCTCACCATGGCGTTTTTAGGTCAGAAAGTAGTACTACAAAATTACGCGTTGTTTTTAACGCATCAGAGGCAACGTCATCTGGACAGTCGCTTAATGATAATTTCTATTCAGGATCTGTTGTCCAAGATGATTTGTTCGCTATTTTGTTGAGGTTTCGAAAACATTCTATAGTTTTCACCGCCGATATAAAAAAAGATGTATCGTCAAATTTGGATACATCCAGATCAGTGTGATTTACAATGTATTTTATGAAAGGATATAGAGGAAGAGAAATTACGTGTATTTAAGTTGCTCACTGTTACCAAATGCGCTCCTTACTTGGCGACCAGAGTACTAAAACAAATATGCTGTGATGAGCAGGACAATTATTCTTTAGCCGCTGCTGCTGGCAAGAATTTTTAGTCGACGATATACTTAGTGGTGACGAGGATTTATCTTCTGCCATTGAACTACAAGACCAGTTAATACATTTGTTAAAATCGGCTGGTATGGAGCTTCACACTTGGAACTCAAATAATCCTGTTTTGTTACAAAAAGTTCCAACGTCGGACCGAGAATACAATTTCGATAACCCTAACTCAGCAACTTTAAAAACTTTGGGATTACAATTCAATCCTGAAAAGGATACATTTAGTTTTAGTATTCAAAAAATTGTGTGAGTCTTGCAACAAAAAAATCAATGCTATCGGACATATCCAGATTGTTTGACCCTTTAGGTCTCTTAGGACCTTTTATAAGATGTTCTTGCAGAAGTTGTGGATTTTGAGAATTGATTGGGATGATGAAGTTCCCTTACACTTAAATAGAGTGGGAAAAATTTAGTTCTGAACTGAGTCAATTGAAAAATTTAAATGCAGAACGTCATGTGTTATGTTCTGAAGCTCGGCCTGGAGAGATAAAGGTGTCACTCTTAGGCAGCAAATCTCAAGTGGCTCCTATCAAAGAAATTAGTATCCCACGTTTGGAGCTGTGTGCAGCGAATCTGCTTTCCAAGCTTACAGTTAAGGTTCTGTCATTATTGCAACTAGACATTCATGGAGTACATTTGTACTCAGACTTTACCTTGGTGCTTTCTTGGATCAAAACTCCACCCACATCGTTGAAAACTTTTGTTGCTAATCGAGCTCTAGGATTCAAGAGTGTACTAAGAACTTCCAAGGGCATTATGTAAATACTGCTGAGAATCTTGCGAACTTGATATCTCGAGGAGTTTTTACTTCAAAGATCCAAAAGTTGGACATTAGGTGGAATGGACCGTCTTTTCTTTTATCGAGTAGCTGGCCAAACTTCAATGACGATCCTGGTGTCGCAGATGGTGAATATCTTCTTGAGGTGAAAGGAACTGCAAAGAACTCAGAACTGAATAAGGATCCTATGATTCATCTTTCCATTTGTAATAATCCTAGTTTTTTAGAGTGTCTATTAGAAATAAGTAACAATTATAGTAAAATTGCTCGTGTTTTAAGTTATGTTTTCTGCTTTGTCAAGAACCTAAAAGGAGCAGTGAAGACAACAGGTCCATTGAATGCTGAGGAGTTGAACTATGCAGAGACATTTTTAATTAAAAATTTCCAAATCCAAGTTTGCTAAAGACGTCAGTAGTCTCCAAAAACACCACTGTGTGCTTCCTGGTAGTAATATAAAAACTTTGAAAACTTTGAATCCCTTCTTGGATTCTAAAGAATTGTTAAGAGTCGGAGGACCGTTGGGTAATAGTAATTTTAGTTTTAATAAAAAGCATCAGATAATTTTGCCAAAAGAACATAGATTAACTCTAATTATAATAGAACATTTTCATAATAAATATTTACATGTTGGTGCTTCTTCTTTACTCTATCTTGTTAGAGAAAAATTTTGGCCTTTAAATGGACGTAATAGCTGTAGAAAAATCGTTCATCAATGTATCATTTGTTTCAAAGCCCAACCAATTGCACCTTCTCAAATCATGGGCAATTTGCCCAAGGAAAGAGTGTCACCAGATTTTGCTTTTAATTGTGCTGGGGTGGATTTCTGTGGGCCGTTTTATATTAAGAATAAGGCTCAGCGTAAAGGTGCTTTACAGAAAATTTATATTTGTATTTTTGTATGTTTTTGTTTTAAAGCTGTACATATAGAAATTGTTTCAGATTTGACTTCTGATTCCTTTATAGTGACTTTAAAAAGATTCACGGCTCGCAGAGGTAAATGTGCGTAACTGTTTTCAGATAATGCTAAGAATTTTGTAGTAGCTAATAAAGAAATTAAAAATGGTTAGAAAACCAGATGAAAAGCTGACAGGCTATTTAGCTGAAGAAGGTATTGAGTGGAAATTTATTCCACCAAGATCTCCGCACTTTAGAGGTCTTTGGGAGGCAGTTATAAAATCATTTAAATACCATCTAAAAAGACTTGTTAAGGGAATAAACTTAACTTACGACGAGTTCTTAACGGTAATTGTGCAAATTGAGAAAATTTTGAATTCTCGACCTCTTTGTCCCTTGTCAGCTAGCTAATGAGGATGATTTTGAAGTCCTTACTCCTGCACATTTCTTAGTAAATAGGTCTTTAACCTCTTTAAATGAGCCTGATTTAACAAATTTAAAGGAGAGTCATCTCATGAGATGGCAAAAGGTAACTAGACTTGTACAATGTATGTGGCAATTTTGGCATCGTAATTATTTAAGCCAAAACAGAGATCTAAATGGATGTTTGACAAAAATAATGTAAAATTAGGAGATTTAGTATTATTAATAGAGCACAATTTGCCTTGTTATAAATGGGCTATGGGTAGGATAGTTAAAATTTATTTTGGTGATAAGAAAATTCGTGTTGTTAAGATTAAAACGTAGTCAAGTACTTGTAAAAGAGACATTTCTAAAATTTATGTATTGCCTATGGATCATAATTAATTTGTAATATTTAATTTTGAAATTTGTAAGTTTTGATTTGTCAGTTCTTAAAGATATTGATAATTATGTTTTTTGTCTGTTTTTTACTAGATTTGTGTTAAAGTTGTAATATTGTTTATGTTATTGAACATTGTAATCTCTTGAAACCCTGGGGTTTCAAGGTGGGCAGAATGTTAGAGCTTCACTCCGATAGATGGCGTATCTGTCGAGTAAGAAGTTAATGTTATTATATCTTAACGTTTAGTGTGTAAGAACGATTCTGTGACTTAGACGTGGCACCAATTATGAGAAGTGTCCTAATCTGTAACAGTCTACCTGAAGGGGCACAAAAAATGCGCCCGAAAATAAAATGGTGTTCACCAGAAAGAAATGAGTTTTATTTGACTAGAATTACAGTACTTATAAAAAAGAATTTTTCATGGACAATTGCATCAGTACCAAAAATTCATTATTGATGAATCAGTTTTTTAAATTTAATTTCAAATTTATGGTTTCAAATTATGCTTTAAATGAAATATTTACCAAGAAATTAAAAAAAAATATTATATTAGAAAAAATTGCATTTAAAAATCTTTAATTCATTTGTTTACCGATTTTTATGGTAAACTATCCGCTTGCAGCGACCAGTTTTTTCGCCTGGCTTCGTAGCTGTTAAACTAGTAAAACAGAAAGAGTAACTATTGGATTTTGTGTGTGATTTGCGATTTTCTGACACAATGAAGATGTTCTGACAATATTTGGTTGTAATATTTAACAAATCTAATCTAAATTATAGATTCCTCAATGTGAAATAGAGGTTAAACATTTGTATTTAGAACTCAAAACTAAAAAAGATGTTTGTTACCTACCTTAAAAGGTAGTTGGAGGAAATATATCATATGCATATAATATGTCCAATAAGTAAATCTGAAGTTCATTGATGAAATGAAGGCAAATTTGCAAAATACAAATAATATATGTTGTATATAAATGCAAATAATAGTAAAAAATAATTTAAATTTTGTAATTTAAGTTTCATTGTAATTTCGATCTCAGCATTCGTTGACGGAAGAAAATATGCTATCTTTTTAATTTTCTTTTATATTCTTATGAAAACATGATTTGGTTTTCAGAAAAGGAATCTTTATTGTGATGTAGAAAAAAAAATTGACTAGATATAGATATAAAGATCATGGATCGTGAAAAATTATCGACCATAAGAATTAGAAGTTTCGAAAATATTAAATAGTGTGAAAAATTTCAGATTTAAAAAAAGATTTGATTTTAGGTTCAATATTACAACCATCTAGTTTTCACTCTAATTAATCTTTATTAATTAAAAACATCTCTGTAGAAAGATTGCAGTATACAGATTAATGTGTTATTTTTTTTTTCAAAATATTTCGAATGGTTCGATTCATACTAAATGTATTTCTTGTGATCATCTATGGTTTAAAAATCCAACTCTCAGAGTAATCAAAATTATACTACAAAATAAAAATGTTCTCACTTAAAATCGCTTTTTTTTTTGTAATAATTTAGGTGATATGTTATTTCATTATTTATGCACTGGCGTCATTTTAATTTCATTATTTATGCACTGGTGTCATTTTATATAGGTACATCTTTGGTTATTACCCCAGCCCTCTGAGAAATGATCAGCATGTAGTCATAACTTTGTTTCATTTAGACTTATTTATCAAAAATTTTTGCAAAGTAATTGTTGAAGGAAAAGGCAAAAACATTGTGAGCATTTTCCGATTCATTTATTTTATGGTTCAATCTACAGTCGGAGCTCTTGGTGACATACAAGTACTACATTTATAAATATGATTTCTTAATATTTTATCTAAAATATTTGATTTGGTCATTTTTCTCAGTATGCAAGAAAATGTTTAACAATCGATGACGAAATCAATGACTTAAATTTTATATTGATTTAATAAGTAAATTAGTTAATAGATTTTAAGTAATAGTAAATTAGTTCTAGATTGCTAAAGTAAATTAAAATAAGTATGTAAGTCAATATTTAAGTAATTATATTAATTAAATAAACAATAATATACATATTAACGCTTACTCCCATCATATTGAGGGCAAAGAAAAAAGATAATGTTATTTCCATAATTTTTCTTGCAGAAAAGAAAAAGTCTTTTATTTCATTACATTACATTTCTTTTTCTATCGAGGTTAAAAAATTATTAAATGTCGTTTAAAGAATGTTTATATTACGATGGAATCAGTTATCTAATTTTCAACGTTGGATATTTTGTATCGGTCCAATCCGATAACTTTCAAAAGTTACTTAAGTGTGAACTCCTACCCTTTACATAGTTATATATCTGTAACAAATGCTCAAGTTTTCATTAATGGATCCGGATCTGATCATTCGAATGAATCCGAATCCGCCGTTTAGTTCGTTATTTTCAGATTTCGCTTTCGTTTCAAGTAAATTTTTCGTTGCTTCTAGTCTTCTTGGTTTCAGTTTAATTAAGTCACGTTTATTAAAAGAAACTGCGTTTTTGTGATGTTTCAAATGTGATTTTTGCACCCTAAAATATCTATGCCTGTGTTTTGTTTTTAAACTGATATCTCCATTGCAAGATTTTCTTCAGTTTACATTGGTATTGTATGTTTTTTAAGCATTTTCAAACATATTTACAAATTAAGTCATTAGTATTGTCTATATCTAGATCACATTTTTTTTATTATTGCTTACAGTACAAATTTCACTTGTTTAAGCCATTTAGGTAAACTTTTTAAACCATGTATACTACTTTAATTTTAGTTAGTTTTTAAATAAACAGTTTTGAGAACTTTTTTTTCCCAATTTGTTGGTGATTTCAGGATGGGTTATCTGCTCAGGCATGTTTTCTGATACTTAATACAGTGAATCAATACCCATCCTTTTAATTTTTTCTTTATTTCTTTCGTATAAACCTTTAGATATCATACAAAAAAAAAAAAAAAAAAAAGGCTGGAATCCCAAAAAGTATTGAAACCCTCACTTTTTCAGTACATGATTTGATTATTTACAAATCATGTACTGAAAGAGTTAATCATTCTACTCAGTAATTTGATATAATATTTTTCACTTTCACATAGTGTTTACTCCATTTGTACACAAACAAATATCACATAATTCAGTGATGTCTGTATGATTCGCTATAGTTTGACATTCTTCATAAATCAACAGGTGTCAGATTCTATATTATATCAAATTAGAGAGAATGCATATATATAACATATTTGTTATACATATGCCATATGTATAACATATATGTTAAACAGTGACATTGGTAGCATCAAAAAGAAGTCAGTAGTGCAACTACTTTGTTTACTACTTAAACATTAAACTATGCCATTAAAGAAGAGGGATTGCTAGTTTCTCAATTTGTAATCTAGAAGACTAGATTCCAAGAAATATTTCTTTGCAGTAAATTTTGCATATAAATTTTTATTAAATAAATCTTAATATTTCTTTCATGCAAGTATTTTATTTTTCATTTGTTGTGTAACTTTTCTTCACTTTTGCATGAAAAAATCATACCAAATACATTTATAACCGTTATAATTTGCTTTTATATTTTATGCAATTTAGTTTATGTAAGGTAAATTTTGGTTTACAATAATAGTTATAATTGAAATAATGAATAATACTAATCATACTGTTATTTTGCTATTCAATTCACATCTTAAAAATTAAACATGTTATGCTGTCTAATTATCTTACAAGACCAAAATTCATCATTCTTCCAATGAATATCATTAAGATAAGATGCAATGATACGAGTTTTTTTCCCCCCATTGTATTTTGTATTTTTACATCTTGAACAGATTTTAATGAGCTCTTATAAATATTGATTAATCTGTTTTTCTACAGCAAAAACATGTACATTTATTTTATTCTAAATCTGATTTGCAGGTATTTGGCTTTGTTCTTCCTGTGATACTGCTGTTGATAAAGACAAAATGGGAAAATCAAAAACGAAATTAAGTGGTAATTCTAATTTTTATTAATATTTTTTCCATGTATAATTGATGAAGATATATGAAATTTTAAATATCTATTAACATGCTTGTTGGTTGGATCATATGGATAAGGTTTAATTAAGTTTAGTTATGTTAGTATCATAATTTTAATGCAAGATATGAGATATTTTGGAACGTATATTATAATTTTGAAACATTGTCAAATGACAATGTTGACACCGTAGCTGCAGATTTAATGTGTGCAATATCTGATGGATATTTGGTGGTATTAAACCCAAAGTCAATGCCTATCACCAAAAGTACTTCATAATCAATCATAAGGAAATATCAATCCCTGCACATACATTTCACGGTAAATTAATTAATACCAAATTTGTGCCCATTTTTATATCATTTAAAACAATATACTAAAATTCTAACTTTTAGATAATTTTTTTGAGTCTCTTCCACTGAATTTTTACTTACTTCATAATATATTGCCCGAAACCACAGCAACAAGACTAACCAAGTTAGTGAGTGACAAACTATATAACATCATAATGTTTTATAATTTAATGAGTATTTTTTTAAAAATAAATAAGATGCTGCCAAAAGTTTTTGATATTCAAATTGAAACTTCTGCTTTTGGTGCATCAAAAAATTTAAAATAAATTGAAAAGTGGATGATATAAGAAATTGCCTATTCAAATTCAGCCATACCAAAAATGAGAAACGATTATTTTTATAAAATATTTTGATGTAATTTTTCATGGGAAGTTTTATTTAATAGCATTTTAATTTTAATATTGAGCACAGAAGAAGTTTGATAATTGGAACAAGGGTACAGCTATTTATAGCTTTATTGGGTGATATTCCTATGAAATATTTTTTAATGATGCTATAAAAAAAATTATATTTTTTTAAACCCTTGCATTAGTCTTAGTATAATATATATTTATGAAATTAGTATCAAAATTCTAAATATGAAAAAAAGTATTCTAATTATTATAGATGTTGTTGTGACAATTCTTGAGCTGTATACATCTTATTTTTCTGTTATTCAGAAATTGCCAAATTTTATGAAATACTCTCATTGACAAATCTTAGAATGAATGTTAGCATTAGCAGAAAAGTATCAGAATTCAAATTAGTGATTTTAACCATTTCCTTCAGCTTATGGTTGAAAGAAAGTGGACTTGTGCTGCGGTAATGAATGTATGGAAGTTCAGTTGATCTCAGCATTTTTCTCAGCAGTGGATGGGCCGTGATTTTTTTTTATTACTCTTAATCAAATTCTGAAAGTTGCATTGGATTGTTGATGTTAAATTTGAATCCCATGAGAAAACTTAAGTAAATTTTAAAAAATTAGGAATGGTAGGGTAGTTTTGCAAAAGCTACAGATGAGCAGATAATGTTTGAATTTTATTTTGTTTTGTTTAATTGGTGATACTTACAGAACGGAATAGGCAATTTTTTTCCCCTCTAAATAAAACATAATGGATAATTTAGGAGCATTAACAAAAGATATGCCGAGAAAAATTTTGTTTTCATCATATGAATCTATTAATTATTTTTAAAGGCTTAGTTATAAATATGTACCATTTCTAATTTCAATTTTGAAATTTTGTCAGATTAGCTTCCATTAATTTTTTTCATACATCCCATAGATATTCTCTTAAATACCTTCAGATACATTTATTAAGAAATGTACTTTTTTGCAAAATTCAAAAACAGAAATTTTTTGGAATATTTTTGTCACTATGATAAAAAATTGCACTTCTCTCTCTCTCTGAAATGCTTAATCAACTTACACAATATAACAAAAAATTTCATAAAACCTGAAAGCAAACTCCTATGGGCATGAAAGTTTTTAAAAGCAGTTTGATGAAAAGTAATATTCCCTTTCTAAAGTGAGCTGAACAAAATTTACTTCTCCAATTATTACATTATTTATATGACTGTCTACAGTTTAGTTATATTTTCTGATATTGCAATGTTTTTTTAGAACTGAAAATGTGTGTCTTGAATTTTTCTGAATAATGCTGATTAGATTGTGATAATTTGTGGAAATAAAGCAGTTTTTTTCTGTTTTAATAAAAATGTTTTTTTTTAATTTTATTAAATTGAAAAAATATTTTATATTTCAGCAACAGATAACAAATCTGAAAATGGGGCTTATTTACCAAATCCATTTCAGAAAACGTGAGTATTAAGGTTTATTATTATTATTATTATTATTATTATTGAGAACAAAATTTCAAGCTGATTATTTAATTTACACTGACTTTTAAAGAGTTACAAATTTTTAAAAAAATATTACTGCCTTAAAAATTTATTGATTAAAAAAAATAAATTCAAAAGGAAGGATAAGAAAACCCTGATTCAGTAAATGCAATCTCAATTATTTCTTGAGGTGTTTTTTTTTTTAAATATTAGTTTAATTTTTATTGCAAATATGTGCAAACTAATATATTTTAATATAAATAAATTATTGTGACTGCATAGGTATGTTCATATCTCCTTCTAAACAGCAATACCGAATTAATTCTCATTTTGCACACTTATTACATAAGGCACAAGATAAAATACAGCATATTTTCATGCTGAAATTAATTAAATATTGTGTTAATTGGAAATGAAAAAAAATATATGTTTTTTACACTTTGAATTTCTAATCTGCCATTTTTTAAAATTTCTCTTTTATTTAAATACATCTGACAATGTTTTTATTGTATTATAATAGTGGTTTAATCATGTTTAAAATTAAATTTTTTAGGTTAATCACTTAAATGAAGACAACAATTCTTGTACTTCACCATACATTAACAAAATTTGCTGTGCTAATAACAAATATTAATAACTTACGGAAAATTTATCTATTATAAGTTTCTTTAAAAATATCTGATTCTATTAAAACTTTAATTAAAAGCAGCTGATAAATATTTCAGATGATAAAATGGATTTTGTATGTTATAAAATTTTGTATGAAGTTTTTACATTAAATATTATACATGAAAAGAATTTAATCCTGAGCAACTAGCTTATCATAAAGTTTAATAATAAAAAAAATTAAATTTAAACTATTTTTTACTATTATTACAATGAATAAGACAAAATTTCTAAAATTTGATAATCTGATTGAAAGTAGGATGTAGTAATTGCACCATTATTTAAAAAATTAAGTATTTTAAGTTCCACTGTAGTCAGAGGGAACATGTACTACATAACTGTGTGTGGTCTATCAGTGATAGTATGTGCAAGTAGTCTCAGTATTATTTGTTTCTTGATGAAAAAATTTTCAGAAAAATGAATCGGTGATTTTAGATATCACAGTAAATATTTGCTTTAAAATTTACTGCACTAGGTTTCTCATTTGAAAAAAATTGGTAAAAAAAATATGATTTACTTTTAATTAACATGAAGACAATTCTAATGCAAATCAAATAACATTTAATTTACTTGTCTCTAAAAGCAGTGTAAGATGTTTAGAGATTTCAGTCATGAAATTTCAAAAATTCATAACGATATTTATATCTTTTATGTTATTTTGAGAGCTCAAATTAAATGCATTTTTGTCATTCAACATTCAGAAAAATATTATTTGCGTTTGTTACTTTTAAGAAAATTGAGAGCTGTAAGTTATGAGGATTTAAAAACTGTTGATGGAATTGTATGCAATACTTTTCAGCAAGCATGTCTTATGCAAAAAAAAAAAAAAAAAAAAAAAAAACGCTTTTTTCACAATTTTTTAAATTTGGGAACTATATCATAGAAACAGAATTTAAAAAAATCACTATCAACAATCTAAGGCAGAAAACAGAAAAGGACATGTTAGGGAATAGAATATGTCCCGAAATATGTTGACAATTAGAAATTAAAACCTGGAATCATGATATATTTCTGACTTTTTATTGGAATAAATTGAATCTGAATATATCTATGGCTAGATTAAAGTGGTTTAGTAGACGGCGAGTGAACGAAGCAATGCAAGAGGAACTGCATTAGCAGTTCCTGGGGGTTGGTGAGCCCCTTAATATTTTTTTTATTTTATCAAAGTTTTTTTTACATATAAACACACAAAAAAAATTAGTTCAATGTTTTTGTTAGTAAAAAATATAAATGAATTTCATTTTAATAATTGCTTGATTTTTTGAAATAATATTACCAATTAAGAGGAAGGTTATTTGTCATGTGCTTTTGGTGGGAAGAAAAGTGTTGCTTATTCTGAAATTTTGTAATCATTTATTACTCTTCAAAATTAAATTTTAATTTAGTAAATATTTGCATTGATAAAATTAATAATTAAACAAATTTGTTTAATCTTAATATGTTTGTGAAATTTTTAAAAATTTTTTTGGAATATATATTTCATGAGCTGAATGGCAATTTATTTAAATGGGTCCATTGGTAAAATATAATTGAATGAGGGTCTTTCTATTTCAGTTTTTTAGATAAATGTTTGAAATTCCTATTTCTGATAAGAAGTTACCATTCTTTGTGTTATATACATTTTTTTATTAATATATTTTATAGTAACTGTTTATACCTCTATAATTTTATGTGAATTTTATCCAACCATTTATTTAACTGTCTGTAATTTGCATAGGTTGGAAGAGTACCCTACTACAGTACCTGTTGCTAGAAAATGGAGCATTGAAAATGTTGAAGAAT
This sequence comes from Argiope bruennichi, assembly GCF_947563725.1. Classification (NCBI taxonomy): domain Eukaryota; kingdom Metazoa; phylum Arthropoda; class Arachnida; order Araneae; family Araneidae; genus Argiope; species Argiope bruennichi. Next base: position 112,410,810 of record NC_079158.1, on the reverse strand, counting down.
TTTTCAAATTCATTGGATTTGAAGATGAGGCTCCAGCCTTCCGTGAGCAGGTAAAATGTTCTAAACCAGTGATTCCCAATTTGTTGTTACTTCTGTTCATTAATATTTTCTGAGTTCTTCTGTTTTTATATCTTCCCAATCATCCTTTTATTAAATTTTTTTTATTAATAACATTATTTTTAAGTTAGGCTTGGCAGGGTAGCAACAAAACCAGGAAATCTTGGATTTCTGGAAAAAGTGAAGGAATTTTATCAATCTGGAAAAATTAGGGAAAGTTGAGAGGGATTTTGCACCAAGCGTGAGTGCGTGTCACCGAGTTTGCATTATTATTTCTTTATATCCTAAGCCTAATGTCACCAAAATGATCATAGTAACAATAAACAAGGTTAGCTTTCTTTCAAGTTCATGGGTATGTTTGGTATTTCATTATTATAAAATCTGCAATAAGCTGATGAATATTGCTAACAGCAACCCTAATGAAGCTTTTGAAAAGATCATTTTCACTTTTCAAAAAACAGAGTATGCTCTGAGCTCAAAACCTTGCAGTGATGCCATATCTTTATTAAAGATGATAATGATACTTTTTCATGACTTTTCATTGTCCAGAGAAGATTTAATTGTTTATGATAGAATATGAAAGAATAAACGCTCATTGCATAAAGAATTTGTTTATGGCAGCATTCAGACATCTAGTGGAATAAGTAATTTTTTAAGTACTAAAATAAATAATTTTTAAACAATTGATTTTATGTGCGTGGAATTCATAAGACAAATATGAAGAGTGGAAAGAAGAAGGGTGGGGGGGGGGGTTAGAAATTATATGAAAATTTGGAATGAGAAAAAGAAGTCAGAGTATCAGCTCAAAGAATTGAATGCAATAAAAAATATTATCATTATTATTTATAATTATCGAGGCAGCTTAAAAAGAGTTCTAGAATTGAAGAAGAAATTTCAAACCTCAAAATTTCATATAAAGAAAGTTTGAAACAAAATATTTTTTATTAGAACTCTAATAATTGATATTTCAATTTTGAAATTATTGTTTGTAATTTTTTCTATTTTAACTGTAATAGATAAACATTTGTTATCTGTGTTATTATCTTTAAACTAGTATATTTGTTATAAGAATTAAATTAACATACTTTTATTTATTTATAACAGCATTCGTTTTTGATTAGAGAAAGTAGTTAGACGAGATGCTGAATCAAGTCACAATATTTATTTATGTTCTAAGTCATTTGCATTGTTTTGAGTGGCACAGTTTAAGAGAACATTGGCATTCTAAGAAAAATATTCTACTGTCAGATTTGTGGATCATTTCATAATGGCAAAAATACCCCCACCAGTTGGTACCCAAAAAATGTAGATGAGATGTTGGTAGTTGGTTCATATTTTCCTGGAGGTTAAACTTAAATGTGTAGAAATGCATCATCTCCAATCAATGATGAGATATGCTTTTGATAGGAGGACTTGTACCATGACCAGTTAGGATTTATGTTTCCTGCATCAGTGCTGTCATAATGACTGTCTTTCAATTATCCCAGATGTTATGGCAAGGCAGGAGTAGCTTGCTTTGAGGCTGTGGTAGAAATATTCCTTATCAATGAGAATTGATCATATCTGAGTTTCCAGCCTGTCAGAGCATGTTATGTTTTTCATACCCATTCTGAATGCCAAATTTAAGCACTGGGTATTTTTATTTTCACATCATTTCAGATCATATTACAGAAATTGTGGGCTTGTATACACAAAATGATTTCCTATTACATTTTGCCTTAGTGAACAAAATGTAGAGGCCAGCGCATATTTGCATTACATTACTATTTTGAAGAATATAGTATTTAAACTCTATCCTCAAACCACTGACTTTTTACAGATTTAGGTAATTTACATTATTTTTTTCTCTCTCTCTACTTATCATTAGATGTAATCTAATGGCTTTTTGCTGAAACATATTCTGCCCTCTTCTCCTGCAAATTGAGAATTTTAATATTCAGTTTTAAAACACTTGATTTTCCTGATATTTCTACACTATACATTTAAGTAAAGTTTGCAGAAATTTTTGTTTTAAATAGATAGATATTTATTTCATATTAATGTTAACAATTTGTTTGCATGGTTTATTATTCAGTAGTCACTAGCTATTATGCAAAAACCTTCTTAGACAAAAAAAAAAAAAAAAAAAACTGCATATATTTACCGCCTTTTATTTATTTCAGGAAATTGATGGTCTTTCACTCTTACTCATGAAACGAAATGACGTTTTGACTGGTTTAGGAATCAAACTAGGCCCTGCATTGAAGATATATAAGCACATTGTCACACTGCAGTCCCGAATTGGCGACAATTAACTGAGATGTTGAATTTTAACAAGTGTAAAGTGTTATGCACCATAAGTGTATTTGTGTATATGTTTGCTACAGATTAATAAAAAAAAGGACAGGAAATACTTTTAAGGAAATGTTACTGTTGATCCTCTATCATTCAGACTGTGTGCCAAAATGCTTTACTCGTGGCTTAGATAATGCTCTAAAGCACAATCACTGTATTTTTAATGAGACTAAAAATGTGTAAGGATTGTATTAGATGCTGTGTAATGCATATGTATTGTTAAGTTACTGTATTGTGCCTCAATTAATTCAGGATTTGACATTCTCTTTTAAAACCATTATAAAATGTTTTCTTTGAATTAAAATATAATAAAAATGCATTATTTTGTTTATTAAGTGGCAAATATCAGCCAACAAAGGATATGAAAGTGGTGTTGAATTTCTTTTGATAGTTTTCTGTGAAAAATGAAAATGTTTTATTTTAACTGAGTGTATTGATTATATTACTAAATAATCTTGTATCACATTATTCATTAATGGGGTTATTTACTTTTTTGTTATAGTAGTATAAATAATTTATATAATAAGTACCTTGGCATAAGCTTATAGCAATGTGTGCATGGTAGCCTTTGAGGTATGAAATCATAACTGCCTTCATATTTCCACAACTTCATATCATACGAGTCTGCTTTGAAATCATTGTACAACTGCAAAATAAACTATAGTCATATTAATTTTTCTTGTGGTTTTGTCTTTTTTTTTTATTTTAACTCTAATTGTCTTTGGTAACCAGCTGGTGCATAGGAATGGGTAGTTGCTTAAATTTTCAAATACCTAATGGAGCAACAGATTTTGATAGACATGTAACACATGCTATTCATCCTCCTTATTTTATATCTTATTATGAAAGATTGGGCTTATTTTCCCATGTTTACAGACTACTGCAAGGTTGGTTTTTAATAGAAGCTTTGAAATTTTGTTATACCTACATGGTTTAACTTCATGATCAAGTAATTTTAAACTATCCATTTTTAAGCAATGAGCTCTTTCCTATAATATATTTGGATGCATAAAGATATATGCAGAACTTTAGGGGAATAAGTAGATGATAACAGTATAATAAGTAGAATGATGTGAAATTTCTAAAATGATTCAAGCCTATAAGTCTATCAAAAATGCTTTGTTCAGAAGGTTATTTATGTTCAAATGTCAAAAATTGTTCAATTAAATTTCTAACAACCATTAAACTCGTTAACCAGCAGTTGATCACCAAGGGCAACTAATTGGAAATGTAGTAAGATTAAATTTTTCTTCTTAATTCCTTTCATTTCTAAAAAAGTTTGTTTTAGCTATTACCCGCTTAACTGTTTTGCCCGTATGCCATACGTGCATCGATTTATTGAATTTTGATAGTTGTAAGCAAGAAATAAACCATTCATAACAATTATAATTCAATATTAAAATTTCTTCCAACATATAGATAAGTCAAGTATTCATTGGATTTCCATCTGAATCAAAATAAGAAAATATTCCCAAAATAGAAGGTGTCATCATATTAGATAGTAAAGAAAATAAAACAGTTAAGTGGTTAAAATAAAATTTTAAATATTAATTAACAGTTTCTTAAAAGATATCCAAAGAGACAGGCTGATGCTCCAGAGGTTTTTGTTCCAGTCGACTATTCTTTATGTTCAGACTTTTCCTGTAAAGAATCTTATGTTCTTCTAATGCTGGCCCCCTGTCTGGACTTGGTCGTAAACTGTTGATCAGTCTCTGAAATACAATTAATACACAAAATAAACATCGTTGAAGAACAATAAAAAGTTGGTATAGGTGTCGAAAGCCGAATAAAACAGAGAAGAGTTGTCTCTCCAAAACTTTCTCTAATGAGGGTGTTTTACGCCCTCCCTGTATAAAATTGGGGATCTTAGTAAGGCTATAAATACCTTACATGGCATTGATGAACAGTAGTGACGAATTATTGATTTTTTTGCCCGAATTTAGCATTTTACCTATCCAATGATCTTTCACGATTTTTTTTTTTGGGGGGGGGTGATTAACTCCTGCATCAGTTAATAATATTCAAAGATCGAATTTGTGTTTTAAACTTGTTTTTAAGTCACAAATCACATAACAAATATCAAACATTTAAATCATTGTACTTTGGAATTATCGTGTTTCTGTGCTTGTTGAAAGTACAGACTGAAAAATTGTCTACTCCTTGACGGAGTTTGTTCCAAATTTGATAGATATCTACTGATGCTAAATCTGGGAACCAATTTTCATTTATCTAGCTCTCTTCGTTTTGTAGTAATCGTGTTAAATTATACTCTGACAGATTTCCACTGAATGGATTTCTCTCAAAACACAATAGAAATTTACGAATTTGATATAAAGATCATATGCCAAACTTCACGTGTCTAGTTTAAAACCTCTCTGAGATGTCGCTTGCCCAGGCATACTGCCAAAAATGTGTTTCTCGAGCTCAAGGTGTTCTGAGCCGTGGAGATTCGTCTCTATACTTCGTATGGGAAAAAGTAAAAATTATAAATGGATATTCATTCAAATACCAATTATGCAAAACTCCAGTGAAAAAAAAAAAAAAAAAAAAAAACGATATAATATGCATCGTCAGCTATTTAAGGAACTATTCAAAGAATCTTCATTTCCCACCCTAATTCTCCAAACTAATAAAGGATATCCCAAAAATAATGCAAGATTTGAATTTGCTACTCTTTGTGCAGTAATGTATTGGCACCCTATTAAAAAAAAACAGCTGATGATTTAGGGTTATTAAAACTGGAGCGTTACTCTACAGAACAGCATGTTTTCATTGTTGAACAATATTTCAAAAATAATGGAAGTCTGGGGGCCACAGTTCAAAAATTTGAGAATTGGCCCTCTAGATCGTGTGATTTAACACCATTGGATTCCTTTTTATGGGATTATTGAAGTCAAATGTCTATGCCAACACGCATGCGGGCATTGAAGAAGGAAATTCAACACTGCATCAACGAAATGACGATGAAAAATGATCATGGAAAATTTCGACACATGCGTATGTGTCAGCAAAGCCGTGCAGATCATTTTTCCTATGTGTAACCATTCAATAAAAATATAACAATTTAAAGGAAAAAATGTGTTTTTATTTCATTCAAATCTTGCTTTAACACGTTGTTCTATCGTGTAAAGCTCTATTTTTACTAATCCTAAACTATCAGTTATTAAACGTTTTTTTTTTTTTTAAACATAGTTGCCAACGCTTTACTGCACAAATGGTGGCAAATTCAAATCTTGCGTTAATTTTGGGATATTCCTTTATTATATTTTAAAACCTTTAATGTATTAACCTTTTAATGTATATCAACTGTTTTAGAAAACTTAAACATTTTAAAAATGCTTGCATTTTTTTTTTTTTTTCTTTTTTCTTTTTATAATTGCAAGTATTTTGCTCGTCTTAAAATTCTATATATATGATTTCTTTCACTTCTGTAATTATGTTATATAGTTTCATTTGCCAGTTGAATTTGTCTTCACTGTGCCTTCATTGAATAAGAAAATCACTTAAGTAAATCCTTTATTTTCTAAGCGCAATTGCTTACTAAATAATCTCATTGCCATTGCGTTACTCTCTTCATCTGTTATGTGCGGAGTAGGGATTGCAATACCGGGATACCGAATACCGGTATTTTGAGCCATTTGTACAATTTTGTAATGCCGGTATTCACAAGTTTAAATACCGGTTTTTCGGTATTTACTAGAAATTTTTAAAATTGTCTCCACTATATGTTCAGGGATCGCGAACATAGCAAAATAGTATACGTTTTTGTTTTTATGTCTCCCTAACGGGCGAAATTAATTAGCTAATTAATAGCTTAAATCTAAATTAGCGAAACATGGATTATCCCTGAAAGAAAATATTTCCATAATGACTGATGGAGCAAAAATTATGGAAAAAGTTGGAAAGTTGATTGGTGCAAATCAGCAGTTGTGCTATGCACATGGAATTCAATTAGGAGTAATAGATGTATAATACCAAAAAAATAAAGAACAGAAGAATCCAAATACTGTAGATATAGAAACTTCGGATTCCAACTTTGAAAAGAGTAAGAGTGAGAGTGATATTGGCAATGACAATGTAATTGTTGAAGAAGATATTGCTAATGAGTGTGAAATATTAACCCATCAAGAATTGCTTTCTATAATTTATAAAGTTCGAAAAATTGTTAAGATATTTAAACGTTTCCCTATAAAAACTAATATATTACTAAAATATATACTAACTGAAAATAAAGCAGAATATATGTTAATATTAGATTCTAAAACACATTGGAACAGTTTACTCCTAATGATGGAACGATTTTTGAACTGAGAAATCCAATCCAAAAAGCAATAATCGACTTAAACCTGTAAATTAATTTTTCAGATAGTATAACTAAATGAATGAATGAAAATTTCAGATGCATTATGTTTTTTAAAATCACTTTACAAAAATTTGTAATAGTACCATAGATTGAATAGTGATATTTAAACTTTTTGGTGATTTAAATAAATAAGATGTTTCTTTACTTTTTTGTGATTATATACTGTTATAATTTATAAGTTACAAATTATTTTTTGTGATATTTACACTCTCTAACAAAACTGGCAAATAAAACAAAGAAACACTTGTGTTTTCTTTCTTTTTCTAAAATTTCTAATACCGGTATTAAAACCGGTATCCCGGTATTAAGATTTAAAAAATACCGAATACCGGTATTGAAATTTTGGTCCGGTATTGCAATCTCTAGTGCGGAGGTTAAGAACCTTGTTAATATGATAATTGATATTATTTAATCTACATTTTCAGTCTTTAATTCATAATTATTATATTTATTTGTTGACTAATTTTATTTTTTGTTTGTTTGTTAAGACTAGTCGCCTAAGGAGATTAGTCGATTCGCCGGGTGTTAAGGAGATTACCGGATTCGCTGGTTCATGTTCATGATTCTGTCAAACTGTCTGATATTAAAACAGTGTTATTTTTAATGTCTTAGTTAAATTTTATTTATCGTGTACATGAACCTTTCTAATGCAGACAGTCCGGTATTTTCAAAGCGCTATTTAAAAAAGTAAATATTCGAATCAAGTTTCTTATATATAGATTTCTTTCTTACTAACATTTTAACTTCATTTGTCTTGTAAATTATCCTGATATTAAACAGAATCCTTCTTTAGCATTCAATAATGAAAGAAAATCGCACGTCTAGGTATTCAATGAAACAATGATTTTAATTTCAGGGCCATAACGTAATATGTTGTTGGAAATCAGAAAAGATTACGAAAAAATAATAAGAGAAAGCTAAATTTTGCAAAAATTCACACGACTATCACATTGGTATTATCAAAAAGACAATTTTTAAAATTCCGAAACGGTGTAAAATTAATTTTTGTGCAATAATATTTTTGAAATTAATTTTTGTGCAATAATATTTTTGAAAGTTCCGCGGCAAAAACGCCACGATTAAGTTTAATTTTTAATTAATTAAAATTCTTATAAAAGTTTCAAAAAAGTCACATTCCTACTTTCCAAGGGTGTATATATGTGCCAAATTTGGTAGCTTTGGTCCAAATGTCTGACCTGTGATCAACAAACATATCTTTATTTTCGACTAGCCGCCTTTGGCGACCAGCCGGTTCGCCAATCTTAATGCTCATTAAAATTTTAATAGTTAAATATTTTATGTGATTCCTACTTTAATAGCTTCTTCATTAAAATATTTCAAAATTTGAAATTTCAATTCATTCATAATATTATAAAGACCTTCAGTCATAACGTAATCTGTATCTCTCTAATTTTCTGTTAGCTCCCGTAGAATTTATGCTTTACATTAAATTAAAGTGTAAATGATTAATCTGCAATTAATATAATAATATTTTTTACTGAAACAAAGCATTTTTTTTAATAATATGATTACTGATAATAGAGTCACAGAGCGTTTAAACTTTATGGGCACTAAAGAATATCTTTCTTAATTTATGTATTATCTCAAGAATTTGTCAACAAAATTTTCTCAGATTCATCATGAACAGATCGATTCATTAACAATGTTTCATTTTAAATGCATCAAACACTAAGAAAATAAAACGAATCGTTTAAAATAATCGGTCGAAAACAGGTGTAAAAAAACTACTTAAAAAACGATGTACTTAAAACTATAAGCATATACAAAAAATATATATAACATAAATACAATTTAATTACAAAAGCATGCAACTAACCTAAAAATAATTTAAATCATTGAAAACAGGTTAAAAAAAAACTACTTAAAAAACGATGTACTTAAAACTATAAGCATATACAAAAAATATATAACTAACATAAATACAATTTACTTACAAAAGCATGCAACTAACCTAAAAATAATTTAAATCGTCCGTTGATAATGGTTGTCATGGCAACAATCGGAACAGAATGCGCTTGCTTGAATTTTCTTCGCTAATTACGGTAACACAAATGCGTGAATTTTTCTACGCCAGTTGGGGTAACGCTATGCAGATTATACATTTTTAATTTCCTTTATTCTGTGTTATTTTAATTCAAAAGTACTTCAGAATGAATCTGAAACATGGATTAATTAACAATCTTTAATTTTAAATGCATAAAACATTAAGAAAATAAACAGAATCGTTTGAAATAATCTGCCGAAAAACGTTAACCCTAGCCTCATTTCTGTTGGGAGAAAAAAAAACTGAACTCTTACTCATTTGGCGGTGGGAAAAATGGAAGTTTTTTTGGCGGAAATGTTGGCGGTGGGGAAAATGGAAGATTTTTTTGGTGGGAAAGTTAGTTTTTAATTAATAATTAAAATTTTAAAAAAAGGGACCCCAGGTGCACATTCCCGACCTCTAAGGTATACATGTACCAAATTTGATAGCTGTATGTCAAATGACCTTGCCTGTAGAGCGCCAACACACACACACACATTGAGCTTTATTATAAGTATAGATTATCAGAGTTAATGATCGCTAAAACTTTCAGTTAAGTATTTTATATAAATAGTTAATGTAAATAATTTTAATCATTTTATTTATGAATTTTCATTATTTGTTGCCAAGTTCCTGAACATTTGCACTTGAATTTGAACTGGAAGTGATTGAACATCAACTAACACAAAAACTTTTTCGTTGAATCCATATGCAATAGCTTCTTCGCTGAATTTATAAAAAAAACTGAGTACAGAAAATAGAATCAATCAGTATTGAAATACTACAAAGTATATTTTTATATTTCATGCAATATCTCAAAATATTATTCCATAAAAATTTCCCCGATTCCTCATAAAATCCCTTTTTTAGTTGCACTTTTAAAAGGATCTAAATGCCCTAAATAATAACATATTATTCTGTTTCATCCAATAAATATATTTAAATTTTATACAGTCCTTCTATCTTATAAATTATATTCAGTAAAACATTCTTGTCACTCTAGCTTTTAAAGCTAAAATCATTTCAATCTTCTGCGGCCAAAACTGATGGAGTTATGAGGTTTTGAATGTTACTATTTCAGGATATTCAACAATTTCATTATTTTTGGCTGATCGTTCTAGGAAAAACTGGCGTATTAGGATTGGTTACTTTCTTGAAGAAGGTCAATGGAGTTGTCAAAACTAGAGAGTCTTTAGAAAATAGTGATATTCAGATTTTTATAAATCATTGCCAATCTTGGAAACTGGTCCAATTTATACTGAAAATAAACAAGGGCAGTGGTCTCCCCGGAACTTTCTCGCATATCCTCTAATTATGGTGTTATCTCAGAGAGCGCCTTGCATAGCACTGGCGTACAATAGTTACGAGATATTAACCTTTGGCGTGAATTTATCATTTTACTGAATCTACCTTGGCGATTTTGAACACCGGCGTGGATAGGATCCAAAAATTGTATTTGTGTTTTAGACGCGTATTTCCCAATCGAGTGAAACAAAATTATACTTGTAGTCTCAAATTTCCGAATTATGCTCCTAAAATTCTCTAATTATGGTGTTATCTCAGAGAGCGCCTAGCATGGCACTACTGTACAATAGTTACGAAATATTAACCTTTGTCGTGAGTTTATCATTTTACTGAATCTATCGAATTATCCTTGGCGATTTTGAACACCGGCGTGGATAGGATCCAAAAATTGTATTTGTGTTTTAGACGCGTATTTCCCAATCGATTGAAACCCCCCGGGGGGCACCTCGAAATGAGGATGAGATGCTTCCGGCATGGTGGTTGGATCTCGCCACCCTGGAGGGTACACTAATAGGTGGGGGATCTGACTCCTCCCATCGATGACGGGATATACTTCCTTCGGGGAGGGTTGTACCGTGGCCGGTGACGGCCCTTAGGACTCAACCACAGTTCCCGTCAATGTTGCTGTTGCGGCGATCCGGTCATTCCGTTTTTATGGTTCAAATCCGTGTGCCTTCGTGGCGGGTCGGAGAGTTAGATGGTTGACTTCCCAATCGAATGAAACAAAATTATACTTGTAGTCTCAAAATTCCGTATAAAATTTGATTGCGTTTTTCAATAATCTCGTTTCCTTGTTTCTAAAAATATAGACAGACTGACAGGCAACCCCTGGTTGGTTTTGAGCTCAAAAATTGACAAGTGTCTATACTGATCATTCTACCCACTGATAATCTACACAGATGTTAATTCTGTGTATCGAATTTTATCTCTCTATCTCACTTCGTTTTGTAGATATCGTGTTATCTTATATTCGAACAGACAGACTTCTGAACGGATTTTGCTGAAAATTCTATAGAAATCTACACATTCGTTATAAAGATCATATATCAAATTTCATGCGTCCAGCTCAAAGAGTTTTTGAGTTATCTTTGCCATAGACAGACAGTTTCTAAAAATGTGTTTTTCGAAGTCGAGGGAGTAGGTTTAGGCCATGGAGATTCATCAAAATCTCGAGTTCGAATTTTTTTGACTATTACAATGTTTTCTCTATATTACGTAAACGCGCCAGTAAAAAGAGATGAGCTGCTGCGATTGAACAGTAGCGAATAGTGTTTAGTTTTTTTAGAACTATGGTGACGCTAGTTTTTAGAGCTATTCTTGTAATGTTTAAAGAGATTAATATATTTAAATGACAAAAAAAAAAAAAAAAAAAAATCCCTACTTTATAGATGATTTTCAAATTCCCTGTATTTCCTCGGTGATGTTCCAATCCTGATGATGAATCAATTGAAAACAGATAAAAAGAAATTAAGTTTAAAATTATTCGATCGATTGTAATGAACATTTTTTTTTTTCTATTTGTACTTGCATATATCAAAGAACTTGAAAAATTGCAAGTTTCCTTGACTCTGGAGTGTCTACCTTCAAATACATATACTACAAAAATCGTGATATGCTTATATTGGAAAAAAAAAAAAAAAAAAGCGGGAGTGGTCTTTTCTAATATACTTTGTAATGAAGGTACTATCCCAAAGAATGTCTTGCATGGCTATGGCGACAATAGTTAAAAATTAATCCTTGGAGTTAGTTACCCCCTCCCTCTGAATTTGGCTCAAAATGAAATAGGTGTCTATACTATACACATTAAATCTGTGCACCGAATCTTTTTTATTTAATTCTTTTCGTTTTATAGCTATAGTACAAACTTATATTCGAACATCTGGACAGACGAATTTCTTCTTAATGGATTTTGCTCAAAATTTGATAGAAATATACAATTCTAGTGTAAAGACCACATACCAAAGTTCATCCGTCAAGTTCAAAGCGTTTTCAGCTTTCTTTGTAACAGAGAAGCAGACACACAGACATAATGCCAAAAATATATTTTCGAACTCGGGTAGGTCTGCAAAACGGAGATACGTCAAAATCCCGAGTTCGAATTTTTTGAGGAATAAAATACTTTCTTTATACTTCATATACGAGAAAGGAATAAACACTGTAATAACTGCGCCATCTAGAGAGAAGAAAAACAAGACTATTATTTTTGAGCGGGGAAAAAAAAAAAAAAAAAACAGTTGAGGCACAAGGAATGCTATGGTTGACTTTGAATTAAGTGGTATGATATCCCGGTCGGATGATAGTTCCCACAACATGCTTCGATGAGATTATTTGTGGTTGCGTATTTTAATACCATAATATACGCCACTATGTTTATACTTATAAGTATTTGATGTGTACGTCCAAAATAAAAAAAAACTTACGACGACACAGATGCTCTTCTATTTTTTAAGACGGTACATGTTACGATCGTTAATTGAAATGGTACCAATTTGTAAATATCTTTCTTTTTAAGCCAATTCAAATAAAATAGGCTGATGTCTAAAAAAACGCATTTTATTAATATCCGCTTTAACCAATGTCACACATTCACAAGATTTACCATTCAATGACTTAGTATCTATGAACAGGCCTCCCAAAGATAAATATGACCTATAAAATTATTACAGTTATTTTACACTTTTAAAATTCTACATCACTGAATCATAAATAGCTACGAAATTTGGTAACTTTTGCATTAGAACGACAGCAGCCAACTATATGAATCAATAACCTTATAGTGCCAAAGACAAGAATAATCTAAACAAACACAAAACCTTTTTTAAATTTATTGTTGCCAGTTACAATTAGGCTGAACTGTTAAGCCTGGATACAGCTGCTATCGTGCTAATATAAAAGTACCTAAACATAAATGAGTACGAATCTAGTGGTGTAGCAACGGTTTTTAAGTGGCAATCACGATAAAATATAAATCATATTTGGCTTTAAAAAGTATCATAAATGCACTAATGTTTTGTCTCCATCAATGTACCAGTGGTGTCTGCAACACTTAGGCCCCTGATGCTATATGCCACTAGTATACCCATCAAAGTGGAACCACAATAGAGGTAAAAGTTTACATCAAGAGCTTGGGAGACCCGATACATCCAGCCAATACAACAAAATAAAATGGCGCCTACAATATCAATAAATATTTAAAAAAAAAATTCCACACTCATCAGCCTTCAATTGATATAAATAAAACTGACCACCAATTTCACATTCAAGTAAAATTCTTCACGGAACGGTACATTTGTTTAAAAAAAACTTTTCCATGTCACTAATACTAAAAATACAGATATATATATATATATGTATTTAAAAATTCCTACTAATTGGAATTTCAACAAGTTCACTATACTAATTATGTGAATAACTGTAAAAAGGTTCAAAAGTAAAGTGCGGAATAACATTCTAGTCAAAAGATATTCTCGTATAAAAAGCACATAATAAATAATGATTACAACAGTGCACAAGTAAAAAGCATAATACTGTCAGACCTCGTTATAACATCACCCAATATTTATCAAGAGTAATTAAAAATGATTATTTAAAATATGATTATTGTCTATAAGAGTGACATTGAGGTCAAACAGCATTTAAAGAAGAGAACAAGTGGCATCAAATTTGATGAAAATTACATTTTTTAGTTGCAAATAAAAATAAACAAGACTTAGGTGTCTTACAGATGATGGCTACAAAAATTCAAAAGAATGCACTTATTCAACCCATTTTGTGATTAAAGCCAATTCTGTTTTATAAAGTTATAAATATACTCTATTAGAAATTTGTAAGTTAAAAATATATACACATTATGTTTATTTATAAATATGAGAAACACTTTGAAAACATTTTTATTTCAAGTACATTACAACTTAAACACTGGACTCTGTCAAGCTGAATCCGCCAGATAGAAAAAAAAAATGAACTCCGCTATTATAAATTGAACAACTGGGTTGTGTTCAAATTAGCCAACAAATTTTAAACTAGTTATTGGAATAAATACAAGTATAATATCAACATTATTGGATCTAAGTTGTCTTGGTACTTAAAAATTGCAAATATCAGGTAGCTTATTCAAAATTAGGATGACTTGTTAATAAGAATTTGAGTAGCCTAAAAAATCATCCAAAAGGATGGAATATACAACTGAACATGAGTTTCCTTTCTGCATTTTCGTTTACTGTACTAGATTTGAATTTAAGTTACTAATAACTTGAGTACTTATATTGATAATTTAATTAATGTCATGGAATGATAATACCTTAATACAATTATTTAGAAAAAAAATTACCATCATATTTTCTGATTTTCTCAACTGAATAGTTATAATAATTATAACTATTTTAATTGTGTTTTGGCAACCAACTAGTATTGCTAAAGAAAAAATCATAATTTTAATCAATCTATTTTGAATTTTTTATTCTGAATCATCTATTTTATCATAACCATGATAGTAAAACTGATAAATCAAATTCACTTTTTTCCCATGCCAATAGAGTGGTGGCACTCAATTTTCTAGCATAATTATTATTTTTCATCAAGGACATTTAAAAAGACTTTACACTAATCCTTTCAGTGATCACCCTTACAATGCAAGGCCACCTCTCCACATACCTCATCTTCCCTCCCAAACACATTTACTCAACACCCATTTCAAATAACAGAATGTAAATTCAGATGAATAAAGAGATGCAAAGTTCTAACAAACAGCACCCCACACACCTGACTAGGTTTGATATTGATGATATAATTTTAGAATGCAACTACTTTATTGGCATGGCATGAATATATGACTTAACATGATTATGACAAATACATGGCAACTGCAAAATCTGAACTTCAGTATTTGCATAAAAATTTTAAACAGATACTTGTAAAACATAAACTGTGTTTAAAAAATTAAGGATGATAAGCATCTAAACAACATAAGTATGGAGACTGTCAAATTGAAAAATTAGACATTAATATAATTTTATTCCTGGAGAATCACATAATGGGTTAAAAAGAAAATGAGATAATTCTGAAACATTTTTATCATTCCTTTCACTTTAGTTAATTTGTACTATTGGTAGATAACAATTAATTGTATAAATGCAAACATGAAGATTTTATGCAACTAACATATACTATGATGGAAAGTGATCAACCACTGAATAAACTGTACCAGATCAATGGTCACGCAATGAGAATATTCCACAAAATTATTGTCATTAGCATAACAAAATAACAATCTGAAACAAAATGAATATGAACTGTTCCATGAAAATTCAAATAAGCAGTCATTCATTTGAAATCAAATAATTTTTTAATAAAGCAATATTTTCAATTCTCTAAAAGGCTTTCCAAAATGCACTCTTATTATAGTACTAAACAGTAGAATGTTTTATCGTTCAATAATTATCATTCTTTTTAACTTCTATTTATAAATCCTAATCATAAACATTATGTAATTTTTTTCTCAATTTTTATTGCCGAATCATGCCATTGTTATAGAATTCAAATTTATCAATGTAACTGATAATTAAATTCTGAAAATATAAAAATAGAGTATTTTCATCAAGTACATAGAAGTGCATCAAATTTCAGAACAGGAAATGAGGGAAAAGCAGATTATAAAATTTCATCATTACAAATATAAACAAGTCAAATTAAATAAAGGTATATTCTACAAAAACTAGGTCATATAACACAAACTTGTAAACAACAAAAATATAGATATTAATATTCATTAATACAAACAAAATGCATAATGAACACATTCCGAAGAAACAAATACATAATAATAAAATATTACAAAAGTTAAATAAAATAATAAATAAATGCAATTGTAAATGAAAAAGTGAATTTTCCAAAAATGTTTTGTAACCATTTAAAAATTCAATTTCTACTATATATTTTTTAAAAAATTCATTTTTTTTAATTTAATAAAAATATTAAACAGACTAGAGATTTTTAAAAGTCATAAAACTGTTTCCTTTTTCTCTCTCGAATCAATTTGAATTTTTTAAAGAAAAAACAAACAGTAATAACAGCAAACATAAATAAAATCCTCAATGCAATAAAATAATAAATTGAATTTTTGAGTATGAATACGAAAAAGTCTTTTCAACACTTTTTAGCATGCCAAAGGCAAATAGTAGATTCAAACTGTCTACATTTATATCCATTCAATTACTTATAAAATAAAACCTATTCTCAAATAATAATTTTACCCTAAACTAAATTTCATATAAAAAAAATCTAAAAACATTTAGACCTCACCAGAAAAAGAATAATAAATTATGTCTACCAAAATATTAACAACTGTCCAAAGTTAAAAAAAATAAAAATAAGAGAATTTTAAGAATGCATTAGGTTGTCTACATAAAAAAATAACAAAACAACAAACACAAAAATTTTGTCACAATTTGGCACATAAACAAACACTTAAACATAACTAAGAATATCATAATTCACACTACACATAAGAAAAGAGTATTGAAAACATTATAGTTTATCGAAAAATCTGTTTCTTTTTAGAAGAAAAATTTTTCTGTAACTATTTTGTCAGTTATTTATTGAAGATTGTTTTGCCCCAAAACAATATAAAATTCATTTAGTTATACAACAAAATGTACTTGAAAATTCTCCAATAATTAATTAAATAAATTATTGCAGCAAATTTCAACTAAAAATAAATAAAAAAAACATGCTCGAAAATTTCTCAATGAAATAATTCAAAGTATTTTAAATAGCAATGTTTTATAATTTTTCATATCACTTTCAATGCATTTTGTAAATTTGATAAGAGTTTGAGAAAATTTCTAATGTCAAAAACCACTTTCAACATTAGGGGTGGCAAATGTTTAATAATTATACACCACACAAACTTGATTTTGAAGTCAATATGTCATGGTTTTGAAATCTTTTCTCATTAACTTATTTTCTAGCTAATGCAAGAAAATACAAAGAAATATGTTTTTTCAATATTTTACTATATTTTAAAAGATTTTCTGCCAATTTTTAAAAAATTATTTCATTTTGAAATAAACTTAAGAATGAAACTTTACTTCATAATTCGCTTAATCTTAATATAGTTTTTAAAAAATTTACTGAAACCTATAAATTAATTTAGGAATCACTGGGTTAAAGTCGAATCTACAAAAATGAAATGCTTGGAAACAGAAGAAGTGAAATAATAAAATTAAAAATGAATTCACTAGGAAATGCCTGAGGTAAAAGCCAGTAAGTATAATCAACCAGAATCAATATATATATATATATATATATATATATATATATATATATATATATATATATATATATATATATATAAAAAAGATTCCACAGAGATATGCAAAATTTTTTTTAAAGATTAAATTAATTCTTCAATTAAACAATCATAAATTGTTACCTAAAAAATGCTTTAAAGTTTTAGGGCAATAAATATAAATCATGCAAAAGTAACGAAGATACAAACTACTCTCAAATAAAAAATATATATAGAGATAAATTTTGAGATGATATCCCTTAGGCTAAAGATTCCAATATATATATTGAATAAATAATTTTGTTATTATAGAATTGCATTAATGCAATATTAAAATGTAAGTGAACAATAAAATAAAAATATTTAAATTTTGTGATAAAATTCTTTTTTTAAGCCAACTAGGTACATTAATAACTAGTGGTGAAAATAATATTAAATTATTATTATCCACACATTATAAAATTTTGTACATATACAAAGACACGTATCACATCTTTAATAATGGTAAAAATTTCAAAAAAGAAATGTAATATACAATAAATGAGCCTTTATAATACCACACTTGCATAAACAAAGAAGTGAGTAATAAAATAAGAATATACTAATAATATGACTTGAACAGTACAAGAATAAACTCTACAAATTTAGTGAGAAAAAAAGTAAATACTCAAGAGTGCAAACTTACAAACAAATTGAAAAATAGCTGGTCTTCAAGCAAAAAAGAATTCAAAATGAAATGAACTTCAGAAATAACAAACAATATCCTCTCATGACATAGGTAATGACTTGGTAATAAATAAATATTGTAATTTAAGATTTTAATAACAATATAATAAATTTTTAATAGAATACAGATTTATCCTAATCTTCTGTATATAAATTTATGAGCAAAAACAAAAATATAATCGAACAATCAATTATAATGACAATATGAAATTTTAGCTTAAAATTACATTCAAATACAATCCTACAAAATAAATTGGAGGAAGTGTAAAAATTTCTAAAATAATGGTCAAAAAACATACATAAAAACCAGTAAATAATTTTATACGATTTTTCATAAAAATCCTATTTACTGAAAACATTTTTGTTGTAATGAAATAAAAGACATCAACATACAAATAAATCACAAAGTGAAAAAAAAAAAATTAACTTAAAATTATCCATTATTCTAAGTTGTAAAATTAAAAACATTACTTAGCAACCATTATAACATAAAATATATAACTTTAATGATACTTTATACCCCCCAACTTTCAAAAAATTATTTCATGTTAAAAAACATATCAACTTTTATAGCAACATATATTTAATATATATATTTAACAACCACACCAAATACATTACAATAATGGTCTCAACATTACATCAACAAACACACACAACACAATTTTACAACATTTAAGTCTATACCTAGTTATCCATGTTTCTTTTAAAATTAGTATAAGTTACCCCTATTTGTAGAAGACTGGCAAAATATTTATAACACTTATATTAAAAAGAGAATAATTTTTTTAAGACACTCAATAATTTTGCATACATTAGCAGCATGCATCCATGGAACATTTACAACAATTATTTAAGGTTTTAAATATACACAACAATAATTTTTATAAATTAATTTTGTTAAAATAGTTTGTTTTTGTGACAGAAATATATTATTCCTTGATTGTACGAATTGAGTGCTTTTTAATTGAAAACAAATAGTATATTTTCTATAAAATATAAAACAGCTTAACAATTTTATTATGATATGCTTTTTTTCCATATTAATTCACAACAGCAGGTTTCTTTTGTTTTGCGGCAGTGAGACCGAGTCAGAGGAGTCGACAAGCTAGGATTAGAATGCCTCTTCTTAGCTGTGGGATATAAAAACAAGGATGATGATGACCTTTTTAGTGACACATCTTTTTTCATCAAATTTTTCTCGGTGAGATTTGCTTTTGTTCCCATCGAGTCAGTTTTAGCCTTCTGTCATCTTGATATAGAACTGTTATTTGCATTTTTAGGAGGTCTGTAAACAAAGAAACAACATCTAAATGCATCATTAAAAGGAATTATAAGTCCAAAGAAAAACAAGAACAACAAAAACTGTTGAATAATGAAGAGTTTTAATAATTTAGCAAGTTTAATATTGCTTTTACGAGGCTAAATTTTCTCTCTCCATAATAAATATATGTTTTCTACCATTTTTAAAAATATACAGAAGTCACAATAAGGGAGAAAGATATGCATATGTGATAAAAAAAAGTTGAGAGTGAAAATTTATTTTTCTGAGTTTTAATAATTTGTAATTCATATTTTCTAAAATTTTGTAGCATTCTTAGCTTTATTTTCACATAAACTATAAAAGCATATTCGAATTTTAATGAAAGCAATACATGTATCTTATTTCAACAAAATATTTAAAGTATAGGAATATTATAATTTTTATTTTAAATTGGCCTATTTTACTTCATTTTTAAAATTTCCTGATCTATACTCCATATTTTTATTTAATTATTTCTAATGTATATTCTAAAAAAGCACCGATTCGGAACTTCTCGCCCTCCAAGTGAAAGAATTAAAATCTCCAACACCTATGCATTCCTTTCAAAGATACCTAAAATTCATTTCATAAATAGACATGTGTTAAAATTCATTTTCATAAATAGACATGTGTAAAGAAATCTCTCTCAGAATCTCTTAATAAAATCACTGAGAGAAAAAATGCCTGTATCTTTTTCCTAGTGATCTGATGTGTTCTGCCTTTCGTCCCCAGTGTATTAATTGTGCTTCCAGTGGTAAAATAAATTGAAGTTCATCCCAAAAGTATCTTTTTGAATACACATTTGCCAAAATTATATTACAAATGTATATGTCTAACTTTTCTACACATTTGTATCTTCAATTAAAAAATAATAATAAAAAAAAACAAAAAAAAACAAGAAAATAAAAGCAGCACATTATAACTCCTTGAAGTAGATGAATGAGATTTTTTCTAAATTTTCAAAGCTGTTAACTCATAATTTCTGAGATATTTCCATAATAAAATTTCACAGACAAAAAAACAAATCATGTTCAGCAAAAATTCAATTAAATGTCGAAAAGCATATTTTACCTACTTTACAAACTCATTTCTCACGGCTGAAATGTAAAATTGTTAATGATATAAATTTTTCACTTATAAAATATGAAACAGTTAATTCATTTTAAACCTTTAAACCATTTTTTAAAAAAATCAACACCCAGTACAGAATTTTTCTTAAGTTATTCATTCTTAAAAATTTAACCAGCAATTTTTAATTTCCCAATCAATTCTAACATTTCAAATGTAATTTTAAAAGTGTTAGAAGACATAATGGCTGAAGATAACAATTTTTAAAGCAATATTTGATGCTTCCATAAAACTAAAAATAGAAACACGAGATTAATAGCCTATAAAGGAATACTTTTATTTTTATAGTCAACTACTTACGGTTCTGGAGCGCTATTGTGACGTGCATCATCATTACTGGAAGGTCGCAACGCCTGAGAAAAGATAGAGGGAGCAGAAAGAGGTGCATTGTTCCCATTGATGGCAGAAGAGTTAGACAAAGAAGTTGATGGAGGAGAGAAGTTGTTAGTAGTGAGGAAAGTGTTAATGTCCCACTTGGGTGACTGAGAAGAATTTCCTGGCGATGATATTAGGTGTCGCCAAGTACGTCTAAGTACAATATAAACTTATCAGGAACAAAGAGTTACATGCAATAGAAATGAAATAGAACTGAGCAATATTTAAAAGAAAATTATGCAGTGAAATAGCAATATAGTTCACTTCTGAGTATCCGGCCTAATGTAGCGGAAGAGCAGGATAGTTAATAAAAAAGACAGATAGGCCGGAACCATTTCTTTGCCCACCAAGAACAGAAGATACACTTTTTATAACATAACTCACAGTTATAATACATATTTTCTCACTTCTTATTGAATACTAAGCCCTTCATTTATCTCAAACCATGTCAAGTGTGAATTTACAAATACTGTATGTATTATGCAGTTTTAATCAGAAACAGCAGCAACAACTGAGGTTCATTACATACTGACGAAACAATGAATAATGAGCAGAGCACTGCTCTTTTCCTATCACAACTTGTATTTTGCACATGACACGTAGGTTTGTAGTAGATGCCTGCTTCCAATGCCTTGGGAATGTTGCCAATGCAACACATTATTTTCGTCATTTAATTATGATAAAAGAAAATTAGGCTGGATAGTACAGAAACCAGATAATTGCGAACCAGATACTCGGAAGTGTACTGTATAAGTTTTCTAGGAACTTAACATGAATCTAGAAACTCACTTAACCATACAATATGTTAACATGTAACAAAGAGAGAAGTTTTTAATGAAAAATCTTCCTCAAACAATTGCTTTTGACAGCTTAACAAAATAAATAACTGCCTCTTTAACTTGAAACTGAAATCTATAAAAAAGGGGTAAATAGGTAAAAAGGGTATAAGATAGAAAAGGGGACTTAAAAAAAAGTTTAATTATGTAAGAAAGTTTGAAAGCAATTAATTTTCCTTAAGATTAGTAATAAAACATAACATGAATATTAAATGATTATTTTTATTAACCATGCAACTAAAGAAATAACTTTCTTAGCACATTAAATCAGATTTTGGAAAGTACAATCAAATTGTTTATAATGTAAAAAAGGCGGAGAAAGTATTACAATTTTTTAAAAATAGACATTTTTTTAAAAAAAATTATAATTTTTAGATATATAGCACCTTTTGGAAATATTAATGCAAAAAAAAAAAAAAAAAAAAACATTTAGTAATTTCTAAACTTTATTAAAAAATATTTCAAGCATTTGAAATTTCCCATATTGTTAAGAAATATTTTTAATAACTTGTATATGACAGTTAATGGGCCTACAAGCCATTAAATGTTTTGTGACCAAAGTAAACAAATTTGTACATGTCTAAATGCTCTTAATTTATTTTGAGAAAAAAGGGCCGGCCTAAATGTAAGCTTAAATTTATAGGTAGTAATTTGTCTACTCATTAAATTAAAAAAAAAAAAATGAACATGATAGACAAACAAAGCTCTAATCAAATTTTAAGATAAAAATTTAGTGAAAATCTATTAACGTTAAATAATTAGGACAAGAGAAAAAAAAAAAAGAACCCCAATTATATAGTTTTTTTAAAGAGAAGTTTTACTGGAAAGTCAAAATAAAAAGTTTCAACATAAATATATAGATCTTTAGTGTGAAGAAAGAGAGAGAGAAAGAGTTCTGAATTCAGACAAAAACTGGGTCTTGCGGCACAGAAGAATCATGCTCATTCGGCCATTCTGAACATATTCTATTTAAAAAATTTATCTAAAATTACCTCCAGAGATTAAAAATATATACCATCTTCTTACCTTCTTCCAAGCTGTTTCCAACCAGTACAAATTTTTCTATATAATAAATCTATATATTTTCAATCTAATTAATTAATCCATATACAATTTGCCTATTTTTCAAACAGCTTTGTCAAAATGATTGGATTTTCTTGAACGCAAATTGCTTCTATGGCTATTTTTCATGGCAGAGAAAAATTTAATACTAATGCATATCCTGCACAGAAATTTTGATGATATTAAATACTTGGGGATGAGTATATATGGAAATACCAGACACTGTACTGATCAAATATGCTATAAAATGTTTCAAATTAGAAAAAAAGAAATAACTACCTTTTTGAAGGAGAGCTGCCAGGCACAGGCTGTTTATGAGGCCGTCGAATAGGTGAGAGCTGGGAAGCGCTGTTAGAACTTTCTGCAGAGGGAGGTGAACTTGGAGGAGCTCTCAGAGGCTTTAGAGGAGAAACATATGTGGCATGGTAAGCAGCTGAACTGGCTGTCATTGATTTAAAAGGCTGTGAAGAGGATCTAGGATGAGGCTTCAAATTGTCCAGGCTGAAAAAGAATTTCTTTTTAAGTTAAAAAAAGCATTAATATTAATTGTGTCACTTCATACTCTTTTTGTTTCTATTGCTAGCATTCCCAAAGCTGATGAAGTGTAAATTAGCCTCTTTGTCTGATTGGAACCATAACAAAAAATATAATTGAAATAGCTCGTTTAAATCTATATTTTAATTTTTTAACATCCATTGTTTACAAAAGCTTCATAAAAATATTAAGTAGGACCCATCCCCAATCTAATTCAAGTTTCTAATCTGCTTATATTTATATCTTAAATAATTTTTGTTGAAATATAAATTTAGTATCTCGTAATTTTTATTATGACATGTGGCTTTTTTTTTTTAAATTTTGAAAATCATACATTGACAATTAAACTTTTGTGTGATAATGATCATAAAGTGCAATTTGCATTGAATTCTTTTTTTCTTTCTTATTTTAATGAAGATATCACAGATCTGTAGGATGTCAGTAAAGAATTTTAAGCTTGGGTTATATTTGAAACATTATTAGGATCTAGTAAGAATCGAATTAAAAAGAAAGTTTGAACAATTATTTTGCGATTCATACATCAAAAGAGAATAAAATCATATATTTCCTAAGCAAATTGAATAAAATACTTTAATCAGGCAGTATCTTTCAATAAGTTGTTTTATAATAAGTTGCATTTAGCATAAAAAGTTCTAAATAAATTTTTTTTTCTATGAATTAGAGGATGAAGAATTCAAATATAACTAGTATTTTTCAATTAAGAAGAGAAACTTCTTTCTTAAATATTATTAAAAAAAATCAAGCCACAAAATGTTATATAAGGAATTTTTAAAAAATACAAAAACTATTTAAAAGTGAATAGATCATTTGTAAGGAATAGACTGCAGAAGTTAACATCGTTTACATCCATTCCTTAAAAAAAGAAGAGAAAATAACAGCAGCAGTTAAAAAGGAGAGAAAGAGTGAATATGCTATTCACCATCAGCTATGTTTAGCTAGTATTGTCCATCTTCCATGAGATCTCTTCCCATCAAGTATATAGATTTATGTTGGTCTCAGTAAGAACAAGTTAGTACACGAAGGTTCCATTTTGATTATGTAGAAATTAAATCAAGTTTGTTACATTTAGCTTAGTGACTGCCCAGTTGGTATATGGTATTCCTAAAATTAATTTTTGTAAATGCCAAGTGTCCCTGCCATATGTATACAATGAACAAAACAAGTCAAATGAAAAAATAAATTATTTAAGTGCATAACAACATGATAAAGGGAGAGAAATCAATTAAGAAATCTAAAGTATTAGCAATAGAATCAATCATTTTAATCTCATTTTACTAAATTTAGATAATATATCAACACCAAATTTCCTATAGAAAATACTGCGTAACTCTGTAACAAAAATATATCACAATTAATATTTTTCTAAGTGATTCTTTTATTAAAAATGAAAGTTTAAATTTGAAGTCAATATGTGAAGCAGTGTTTTTAGAAACAGCAATATCCTTTATTGGATTGAAAGTCTTGGATTGTTTACTATATGCATTTGTTGAAGTAATCAATTTTGATTAATAGGCCTTTTATAATGAATGCTGGATATCCTTACAACTTTTGTTTTATCCAATTTGAAACAGCATTTCTAATTTTCCTTCCGAGACTCAAGTCACTTGAGGAGCTTTTTTCTTTTTATTTTTTTCTCCCATATCCTATAGAACAGCAGCTTTTAAAGATTTTGCTGCAGCTTTTTAGAGCAAAACTTTGCAATGTTATGCAGAATTTTACATGCTTATACTTCTAAAAAATCTCTCTCTCTCTTTTTTAAATATCAAGATTTAATAGTCAAGAAAAAAATCGGCAAATAACAAAATGTAATTAATTTTTTAACCAGAAAAAAATATTGATTTCTTTTAAGTAATCTATGTGAATATAAAGACACACACGAGTATAACCACAGCAAAAGTGAGAAGTCAAATAATTCATGACTCTTTTATCATTTCAAACTGGCACAATAATAAATAAAACACAAGCTTCTGTCAGATTCATCCTATTCAAAACGGATTTTCCCTAACAAAAAATTCTATAGTGATTGCCAGCAATCTAGATGCATGGTGGGGAAACGTCATGTGGTGGACAGTTAGTACAAAACTGTTAACACATGTAATCTTTTTAAGAAACCTAATCATATCAGTTACAATCCAAATATTTAGGTAAATGAACTTCAATTATTAAAGAATTTATTTCGACATTAAAAATAAGTCATTTGCAAATCATGATAAAAGTGCTAAAGGTATATTTAAGTATTACATTCCTTTGAATCAGAAATACCTTTGCCAAAAAGAAGTAATAATTATAGCTAAAAAGGAAAAGTCCCATAAAAAAGTAGAAAAAGCATAGAAAAAAGTTACCAGACAATTTTCAGCAATTTTTTTGAAAAATTTAGAATGTGTCCAAACTTGATTCATTTTTAGTACATATTATATAATATATATATAAATAATTTCCTAAACTTTTAATGTACTTTGCTTATTTCTTTTTAATGCTTAAATATTCAAATCTGAAATACTACATACCACAAGATTAACAACATCATTTCATGCTCAAGATCGACTCCTATCTTTCTTTTTGTCCTTATAACACTTACAATCACATGCTTTCATTTCACACTTTCTTTTTCATATCAAATTTCCTTATTATTTAAAGCATTTGTTTTTCAGTTCTTCTGTGTCTGTGCTAGTTAAAATGTAATTTGTTACAAATAATATAAATAGACAATTAAAATTAATTTAAAAAAATAATAGACAATATTTAGCAAATAAAATGATACTGTATCAACAGATATTAAATATAAAGTTATAAAACTATTATTGCATACTATGATTACTGCACAAAATTGGATATTTCTTAAAACATATGCTAAACTAAATATAATTGTACATCTAAAAAAATAATCTCCATAAACACTTTTTGTTTTTATTAAAATTCTAATTTCGTCTGCAAAAAGTATAAGGAGAGTTTGTTTTCCCAATAAGAAGTCTCTCCTACTCTCGTAATAACTTTCTCTAAAAGTAATGCAGAAATAAAGGTTCTGAATATTTACAAAATTTGCTTGGCCTATTATTTTATTGAAAATTAAATAATTTTACATCCCTGAAAAATGAGGACTAAGAAATAATAAAGATAAATAATTAAAAATTATAATTATGAAGCAAAAGGAAACTTTGATAACTATTTCTTTTATTAAAAAAAGTTTTTTTTTTAAAAGCAAATATTTAAATTTTTAAAACATGCACCGATTCCTTTTTCCAATGCTCTCAAATTATGTTTCTTATTTCTTTAGAATCATAGCTTTTTAAATGTACAATTTATTCACAATAATTTTAAATTCTTAATAAGATGACAAATTCTTCTCATGTAAAGCCATATACATATTTAAAATTCACAACATTTTATAACAAAAATGTTACTAAATACTCACTAAATAAACTAACAAAAAATATACGTATCCCTCTCAGCAAGCCGGAAAGCGAGAGAGGATCTCTTATTGTCTAAGTAATTGTTTTTAAATTCCTTTCAAATCTTAGACAAAATGAATACATTACATAATGAAGCAAACATAGATAAGAATTTTACTGCAATAGCATAATTCAGTATTTAATGCAAAATAAATATTAAGGGAATAAATAACATATTAACAGGCTTGTTATAAAGCTTATTTTAATGAAAAGCTTTAGAGGAAATGCTGAAAGATTTTATCAATTGGCAAGAATCAAAAGTTTATCATAGGGATTTTAAACATGTTAGAAAAATTATTTATTGTTTGTAATTATTCTTCTTATTATTAAAAGCAGAGAATAACTTTTTATGATACAAATTAAGAATTTACAGTTCCATTGTAATGTATTGGAGGGGGGGGGCATGATCTTAATATTGGAAAATTAAAATCTTATTTATTGCTCTTTTAAATATTTCAATTATAAATATTAATCAGAATAAAGGGAAACATATCAGCTATTTTTTAAATATACTTCAGTTTTGGGCATTAATTGTATGCAAATGGTGAAGATAAGCAACATCTAGCTGTTATGAAGTGAATACAAGTACTCAGACTTGTGTTAAAAATATGATGATTGTCTTTTTTTTTTTTTTTTTTTAAATACAATCTATAATGCAACAGACATTAAAACAAAGAACTGCTGAATTAACAAAAGTTCGGGAACAATAATGTTCATATAAAACAAATTCATTTAAATAAAGTGTATGTTTATTGTATAAAATATTGCAGAATTATACAGAAAACTATTCATTATGCAATAAATACTGCAAAATATAAATCAAAATTTGAGCGGAATCTATTTTACACTTTTGCATTATTAACAATCCAACATTATTATGAGAAAAAAATAATTAAATATAATTTAATAAATGGGTGGAGATATATTGATGACCTACTTTTGATTAACTTTGACAATACTAATATTGCTACAAATTGCTATCCAAAAGATTTAATTCTAACAGAAACAAATAAAAATCAACTTGAGGCTACCTTTCTGGACTTAAAAATCGAAATTGCTAATGATAAAACAATACTTGGTATATATGATAAAAGGGATGAATTCAACTTTAAAATAACAAAACTATGTAACTACCATTCCAATCTAAACTCTAAAATTTTCAAAAATCTAATTTTCTCACAAGTTAACAGGATTAAAAGGGTTTGCAATAATAAAAATTCCTATATTGAAGCATCAAACAACCTCATTCAAAATTTAATTAAAAATGAATTTCCTAGAAATTACTGTAATGTAATTTTTTTAATTAAACAAGGTATGGTTTGGAATTAATCCTTTGGCTTAAATAAAAATAGATCTTTCCTTGCATATTAGATCACTCAATAGATGGCGCTGGGAGCCTACAATTTTTTACCTAATTTACCGTTAGTGTTTTTAAAAAGCGGGAATCACAATCGATAGCTTAAAATTTCCTTGACTGCTGATGCTAAGTTCTTGCCTTTTCAGTTTTCCTTTAGTGCTATTTTATAATATTTTTGTTTATATTGTTATTTTTGTTATGGTAGTTTTACTTTGTAGTGGTTATTTTCTTCTAATTTGTTGTTTTGTATTTTCCTTTCTGTTAAAATGGTATATTTCTTGGGCCTAATTTCAGGGGTTTTCGGGCCACGAGGAATCATTATTAGACCTTTGTCTGGATTTCCTTCACAGAAAAAAATCCCTTTCTTTGAATCCCTGCCTGAGGGTGACCCTTGAAAAAGTTTTCAGGCCGGATTCTTTTTTATTTGGTTTATCTGATTTTCCTATTAACTTGATTTTAATACTTTTGTATCAATTCATCTGTGTTTTAGAAGTAGCTGCAGTTGCGCTCTCTAAATACTATGAAGTTTCTTTCCTTTTTTGGTTTTAGTTTGAATAGGTAATAATTTTTAGTTGCGATTTCGAAACTGTTTTTGTTTTGTTTTCAAACTTTTTCTTACTTTAGATTGGTTATATATAATCTTTGAACAAAAAATAATTTGGGGTTGTAGGAAGAGAGTTCAGTTAAGATTTGAAGAAATTTCCCAGAAGTTATGTCATGAGAACCACTGCAATAGGTAATCTTCCAATAAGGAATCTGCCCAATAATTATAAAATATACTAGTTTGAGAACTTCAGACATAACTTAGAATGGCAGGCAGGGAAAAAAATGATTTCAAAAGATGTTTAATCAGAAATGACTTGCAGCGGCCAAACAGGCGATAAATGACTGTTTGTTTCGCCAACTGGCGATAAGCATCAATCATACCTTTGGATATGAACTTTGCTCTCCAACGGATACGAGTGATTCACTTCCTGCCTTCGCCGGCTTGCTCCGAACTACTGCCTGGTGCTGGTCGATGGAATTACGGCCAATGTATCATATTCTATATTTGTTAATTTAATTTGTGATTAAAATTTATTTTTGTTATTTAAATGGCTGGCAGTTTTTATTAAGTAAAAATGTTTTAATACTTTAATTTAAAGTAAATTTGGCAATGCGTGTTAACTACGCACCAAACTGGTGACCCGGTACTTTCTCAATTACTTTTCGTTATGGATTATTTTGGATTATGGTGCCGAGAAGTAATGCATCAAGGATCAGGTATGTGTTCGAATATTATTTTCATTTCTCTGTGATTGGTCAATATTTTATTTCCCCATTATTTTGGCGAAGAAATCGTATTATTTATATTCAGTATTATTTTTCGTGTTATTTTTTGTATTCGAAGTATTAATTTCTTATTACTTTCGTTTTGGCTACCATGTTTACTATTATGATTTTTAACTCCCAAATTTTTTTTAAAACACGTGTATTTAAATAATCATAAATTTTTTTGATATTTGTAAATATTGTAAAAATTATTAGTTTTCCACAACGAGAAACCAAAAATGATTAATTCTGAAAACGAAACTGTCAATGCTGACGCTCCGATAGAGTCGCAGGTGTCCCATCTTTCGGTGAAAATACCACCGCTGTGGAGGAACAACATAAAATTATGGTTCATCCAAGTAGAAAGCAATTTCGCTCTAGCTAAAATAAGTAACGATCTTACAAAATACAATCATTTGATTGCAACTATTGATCCGGAAACTTTATCTGCGGTAGCTGATATTTTACTCACACCCCCTGACACCAACAAATATGATGCATTCAAGACTCGACTTATAGCCGAATTTTCTGCTTCGGAAAATGAACAGATCCGTCGACTGCTTTTGGAACTACATTTAGGAGCCGATAAACCATCGCAGTTACTTCGAAAGATGCGCGAACTCGGTGGTGGCACAGGCATAAAAGACGATTTTCTGAAAACTTTATGGCTGCAAAGACTACCGTCAGAAATGCAGGCAATTTTATCAATAAGTTCTGAACCCCTGGATAATTTGGCCAACATGGCTGACAAAATTGCCGAGGTCCGTATTTCCTCAACAGATAGTAGCGTCTTTGCCGTAAGCCGAAGCGCGGAAAGTAATGCCATGCGGAAAGCTCCCACTCTGGATGAGTTTACTGCACTCCGAAGCGAAATCGCCGCTTTAAGTAAACAGGTGCAACGGCTTTCCCGCGACAGAAGCAGAGGCCCTTTCCATCGGAAAAACAGACACCGTAGTTTTTCGCGTGGGCGTTCCGGTGATCGTGGGAGAAAATTCTGTTATTATCATGCGCGTTTCGGAGAAAAGGCACTGAAGTGCGTACTCAACTAACGCGGATACGGAAAACTCGCAATAGCGGCTGTCGATCAACCTACATCGACGGCAGCCGCGCAATCGTATCGTTTGCATGTTTTTGATAAGAGATCACATTTCAAATTTTTGATCGATTCTGGCTCTGATGTTTCATGCATACCACTCAACAAAAACCAAAAAAATTTAAAACCTGATTCTCTGCAACTTTTTGCAGCTAATAACTTCAAAATTTATACTTATGGATCTAAATTATTAAATGTGGACTTAGGTCTCAGGCGAAATTTTCCATGGAAATTCTGAATTGCTAATGTGCCTGTTCCAATAATAGGGGCGGATTTTTTACAAACCTTTAACCTATTAATAGATCTCAAAGGGCGCAAACTTATTGATAATGTAACTAAATTTACCCAACCCGGAATAATTTCACAATCAACAAATTATGCATCTGTAAAACTTATTTCTGGTAAATCAATATACCATAAAATTTTGGAAGAATTCCCAGAATTAACATTTGGGTTAAAACCTGTTAAACATAATACAGTGCATTTTATTGAAACAACAAGCCCGCCTTTCCATAGTAAACCTAGAAGGCTAAATCCAGAAATGTATGACGCCATCAAAAAAGAGTTTCAATTCATGATGGATCAAGGCATATGCCGACCATCAAAACCACCTTGGTCATCTCCCCTTCATGTCGTTATCAAAAGCTCAGGCAGCATTCGCCCTGTGGGTGACTATAGGAGATTGAATGCCTGTACGGTACCGGACCGTTATCCTATACCCCATATCCAGGATTTTTCCAATGTACTCCACGGAAAAAATATTTTTTCAAAACTTGATATAGTCCGTGCTTATTTTCACATACCAGTCCATCCGGATCATATACAAAAAACCGCAGTTTGTACACCATTTGGACTGTTTGAATTCCCATTCTTAAATTTTGGACTATGTGGGGCAGCGCAAACTTTTCAGCGATTCATGAATGAAATCCTGGGAGATATTAAATTTTGCTATGTTTATTTGGATGATATTTTAATATTTAGTTCCAGTCAAGAAGAGCATAAAGCTCATTTACGAATCGTACTAGAGAGATTAAATACATATGGACTAACCATAAATGCTTCAAAATGCATATTTGGCGTCTCAGAAATTCCTTTCTTAGGTCATTTAATTACTAGTTCGGGAACTAAAACCTTTACCCCATAAAGTTGAACCGATTCTCAAATATCCACAACCAAAAACAGTTAAAGATCTTCAAAGATTTTTAAGTTTTTTTAAATTTCTTCCGTAGATTTTTACCAAATATAGCAAAACATCAGGTACATTTAACTTCGTATTTAAAAGGAGCTAAAAAGAATGATAAAACAAAATTGGACTGGTCAGATAAAGCGGAAGAAGAATTCCAAAATTGTAAACAATTAATTGCAAATGCTGTTTTATTGGCACATCCAAAACCAGATGCCACATTAATTTTACAAGTCGACGCTTCAGACTTTGCAATCGGTGGGTCATTGTCTCAATTAGTTGATGAAGAATTGCAACCACTTGCATTCTTTTCTCGGAAACTCTCCCCAGCTGAAAGAAACTATAGCGCTTATGACAGAGAGTTATTAGCAGCTTATGCTGCCATCAAACACTTTAGGCATGTGCTTGAAGCTAGAAATTTCTCTTTGTTTACGGATCATAAGCCGTTAACTTACGCTTTCCAACAACACTTGGACAAATGCTCTCCGAGACAGGCTAGGCAATTAGATTTTATATCTCAGTTTACCACCGATATTCACCACATAAAAGGCTCTGAGAATATATTAGCAGATGCACTTTCGAGGATAAACGCAATAAACATGCCAACTCCCATAGATTATAACAAAATTGCACAAGCACAACAAATTGATACTGAATTAAAAAATTTAATCGATAATTCTGCAACATTACAATTTAAAAGAATTGCTTTTCCAAATTGCGAAACTCCCATTTATTGTGATGTATCAACAGGTACAGCTCGACCTTATATTCCTGAATCATTTCGTCAACAAATTTTTGCATCATTACATAATTTATCTCATCCTAGCATTCGCAGCAGTTCAAAATTAATTCGATCGCGTTTTATTTGGCCTTCCATTCGAAAAGATTGTAACAATTGGGCTAAACATTGCATCCCGTGTCAAAAATCGAAGGTAATTCGCGATACTAAAACCCCAGTAGGAAAATTTGTAGACCAATCACAGAGGTTCGAACATGTGCACCTGGACCTTGTAGGCCCTCTACCTCCTTCTCAAGGAAACTATTATTGTTTAACAATGATAGATAGGTTCACGAGATGGCCAGAAGCCGTACCAATTCCAGACATGACAGCACAAAATTTTTTTAAGCACTGGATAGTCAGATTTGGTTGTCCTGCAAGAATTACTACTGACCAAGGCAGACAGTTTGAGAGTGATTTGTTCCGGGCTCTCTCTCAGATACTAGGAATTAAAAGGATCAGATCTTCTCCTTATCATCCTCAGGCCAATGGCCTGATCGAAGAGTTCCACCGCCCATTAAAGGCAGCTTTGAAAGCCTACAACACAGATCAGTGGTCTGCAGCACTGCCCACCTTGTTACTAGGATTCCGGTCCGTCTTCAAAGAGGATCTGCAAGCAACGACAGCTGAGCTGGTATATGGCAAGTCTCTGCGACTACCAGGAGAGTTTTTCGATCCAACACCTGGAGACGCATCACCCAAGCAGCTCGTGGAGGACTTGAAACACCATTTTGAAACGATGAGACCAGTTCCAACTTCCTGTCATGGACAAAGAACTATCTTTGTACATCCTCACCTCAACGAGTGTTCACATGTATTTGTGAGACATGACGGTGTACGCAAACCCCTACAAGCACCATATGATGGACCGTACAAAGTTCTAGTCAGGCGACAGAAAACTTTCGATCTCGAGATCAAGGGAACTTCCCATACCATCTCTATAGACCGTCTGAAACCTGCTTTTATTATTCCTCCTGAGTGCTCCAGTGTACCACCAGCCAAGCAAGAAGCAAATTCTACTACTGAGTGTACCAAGACACTTCCAGCTAAGGCATCCATCGTCGTTCCAGCAAGACAAACAACTCGCACAGGGCGACAAGTTCGACCCCCACGTCGTTATGTCCATTTCCAATGAGACTGCGGAGGGAGTGTGCAGCGGCCAAACAGGCGATAAATGACTGTTTGTTTCGCCAACTGGCGATAAGCGTCAATCATACCTTTGGATATGAACTTTGCTCTCCAACGGATACGAGTGATTCACTTCCTGCCTTCGCCGGCTTGCTCCGAACTACTGCCTCGTGCTGGTCGATGGAATTACGGCCAATGTATCATATTCTATATTTGTTAATTTAATTTGTAATTAAAATTTATTTTTGTTATTTAAATGGCTGGCAGTTTTTATTAAGTAAAAATGTTTTAATACTTTAATTTAAAGTAAATTTGGCAATGCGTGTTAACCACGCACCAAAGACTTTCCTTCTGCATCCAATATAAAAATATTGGGATAATTTTCTTACTAAAAAATTATTGCAAAATCTTGATTAAAATCATGCAATAGGATATATCATTTTTTATTTATTGGAAATATAGATTAATATCTGGAATATCTAAATTCGTCTGATGGAGAATGAAAGAAGAAAATGACCCGCAGTAAATAGCCAAAAGAATTCAAGTATATTTAAATACTTTTCAAATGCTCAAAGCTTCATATGGATTTCCACATTTCTAATGATTTTAAGATATTTAATTACTTATAATTAAAATATAAGAAGTTTACAAACAATGTTGTATAGAAAAAAAGCACTACACACACACACACACATTCTGTATGATGGCAGAATCTAGAATGGCTTTTCAAACATTCGTGAGGCACAGCTTCAGGGAATTTAAACATTTTACCATAAACCTGAAGAAATCCAACAAACACATTAAAGATAATGCTTTCAAAAGTGTATTTTTAGACAATGATTACATTTTTTTTAGATAAATAAAAAATTATATTCACATTTACATAATTGCCAACAAAAAAATGTTCATACTACATCAATAAGCACTTTTTCTTAACATCAACATTAAAAATTCCAAAAGGACAATTTGATGAGACGAGCGTAATATCTTTTATCCTTGAATGAAAAATTCAGCCTTGCATTAATAAAAGAATTTTTGGTGAAAAAATACAAATAATAATAATAATAATAAAGATATTCAACATTCAAAATTTGCAAAAAACTTTCTTACCTCATGCCACCAGTTGTATGCGATCGAGGCTGTCGTCTCATAGCTTTGATTCTGTTCAATTTATCCCCTTGAGTAACTGTATCTTCAGATTC
This sequence comes from Argiope bruennichi, assembly GCF_947563725.1. NCBI lineage: Eukaryota > Metazoa > Arthropoda > Arachnida > Araneae > Araneidae > Argiope > Argiope bruennichi. The sequence goes on along the minus strand of NC_079158.1, from coordinate 112,375,933 downwards.
CACATTGTTGTTATTATTGCTATCATTGTTGTTTCCACCAAGACCTCCATTTTGTAAAGCCTAAATTCCAAAAAGTTCATTACATGGTGTATGTATATTATATATATATGTTACATTTCTTTTTTTTTAATTACACATTTTTAAAATTATGATCCCCGAAACTTTGAATTCATTAAAATTCTGTTTTGTATTAAAAATTTAAATTTAACTGATAAGGTTTTTTTTTTTTTTTTTTTTTAACTTGTACAATTCTCCACATTAATAGGAGATGAATAATATACTATTCCAACTTATCACTTCTTGGAGCTCACATAATTTTATAACCTTTTAATACAAATTTTAAAAGAAATTAAATATAGCATATACTTTTAAAAGTTTTAGAAAAAAATTACAAATCATTTGTTGATTTATTAAAAAAACTTATTGATAATAATTACACTTTAAAATTAAAAACAGTTTTACAATCATAGATGTGTAAGGAAATGGGGAGGGGAGTTCAGTCATTAAGATCATTAAATTGGATTAGGATTTAGCTAAAACCTATATAACTTAGTTTAATAATTCTCCTATTAGTCGTCAGATAAGCTTCACACACTAAAAATTAACCTATTCTTTTATATATATAACAAAGTGTTATTTTATCATTGTTTTTTTGAAACAGACAGTGAAAAACGAGAGAAATTTTCCCCAAGCTACAACTCTTATATTACTTTAATCTAAATTATATTATTTTACTCTTTAGATTTGTGATCTTGCATAATAATTAGAAATGTTTTCAAATCCAAAGTCGAATTCTACAATTTGTTTTTAACCTACAACAAAACTGGCAACTTTTTTTTTGTGCAAGATTGAATCGTACAAATTGTTTGTAACTGGTTAATAAACCTGCATTAACAAAGAGTTTAATAAATATAAAATTTCACAAAAAACAGTAAATGATCCATGAACATATGACATCCAAACCTCAAAGTTAGAAAGGGACTAAAAATTAAACTTAAATATATATTTTTTCTTATTTTAGTTTATCCAGAGAATAAAATAAAATTAAAGCAGCATATTTATATACAGTAAAACTAAATATACCAATATTATATCAAACCAAAATGATAATCTTATATTCATATTCTGGTTCGTGAGTGATTAATCAAAAAAATCCAGAGTTATCCAAGATAATTCTTTATTGCTTAAAATATACTTTTAAACAAAACATTATTAAGTATGAAATTTCATTAATATCTGCAGTTCTAATTTTTATGCAAAGGGGAACATTAGTTGCATCAAGAAATTTTTAAAATCTCATAACCTTCTGAAACATTGAACTTTACCAATGACTTTCAAAAAATCATTTACTTATTACTGAATGTTCATTTCCTTCATAAATTAATAATTTTTAAAGAATCATGCAATATTGAATTAAATACTGTAAATGATGACTGAGAGGGAAATAAATAAAATAACTAAAAATTTCTGTATTTTCATTTAAGAGAAAACTCTAAATATAAAATTATGTTTCTTATGAACAGAAATCATTTTTAACTAATAAAAATAAATTATTTAATTAAATTGTCACTAAACCTTCCCTAAAATCTTTGTTTCATAAATTTGTGAGCAAAATTTGAAAAAATATCCATTTAGTATTTCGAATTTTCATAGTACACAAACAATTTATAAATTTTCATTTTTATTAATATACAGGACTGTAATAATTGATAAAAAAATATTATGCTTTTATTAATAAAATACAAATATTTAAATAAATAGTTATATTTTGAAAAATGTTATTTAATTAATAGAAAATTATGTAAATATAAAATTTTTACTAAAACATTTTAAACAAATATACCCCCTACCAAAAAAAAAAAAAAATTAATGATGGAATCATACTTTTTCTTTTCTGCTCCTGGATGATATATCAATGATTCCTTTTTTATCATCAAGGCGAATTTGGTCCACTTTTGACACTATTTGTGAAACATCAGTATCTTTTTTCCTCGCAGATCTTGTCAGTATTCTTGTGGGTGTGAAGTTATTGTTTTTACAATTGGCTTTTTCAGCTCTGAATATATTTCCCTGATAACAAAGCAAGCCCTGCTTTCTAAAAAATAAATACAAACAAGTTAATTTAATAGTTTTTAAAATTATATATTTTTTTTGTTTGTATATATATATATATATATATATATATATATATATATATATATATATATATATATATATAATAGATATTATGGAAAGTGGTTTTTTTTTCTCTTTTTTTTTCCCCAACATTACTAGGTACATTACCACTTCTATGAAATCAAGAAGTGGTAATGTACCTAGAAAACCTAGTGGTAATGTTTTCAAGAAGTGGTACCAACATTACCACTTCTATGAAATCAAAATTCAATAAAATTGATCTATTAACTAAGCTCTAAAAATACTTAAACTATGCATTCTCAACAAGAATACACAAAATTTTAAAATTAGTACTTTAGGTAGTGCACAAACATTGAATTATAAAATTCCATCCTTAAAAAAAATGAAACAATTCAAATAAAAACATAAGTTATTTAAAAGTTAATTCATCAAAATACAATTGCAAAATATTTTTCAGTAAAAATTTAATAATAGATATAAAAGCAAAATAATAATATTTGCCGTTCATAATGACAAGTATATCCAAGTTTAAACTTATGAATTAAATATCAATTTGATCCATATGAACAATATATTCAATAGATGCCTGTATGCTCTCAATGCAAAACTAAAAATAGCAAAAAGATGAGCATATCAAGCTACTAGTCATATGAACTATGATGCAAGTTAATTTTCATTGAAATATTAATAATCTAAAAGATTATGGAATTTTGTAAATAAATACTGATGCCATTTTGTATTACTTGATAGTAGCTCTAATACTGCAACAATTTAATAGTTTAAATTTAAATAGCATTATAGTTTTTATACAGGCTGCAGAAATACAAAGGAATTGAAATTAATGGGTAGCAAAAGTTTAGGCAAATATTTCTATAACATCAAACAGAGATGAACATCTAAATATAAAATTTTTTAGAGGAGTCCAGAGCAAAGATTGAAGATCAATGATAATAGGATGGGGGGGGGGGGGGTCATTAATGGACTTTAAAAAAATGCATTAACAATTTAAGGGCTTATTACTTGCCTTTACTACTTAAGTGCTTGTCTACAATTCTTAATACATTACAGAAGTCTCAGAATAAGAAATAAATTTTGACATTTGTTATGATGGAGATAATTAACTATCATTTTTATCTCCTTATACAAAAAGAAAATAACCATTAAAAAATTTATCCTAGAGATTTTGATAAATCTTGTTACACCCATCCTTCATTAAAAAAAAAATTGCTTGTATGGGAACATGATAATTTAAAGGGCTAGATGGATGAAATGTGTATATGATTTGAAAAGAAAAATTGCAGATATTTTTAAAATCAAGCTGCCTATAGAATCAATTTTATATATTTTGTAAGGTTTATGAAAAGTCTGCCTGTTCATATGCATATGGAAATAATGCCTCAAAAATGAAGAGATAAATAACTGAAACAATAATTAACTTTACATCAGAATAATACATCAGTAAGTTGGTCATCAATCAGTCAGTCCATATATCTATATGCATATGAATACAGTAACTAAAATATATTCAGTTCTTTTTTCCCCCATTTTATTATGCTTGTTTACAATTCCTAATACTAACAAATTAAAAGAATTTTTTTAAAAAAATTGGTTTGGCTGGAAAATATTCAGTATTCTCCATTTTATTATGCAGCACAAAAAAACTTTATATTAGGTAAATAAAAAAATAAAGCAGAGAAAACATTTGTCTATTTTACAAAAATTTAAAAAAAAAAATCTGTTATTTTAAATATTTTTATACAGTTAATAAATTTTATCAATATCTTAAAATTATTTTTCACAATGCATAAATAAACAAAACTTAAAATTCTTACTCTTCCAGCCAATGCTGCTGATGTCCAATTATGGAACCTGGTCGACATATCCGTATCCAAGCAATAGCTTCAGCTGCAGTGAAGTGATGATGTTTCATTATATAGCATGCAATCAAAGTGCCAGTTCTACCAAGCCCAGCTACAATACACATAAAGAAAGAAATTTATTAAGCTAGAGAATTCCATTTTATCAATTCAAAAATCTACCTCTTGTAATAATAAAGATGAATGAGTGACTTTTAGCACTCTACAAATTATTTCATATCTAGAGTTACCCAACTTAGCACATATAAACTTAAAAAATGTGCAACCCAGAATTATTATATATATTTAAATTTTAGATAAGTAAAAATTAAATTTTGATGTTTTTTTTACCACAATTTCTTCCTAAAATATTGCAAGAGAAAACTGATTTGATTTTTAATTATTTTGAAATTTAAGAGAGTGCCTTTTCAATGATGCCAACTTAATTGTTGCATTATTTTAAATAAGAGATTTTATTATAAAGCTTACATTTAAATATTTTCATTGTTCCGTCAAATATTTAATTGCAGGATTTTTTTCCATTATTGGATGTCAAGGAAGAAGGATTCTATTCAATACCTATGCAGTTTATATGAAGAATAGTAATGTGAAGTTACAGTACTGAAATTTCACTTTATATTATTAGAATAATTTAGAATATGGATTGTCCAGACAGTACTATGATGTCATGGAACTTCAGTCTGTTAGGATGGTCATTATGTTGATTAAACAAAATAGTTGCAATACTATAAAAAAAATGCTTTGATATGTGCCATAATTTTATGCTTTTTAAAAACATTTTTTTCAGAGAAATCATGAACATTAAAGTATATATAAAAGATTTAGTTTAAAGTGAGTATAATTGAATATTTCTGGTAAAGCAGCTGATTATCAAAGGTGGTACTTATAAAATAATAGAAACTTAAAATTTGTTACTTTATAACTGGGAAAAAAAAAACTCTTTAAAAAATCAACTAGCAGAACTTACCCCCCCCCCCCTTTATTTTTCAAATTATTTTTATCAAAAGTTTACATTATTTTTCTTTACTTGCCATCCTTCTAACACAAAGGAATAAACATATGAAATTAGTGCTTATATTTTATTCAAATAATAAAGAATACAAATACTAATCAAAATTTTAGCATCAAACTAAATATGGGGGAAAAAAAAGTTGTATGATAAATTAAGCATTGGATTGAAAGTCATGAAAATTTTGAGAAATTATAACACATATAAAATGAAAATAATATTAACAACTTACTTAATTTAAGAACATTGTTAAATTACAGAGGAATAAACAAAGAATGTGCAAGAATAAATAAAATTATTTCATTTCATATTTTTATGAAGCCTGGAACAACAGAGATTAATTCTGAAAATTTAAAAAAACACTACTGTTTTTCAATAATTTTCAATATATAAATATTATTGAAAACAACAATGACAGCAATGCATACTTCATTGTTATATACCCTTAAATGCAGAAGGAAAAAAATCTTGATATATTCTCCTTTTCTGAGAGTAATTTTATAGATAATATCTATTTTTAAAATTAAAGTGTTCATTTAGTAAAAAATTAGGAAATAAATCAAACAAGACACAGAATATATTACCTTTACAGTGAACAGCAATAGCACCTTTTGCATTTTCAGCTATTTCTAGAAATTCCTGCATTATTTTATCACTTGGAGTGCTGCCATCGACAAAAAACAAATCCTTGTGGGTAAAGCCATGGCTGGAAAAACGGCTCGCATCGTATACCTTCTTATTCAATCTTACAACTGTAGTAACATTATGTTTCCGAAAATATGAAATATAGGATTCTGGTGAATGAAGTGGATAACCTGCAATTATATAAGAAAGGAAATTATGAAGTTATAATAAAAATTTCACAGATTATAAATAATCAAACACCACTTTTATTTCTTGCTTTATGAAACAAATCATATATGTGGCTTATCCTCCAATTGTCTGACGAGGTCAGACAAGGTCCATTAGACAATTGATCTGGAGAAAGTTGAGGACAAGAAGGAGGGGGAGGAGGGAGTATATGTTCTCTCTGGAAAGTCCCAAATAGTCCACGATGTGCTCGACAGAGGCTTGCCGAGCTTGGCATTTAGAGCAGACTGCAAAGGTCTTTCAGCCCTCTAGAAATGAGAGACTTTTAGTAATCTGGATATTGTCGTTCGAGAGGCTCTGCTACAATTGAGAGCAAATGAAAAGCCTGGTATTTTGCTCATATACCAGTGATGTCTAGGTGGGATCTTCCACTCCCTTAAAAGTTCAGCATTAACTAAGGATGCAGCGTGGAGATAACCCTAGATGTCACTACGATGACTGGATCAACAGGCTCCTGCTTGCTACTCGTGGCAGAAGCCAATTCCTCAACATGACAAAATTAAAACTGATTATATCCCCGAAATTCACTCAGAACCAAACAAATCATATATTAAATAATATATTTTTTTTGAAAGAATCACAAGAATTCCAATTGTTGGGAGGAGTCCCATCTTAGAATAACAATTAGTGTCATCGATAAACAAATATCAGAAGAAATTGGTGATTAATTTAAGCAATATGAAGGGTAGAAACAAAAGGCTATATCCTTGCCAGTTATCACAATTTCTTTTTTTTTTTTTTTAATTGAATGTTAAATGTACTACAAATTTTTATAGCATTTACTTACAAACCAATTACTGATTTTTAGCAGACAATATCCATATTCCTTAAAACATCTAAAGCTTATATTCTTGAATGGTTACTTTCTTTCCCCCCTTTCTTTCCTCCCTCCCTATTTCAAATTCAAAAAATTTCACGGATCATGACATCATAAAAACTTGTTATATGACTGAAGTATCAATCAACAAACTGGAAATAAATACATTTTGAACATAGCAAACATAGAACTTCATAAAATTTAAAATTTGAATAAATATCACAAATAATGACTCTGAATTATGTACAATCTTTAAACAACAGCATTTACCATTTTCATTTTTGCTTTTAGCATGTGGTCCACAGAAGGCCAGAAATTTATTTGGAACAACCCAGTTCAGATCTCCATTTTCAACTTTCTGCACGGAAAAGGAATAAAAATAAAATTATACAAGTAAATAAAGCATATTAAATAGTATTATAATAATTCTTCACTTTCACAATGTATTTTATATAACTAACATATGTCATATGAAACATTTGATTTGAATAGCATACACTTCCATATTTTTACAAATCCTCAAACTAACTATTCTGTAGACATAATTCAACAAATTATAGTCATTTAAAAAAATAATTTGCTGCTTACAACAAAATTTCCAATTCATTTTTACAGTATTTTTTAAACTATGCATTAATACAGAGTAATCTCTCTCTCTCTATTATATATATATATATATATATTGCTAAACATTAAATAAACCAATTACATTGCCATATTCTGTTGCATGATTACTTTTATACATAAATTTTCCAAGAAGTAATAAATGCTTAAAAGAGAAGAGTTTCGATTCTAAAAGTGAATATGCAAACAACATTTGACAAGTCAAGGTTATAGATTGCTTTTGAATATTGGCTTGCATTTATTTTTGATTTATTTATATCTATTAGCTTTATAATAACTACTTTTTAAATTTGCAATGTATATAATTCTCTTTTTTTTAAAAAATAACATATGTATTCATATGACTTAAAATTTTTTTTTTTTTTCTTTATTCCTTGTAAAGTAGAAAAGAAAAATTCAATTTATTTTAAAATAGTTTCTAAACATACCTCATAGTGTTCATAATCTTCAACATCAAAATTTTCAAAATCCAAGAAACCATTTTCCAAAGCCTATTAACAAAAATTTTGTTTATTATGAGAGATTATAATTACTTACCAAAATGATTCAAATCAATTTTATGCCAAGTATAAATTTTGCAATACAAATTTAAAGAAAAATAATGTGTTAAACAAAACAGACTTAAAGACGGATTTCTCATGTCAAGTATTCTCTATCCCAAAGAAAAAGAAATTCTAAATCATTAAATAAATTTGTTAGTTAAAATTAATTTTATGTTTATAATTAAATCTTTGAAAGTACTATTGCAGATTTTCTAAAAGATACACATATTCCTATCAATTCTTCAATTTCCTATCAATTTCTTCAACAAATATAAAATTCTGAACATGACAAGCCATACAATTTGTACAAATGCTTTGTTTATAAAAATTAATTAAATTTAATGAAGTGTGTGCAATTGTATGTAAAGTGCAAAGTTTTAAAAAAATTAAATTAATGCATAAAACCAGTACTCAATTCATTTTACAACTGTTATCTAAAAGAATTATTCATAGGCATGAAATGTAAACCATGCAGCCATAACATTTTTTTGATTAAATACCCTTATTCATAATTACAATTTTTATTTATGCAGTGAATCAATTTCATTTCCTTGATTTTATCTACAGCTCATAAAAAAACAAATACCTTGCTCACAGCATGAAGACAGTCTGATAGAGTTAAGTTGTAAGTGCAATGACTGAATGAAGCATCCCTAAAAATAAAACATATTTTATTAGATATATATATATATATAAAAATTTAAATAAAAAAAAACACCTCAACTTTCTACAAAAAAAATTAATAATTTTCAAAACAATGTTTACTTTAAAGATATCTTTAAAAATTCATTTAAACATATAATCCAGAATAGAAGGAAATTAAAATAAATAAAATAATAAATATATAAAATTTTTATTCAAAGGACTGACTTTGTTCACTAGGAATACCTTAGTTTCTAATGCATAAAATAATAATAATAATAAAGCTTTCCACACACACACATTTAAAAAGAATGCGAGTAATGCAAATTATATTTTTAACTTACAGTATTTATATTTCACTGAAATTATAGTCTTATAATGATATTTATGTTTTCAATATTAAGTATGCTCCTAAATATTTAAACGAATAAACTGTACACAATAATTAGAAGAATGAATTATTTCAGATATGAGGAAAAGATTTTGAAACCTAAGAGAGTATCAAATGAAATAAAGCATATGAATGCAAAGGATATTCTGAATTTGAGATAATTTTATTTTGTAGGATAATTTTTTAAAAATTATAATAGTATACACAATTATAAATTTAATACTTTCCATTAAGAGCATATACATGATAGCAAAATATTTTTACTAAACAAAAATGGCAAACTGAAAAATCTTTAACAGGATTAGAATTTGATGTACAATAATATGAACCAAAGAACATAAAAACTTTTAAAAGTTAAATCCTTATGTCAAAAGATTTTTAACTGTTTCAATATATCTTAATATTTTAAATAATAATCAATAAATGTCAATGTGGCTTTATATGTACATATGTTCTACATTTCCTAAAACACAGAACTGACCAAATTTAGAAACGCTTATTCTTTAGGACAAGAGAAAAAATACTTTTAACTTTTCAAAGTGCAAAAAAAATAACTATTCAATTAATTAGAAATGAACTGCAATTTTAGTGGATTTCTTTTTTTCTGTAACTTTGAAGTGATTTAAAATTTTGTCTTTTTAATGATACTAAATTCTTTTCTGTATAAAATTTTCTACAATTTTTATTCTTTTAAAATTTAATGCAAATGATCTTGAAATAAAATAACAGTAAGTCAATGACCTATTTTATCACTACTTTTCAAAATTTTTGTTTCATAACTTATGTTTGTTTTTTTAAATTAGATAGCTATTAATAGAAATGTGTGTGTGTGTGAGAGAGAGAGAGAGAGAGCCTTTCATTCTAAATGACAAAGGTCATTCAATCAAGTGTTGCGATGTAATAAGAGAATTGAATGAATTATAATAATTTATGCAATATTAATTTTTACATTAAAAATATTATACTTGACGGTATTTAAAATTCTAAGAAATTCAGGTATATCAACTAGTTACTCAAAAAAAAAATTCTAAGGCTAAGCAATAGGGTTATCTATCTTCAAATATAAGGTTATAACTTTCATTAAAGAATATATCCTTATTGAATTACTCTTGTCTTACCAAAACATTAATTGAATTATTATTGTTGGATCTGCAAGATGCTGGATTTTGAAATTCATAGAATAAATTTCAAAATTCATTCTAGGAATTCATTGTCTTGACTCAGAGAACTTTAGAAAATAAAAAGCACTGCACCATTGTTTTAAATGATTCACTTTAATAATTAAATTAGTTTCTAATATATTTTTTTTCTTCTTATCACGTGAGAACATGATGCTGTTGTTTTGAGGTTTTTCAAGCCTCAAAATGCACAGGCAGAAAATTGGCACTTTATCATTTTTGTAGTATCATTTTTCGTTTTAGTTATTAGTAAATGATAACGAAGGCTATCACATTTGGCAACTTATTGCCAACAAAATGTTACAATTTGGCACTAATATCTGGCATGTACCCAATTCTCCTGTTTGTCCAATAAATGACAGGGTCATAAGAAGTTATTGCCCAAAGAAGAAAATGAGACTGAACGTGAAACAGTGAGGGGAGGTATCAAAAGTTTTACATATATATATATAACTTTCCATTATTCTACATGGCAAAAAAAATTTTGCAGTGTGAATAATTTTGAGATTAGAGGATGGGGGACCCATCGCTTTCCAAAAAGTTGACAGCATAATAAAATAATCATGTGGTTATTCCATATCAGTTTAAACCGAATTTTTGAAAAAATGAACAAAACCACTGTTTTCTAAATATCAATGCATGCATAATTGTTTAAAATGATTTTTCACGAAAAAAAAAAAAATAATCCTGACCTCAATATTTGTTTTTTTTTTTAAAGAACTGGATTGGTTTTCAGATGGTTTTTACCACACTTTTTATAAATGTTGGTGATTGCGAAATACAAGTCATGTGAGAACATTATGTTTTTCTGTCAGATTGATACCACATAACTTAAAAAGTTCTCGCATGATAACTTGAAATTTGTGATAGAAGATTTCATTTTTTTTTATAATTAAAACAATTTATAGCTACATACCTGAAAGGAATAAACATAGGACTGTTGTTGCTTACAAGGGGCTGATATGCTTCTACTGGTGATTTCTTCAAATATATTATCTTTTTGGTAGATAAAAAAAAAAAAAATGAAATGTTAGAGAAATAATATAGAAAATGTATCCACACATGAATTAAATTTAACACTTATGACTCAATTCTCTAAATATGTACTATAAATATATATAAACATATATTCTAATAATAACTGATGAATGTGCATGAAAGTAATGTTTAAAAATCAAAAAAATAGAAATTAGGCCCATTAGGGCCACTTTCAATTCCGTTTTATGACACACACAAAAATTATTTTACAAACTTTTCAAATATAAAAATCATATTTACACCACTACATCAAGCTTTAAATTTGTGAATGCAGATGAAAGATACTAAAAATTAATTTATTTTCATATCAAACTGGTAGGTATATAAGCAATAATGAATACATAATGCTGATATAGGAAAATATATTTTTTGTCATAATTGATTATCAAAGATAAAAAGATTCACCTTATTTTTTAATGTAGCATAAAACATGCTTTTAATAAATTTTTGAAATTTTGCTGCATTTAAAATTTAAGGCTAATTCAGAATCAGGCAATGATTAAATTTTTAAAAAGACTAATGACTTAAAATGACTAATTTTATATTTAAAAAGTATACCCACTTTTTATATTAAAATATAAAAAATGGCATATAAGTACACATTTTCACCTTGCAAATTACTCCTATATATTTTCTTCAACCATATCTGTGCTAGAATTTGTTGTTCCAGGACAAATGGTTTGTTCTGCTGAGCATCAACAAGCATACAAAAATTAACTTTTTTTAAATAATACTTGGGGGGGGGAAGTAGATACTCTAGATATATAAAATTTAATATTATGTTTAGGCATTCAATTACTAGTGTTTCATTTGAAAAAGTTTATTTGGCTTGACATTTCAAACAGGACCAAAAAACACATATTAGAAAAGCCAATTACCTAATGCTAAGCTTCATTTTATTCATTTCTAATAACTGATAAATAGTTATAGAGCCATTCCCCCATCTCTCAGTTGCATGACATATTTATAGAAAATGTATAAAAGGATATAATCCAATATTATTATGCATAGGATATAGTGCAAAATTCTTTAAAATTTAGTATTGTGGAATAAAGAAATATAAAAAATCATGGCTGTGAAAGCAAATTTTGATTCAGCCAGTCATATGTTACAGAAATATCACACCAGCAATTTCAGATGTGCAGTTATCATTACAGAATATTCATTCAAATATAAATGAATATAATGCCAATATAGAATAATTTCACAATCATAAACTACATATCAACATAGAATTATTTAAAATTTTTCATTGAAAAATAAAATGTTAAAACATTATCTTAAGAAACGCTTCATGATATTTATTATGATTACGAAAAATTTAAGATAGATTTGTATATTTTTTTGTCAAGAATAACTTACCGCATATGACCCAATCAAAAATGCAGCATTAACTCGTTTTCTAGGATCTGAAGTTGTGTAGTGCACTATCTTCTTTTTAGATAGGGAGTAAGACTGGAAAAAAAAAAATTAAATATTTAAAATTTTAGAGAATAAAATTAAGAGTAAAGTTTCTCTCAAAAAATTTTCTGACCAGCAATATAATCAGGCAAAAAATATATAATTTTTAAAATTACACATTATTTTTTTATTTAAAATAATTTCAATAATAAAGAATTTTTAGGACATCAAAAATAAATAGCAACCCTTTACAGATTGGCTAAAAATTTCTTTTATTGCTAAAATTATACATTTATTAAATACTCTGTAGAAACTGTTTATATATGCACTATTATTTTTTTATTAGACATTTGTATGGTATTAGAGAGCTTTAGTATTAATTGGATGACACTAATGAACATTAATTATCAGAGACTATGAGCTAGTGGTCTTTGGAGATTAAATATTAGCATGAGGTAAATAGACAAATGTTGTTTATTAATACTTTTTTTGAGATTGTAATAAAGGACCTTGAACAGAACTGAAGTTAAGGCAGAAAATTTTTGAAGAGCAAGCGCATTAAAAATAATGCAAAGTTCTTATTGGTAAATGCCTTCACTTGGAACACGCTAAGAGTTGATATATTACAGAAAAATAAGTCATCTGTACCCTTATAATAGTGATAGAAAATTATTAAAGATATCTTCAAACAGTAAAGATGAGTGGAAAGAGCCAAAACACTTAATGCATATAGAAAGCAAAACATATTTTTTTAAATAGGTAACTTAGATTTATAAGTTTCCTTCAATTGAATATAGGCATGTAAATAAGAAGAAAATTATTATAGTAATATGATTGATCTTTTTAATGTTATTAATGGAATTAAGGTAATAAAAATTAAAAGGTGACTAAAACTCAAAAAGATATTACATTCTTTAATTATAATAAAAGCTAAAAAAACATAAAATAATTTAAATTTTTTTTTTTGGGGGGGGGGAGAGGAATCAGTGGCATCTAAAATTAATTATTGAAATAGGGAAATAATTCAGGAGCATGCATACATTATATTATTTATAATTGTTACAATCAAATTGTTTGGTGTATTTTAAAATTAGATTATTCTTTATAATTTAAAGACATGAAGTGGTTCATTTATTAGGACTGTCACTCAAATTCAGAAAGAAAAAAAAATCTGTGTGTTTTCTCTGTATGTATATTCAAGATATAAGAAAATACACGAATAGCATTCGTATGTAGTTATAATAGAATATGGTTTTAAGGAGTGGAAAAGGAAAGGAAAGGAAACAACAACTTAACATTATTCGAAGAGCATATTAAAAAAAGTTTATATTTACATACAGAATTTTTTTATCTTTATTTATTATCTAGAATTCAGCAAGACAAAATTTATATATTAAGGAGGGAAGGGCATATTACCTCTCATGTTCCTTAACTGTAAGTCACATAAAATTAAGGACTCGGGTGAAATAAAACACAAAACATTTCTGTTATCATGATAAAAATCCTTTAATGATTACTTAAAAAAAATATTAAAGCAAAATTACTTTTTTATTCATTCATTTTTGCCAATTAATATATTTAGGCATTAATTTAAGCAGATTTTTCAGCTATCAGTTTTATGGAGCTAATCCTTAATAAATGAGGTATGACATTTCTCTTAGCTATTTTATTTTCAGTGAACTTATGTGAGAATATTTCCGATATATCACTGAATGCATTAAAGGATAAAGGTAATGCAACAAGTTTTAATGCCCATAAAAATTCAGCTTTAAATTATTGTTCTTGAACTAAAAAGATCGAAATCAGTTGATTTTTGGACATTAAATTTGATGTTTTTGGATTTGACATGTCACCTTTTCCTGTATTCTTTTTAGATACTAAGTCTAGCATCAATGATGATTCTTTTGAACTGGCACACAGTCTTGTACATTTTCCTCTTTTGGCATGATTATTAAGTGCTTGTTTTTCCATATTACTTAGGATTATTATCTTCTTAAAATGCAAGCAGTACACAATAAACGGAGTTTGAGGAACTTTTTGAACTCATTCAGCAAACTCAGGATTTTTTAATCCTTCCAGTTATTTTATATATGGATTTTGAGCAGCTCATTGCTTTTTTTTTTTTTTTTAATTCTCTCGTCTACTTTAAATCAGCTCACAGCTTCTCAAATAATAAACAAACTATTCAATAAACTCAAGTATGGTTGACTAAACACCACTGTGCTGCTTCTAAAGATTGAATGTTGCTAATCCTGCCAGATCCTATTCATTCACGCATTTACATGTCTAGTGTATACCCATTAGCTACAATTCAGGAAATTTATGGAAAAAGATCTCACAAATTGAAACTGGACTGATCAACACAGGGAAAAAATGAATAAATAAATAAAGGAGAGAGAGAGAGAGAAAAGAGGTGGATTTCTGCATTACATAATAGTGAATGGTATTTTCCCTTTTTTAGAATCTATGACTACAATCTTATATTCTTGCAATCTTTAGAGATTTGCATTTTTTTTTATGGGAAAAATAAGAATCTTAAAATCCCATGCATTTTCCCAGTTTTTATGAAAATTTTCAAATTCCCCCTGCATTTACCGCACAATTTTTAAATTCCCTGTATTTTCCCTGTTTACTCGTTGGTGTAGTAATCCTCATTTATAATAACAGCAGGAAGGATAAAACTCTTATAACAGAAAAATAGTCAGGAAGTATTATAAAATTTAAAAGAAATTAATTACAAGAAAAGATTGAATTTCAATAAGGATAATAGCATTCCAAGCTCAATTAATAAGCTTTACAGCAACACCAAAGAAAACATATCTTACTTTTAACTTCTTATTCAGCTTGCAGCAATATCGGTAGAGTTTGGCAAGATTTAAAGGTCCAAAATCTGAGTAAAAGCTAGATAGAGACAAAGGGAATTAAACATTAATTCATTATTTAAAGACTAGAAATGAAAAATGCAGTAACAGCCAAATTATAAATTTTATAGGGAAAAAAGTTTCATGAGAATTTTGGCAATTACAATATTTTTCCATATTAATGGTACCAAACCAAAGTACCAAAGTAAAGATAAATAAATTTAAAAAAAACAAAAAAAAAACAAGAGTAATTATAACATTTACAATATCTTCTAGGTCACATTTACAATATAGGATATATTTTTCAAGGCCATATTTTCTTCGGATATTAATGTCCGTGGTGATATTTATCAACACATTTCTTTGGTTACTTATAATATGTTAGAAACTTACATCATTTCTCAAAATGAAAACTTTGATATTTATTATATTTTGATGACAGGATTTTGTAAAATTTATTTTAGCACTTAACACATTTTTCATTTCTAACCTTTATCATTCAATTTTAATGATCAATTCTAATTTTCTGTCTAATTTCTAATCCTGCCCTTTCATAATCAGACTAGCACAATCTTCCAAAAATTAATTTTTAAAAATTTCATGCAGAATCTAAAATATCCATAAACATTTTAAGTTAAACTTTTCAAAACTAATGGGATGTGCATGTCCCCAAAACTAAACAGAAATGTCAATTGTCAAGATGTATTTTATTAAATATGAACCTAGCCATGATATCCACTTCAAAAGCACAAAAGGGGGGGGGATAAATTGCTTTGACAGTAAAAAAAAAATCATATTACAACACAATATAAATTTCCACAAATACCCACATCAAACTTCATTGAATATATCTTTAAACATAAAAAGAAATCTTTAAAGCATTATATCTTAAAGATATTAAAGAAAATTTAATAAATCATATTTTTTTTCTAGCATGGAATGATTGCATTATATAATAAGAGAAAAATGAAGTTAGAAAAACACACTCAGCTCTTTTGATCTATTATAATCTAAAAAAGAATTTCAATCTTTAATTTTTCTTTATATTCTTAATTAAAAATATTATGAAAAATATATTACAAGAAATAAGCAAGCACAGCAAAAATGAATACTACCTTTCATAGACCAATTCCGAGTCAATGGAAAAGAAATGGGTACTTGCATTGGAACGTGGTTTTATAGGTGTTTGCAAAGTTGCAAAATACAAGCGCCCTGAAAAATTCAAAGTGTGCATTAAAAATAATAGCAAAGAAATAAAAATTAAAGAAAGAACAGAGAAAAAAAATAAAGAGTAAAACTGGTCTAAAAAAAACTTACAGTATTAAGAGATGCACATACACAAAAAAAAGTTTAGTGACAAATTAAGGAAATCTTAAAATAATAAATTTGAAATCTCAAAGATGAAATTATTAATACTCTTTGTAAGCACAAAAAATAAAATGCACAAAAATAAACATATAATATAAGCATAAAAAATAATTTTAAAAAATATCATACAAAACATTAATAAATTTATATACACACTAGTCCATTGTTTTAGAAAAAAATCTTTGCACAAGAAACCACTTAATTGAAACAAACTCCCAATCTAAAAATAAAATGAAATGTTACATAGTAATGTTATTCAGAAATTCTAATTAAAGATAAAAATAAATTTTAAATTATATTGTACCGATATGGTTGTCTAATAAAAATAATTGTAATACGGAATTATCTATTATAAGAAATTCAAAAGAAAACTAAGACAATAGCGCGAATCCGATTCTTTAAAATGTTATTGCCAAAAAAAATCATCAAATAAGAGAAAGATTTTAAATAAAAATAATCACATAATGGAAATTACATACATACAACAACATTTTAATTGAATAGTAACATAATTTTTCAATCTACAAATAAATCATGATAAAAATAATATAATTATATCAAAATAATTTAATTCAGGAAAATAATCTATACTCGCAAGATACCGTACTTAATTTTTTGTAGATGCTTTAACTAGTATCATAAGGATAAATTTCAAAAAACAAGTTAATAATTCAAAAATATAGATCTACCTTTAATAAATTCCGCAACGTGAAGAGAAATACTTTCTAAATCATCCATATTTTTGAATGAAAAGGAATGATCTATGATAGCATCATTTTCGTCTAATAATAAAAACAAGTAAAAATCAAAATTTTAAAACCCTCTCTGGAACCATTGAAAAGGCATATGTAATAATTATATATAAAATTTCCAATATACGCTGAGAAAGGTTATAAAATGCTAAACAATGCCTACATAACCCTTCCAGTAGTTAAAAACAAAAAAATTTGGAGGCTATAGATGTATTAGTACCGGACAGATGTCAACATTAACGTTACCATTTTAAATTTTTGTTTAGAATTGAAACTAGTTGTCTGTCTGCTTCTTCATAATTACGTACTAAAGTGCAGGGGTAGGAAAGGGGGAAGAAAAAAATTATCAACAACAATTTTAAATAACTTAATAGGAATTTCATCATATACTAAATCAAATTTGATATAAAATCTAATATCATTTTAATACATTTCTAATGGAATTGTTTTGGTAAGATATTTGCAGCTTTTTCACAAAACAAAAGTTATGATTTGTATTTATGCAATAAATTTTAAATATTTATTTGAACAGATTTTTATAATTGTAAATTTTTTAAGAATGAAACTTTTAATTCCTTAAATATTTCATTTTTTTTAAAATTAAAAAATAAAACAACATAGGCAGTTTTAGTCTCAGTTAATTCATTGTAAACAAACCGCGACACTTGAATCGTGATGGCTGGGTTTGTTGATTTTTTTGGAAAGAATAAGGTAAAAAAATAAAACATTGTATTAATTTATTGCGTACATCTTTCTTTTCTGAAAAGCTGTTTCTGTTTTCAGAATATCATTCCGACTCACTTGTATTTTTTGTTTGTTTTTATGTTTATAAATTGTTCAAAGCAATATTTATTATTGAGCAATCCACTAAATAATATTTCAGAAAATTTTGTTGATTACACATTTTAAATGTTATCCGTTTCTTTACAATTTTGTTATTTGATATAAAAGATCCACCTTTATCGATTCTTTTTTTTCATTTAATATATCCTACGATGCTAATGATATATTTTATCCCTTTACACAATAACTCTCGTTAATCAGATAAGTTATCAGTGTTACAACATGACGTATTTAATGTAGTAAAAATTCTTCATATTTTATACTGTATAGATGTTCTGATTTTAGAATAAAAATATGCTTTATTTGATATTGTTTTTTATCTATTCGAAATCGAAGATAATATCAGGGGTGTTTGTGCTCCGGGGAAACCCCGGAATTCCGGGGATTTTGAACTTCGATACCCGGAAATTCCGGGGATCGTCGTTCAAAAGGAAGTAGGAATAATAATGAATTATTTATTTTGATCTGGGTAATTTTGTTTGCTTTGAAAGCAGAAAACGCAAGGTCAGTGTGTGTGGTGAAAACTTTTCCTTTCTTTCTCCAAAGGCAGTGATAATGCGTGAAAAGGGGGGGGGACTTCTTTTTTGATCTTTCCTTATTGCGAGTTATGACTCATTCCCCCGGTTCTCGGACATTCTCTTCTGGATTCTTTTCGGCAAGTAGGCGCGGCAGAAAAAAAAGGGAGAAACTTTGTTCGACCAGATGTGTCATCACGTGACTCTGGGTTCAAAGGTCTTATCTCTTCTGGCGTGGCGCCAATAAGTAGAGAAAGGGGATTTTTCGCTGTATTAGCTATTTGTCATTGATCGCTTCGCAACTTTTTTTTCTCCGCTGTGTAAAATTTTCGTTTCATTTATTGATGCACGTGTAAATTTTTCGTTTCGTTTATTGAAATATTTTTTTATTTATGTACGCAAGAGAATTTCGCTATGAAATTTCTCGATATAAATAGTGATATTATACAATTAGAAGAAGGTGTCCGGAATGCATTTAGGTGGAATTCGATTGAACGGAGAGATGGTAATGGGGATACCATCGGCACATGGTGCAAGAAAATAAATGTTGCTGGACAAGCATATTGTGTTTTTTATAACTCACTGCTGAAGTATGGTGGGGAAGGATTCAAGGCTTCCACAAATCATTCTAAAACTGTGACGCACATAGAATATTCAAAGTGCATTAGACATTCAAGGACTTTAAGTAATTATGCTAATTCAAAAAATACTGTTGACTTACTGGAGACTGATGCTCGGCCATTGGATATAGTGACAAGAAAAGCACGCCAAGAGGTATTAATAACTTCGTTTATCGCCGAGAATTCTCTTTCTTTCAATGTAGCTCCCAATTTAATTCAACTCTGCAAACAGTTGAGCCGCAAGGCACTAAACTCGTTGGAAATGTCCCGGACTACTGCATGTTATAAGATGAAATATGGGCTCGCAAAAACTATTAAGGAAAATATCATTAAAACTTTAAAGGAGACTTCATTTTCTCTAAATTTGGATGAAAGTACTAGCAATGCTCAAGAAAGTATACTGGCAATATTGGTGCAGTTTTATGACAACAATCAAAATGAAGTTGTAGTTCATCATTTTGCATCTCTAAAGATGGAATCTTGCAATTCAGAAGCTGTTTTTAAAGCAGTTGTTAATACTATTGAAGATAATAATATTCCATGGGCAAACTTAATTAGTGTATTAATGGACTCATGTAACACCATGTGTGGGAAAAAAAAGGGTGTTGAAACCAGACTACGATCAAACAAAGCACCCCACTTATTAGATATTGATGGTGACACATGTCACACAGATAATAACTGTGCAAAAAAATTTGCTTCATGTTTGGATAAATACGTAGAAGATTTGTTTGATGACATCTATTTCGATATGAAAAGCTGCAGTAAAAGAGAATTTTTTCAAAATCTGTGAATCCCTTGCCATTAAAAAACTTAAGCCCTTGAAGAGACCAGACCATAGGTGGGTGTACATTTTATGTGTTTTAGAAAGAATCAAAGATCTGTGGGATGCTCTTATTGCATTTTATTTTCACTACTTGGATAAAACTGATAAAGGGGATTATTTTTCTTATGTTGAAACTGTATACAATAAAAGAAATATTTCTGCAGCTCAGAAAAAAATTGTTGAAGGGGTGTATTCTTGCTTGCATTCCCAACAACTCACAAAGAATGCTTTAGCTCGGAAAAAAAGAATACTAAAAGGGTTATTTGTTATGCAAAACAAAACTTTATTGCATATGGCATTATATTCAGCAGTATTACCAGATTTCAACACATATATTAAATTATTTGTAACAAAAAAAACCAATATTTCATTTAATACATTCCAGTATTTATAAATTGATGGAAAAATTTTTTAATGAAGCCAGAAAATATAGAGTGCACATCTTATAATGATTTATTAAAGGTTGATGTCACAAATCCAGAATTCCATCTACCTAGCAAAGTAATATTTACTGATGCAGAAGCTTCCACTCTCCTGAAGAAATTATCAAAAAATCATCCAATAGCAAAAGAATTCCAAATTTCTCTGATAAAAGCTTATACTAATACAGCACAGCATATGAAACAGAAATTACCCCTTAAAAATTCATATCTAATTAGTTTTACAGCATTAGATCCAGAGCTAAGAGGTAAAACCAGTACAATATTAGCTTTTGAAAAATTATCATCTTTTATGTCCCATATTTTTAGTGATAATGGAAAGTCAAAAGTAGAAGCTGAAATAAGGTTATACCAGAGTGATATTGATATCACTAAAGAAATGCTCTACACATCTGATGAAAGTGGAAATCAAGTCAAGTGTACAATTGATAAATATTGGTCTAAAGTTTTTAATTTAAAAGATGATTTCACAAATGATTTTAAGTATCCTACATTGGCTAAATTGGTCAAAGCCTGAATTGGCTGCTTCCATGGCCCATTAGTGGAAAGTGCATTCAACTTAATGGATACACTTGTCACTGACTATAGAACCTCTCTTAAGATTGATTCCCTAGATGCAGTGCAGACTATTAAATATGATTTAATGGCTTCTAAAGAAACCTCATGTAAAAAATATGGCTCAAAAAATCCAATCACTGATCCAATTCACAAAGATCTCTTACTGAATATGAACAGAAGTTGGAAAACATATCAAGAGGACTTAAAAACATGTATTTCAGATGAGTCACCTATAAAAGTCTCTGAAAAACCTTCTACATTAGCAGAAAAGCAAACTGCTTCTACCTCTGCATGTGCAGTTCTCGAGGAAATTTCTTCAACTGTAAATGAGGAAAATAAAAGTCAACCTTCCTGCAATTATGAAGTTCATCACAAAAGAAAGACAAGCTCACAAACATCAGAAAATAAAAAAAAAAGCAGCAGAAATTAGATAATTTTTTTTAAAGAATTAATTCAGGTAATTTAAAATATTTACATAAAATGTAGTAGTTTATATGTTTGAAAATTTATGGTTATTAATTTTGCAAAAAAAGTAATTCATTGAACTTTTATAATTAGGTCATTCAATACTTCATAATTGGAATTTTTCATTTCTCCCCCCCCCCCTTCTCGAAACTCCAAAATGTCGGTAGTAAGTCCGTAAAAGTTTCCGGGGATTTTTTGGGGTCCCACAAACACCCCTGTAATATATCTTTTCTATAGTAATCTTCGTTGCATTAGCATGTAAGAAATCAAATCAGTTCTTTTGAAGATTTTAACGCTGATAGAAAAAGCTATGTCTTCAAGGCATTAATATTATTATGAAGCTATGAAATATATAAGATTAAGGAGCTTATTAAGATTTAAACAAAACAACATTGAAGACAATTATAACATATTGTTCTTTTAATTATCATCTGGAAATAAGAAAATAAATATGACATCCCATATTTAATTTGGAAATTCTGGATGTCAAAAAAGGAATGTAGTAAAAATTTTATAAATATACATGTTTTAAATTCAGTACTACATAATATGAAAAAGAAATTATAAATAGGGTATGCTAGTAAAGTAAGAAGAAATTGAGTTGTCTCTTGAATTTTGATCTCTTGGCATATGTTTGAAAGCTATTTTGAATGTTAAATTAAAAATCAATATCTAAATTAGACAATCTTGATGAAAAGAAATTTGAAGAGATTAAGAAGAAGTTTGAACATTTCTTATATTTAAATAGTTATACTTTATTCTCATTTATTTACATCTGCTAAATGAAAATTGTTTAAATTTTATACGCATGAATTCAGTTAAAGAAAATATATATGCTGTATAAATTACAGTAATTTATTACCTGTTTCCATGTACTTGCTTCATTACTTGTTTCCATGTCCAATGCTTTACACATTTTTTATTGAAAAAAAAAAATGCTTAAATTAATTTAGTAAACTTATTCTCTTAAGAATATGGATTTTTTTTAAAAACTATTTTCTTTAAAGAGTACTGTGTGTAAAAAAAAAAAAAAAAAAAAAAAAACTAGAAATTTTTTTTTCCATATGTATGTAGTATTTATTAAGTGTTATAAAGACAATGTTTAAATTGATAATTTTATTTTATTTTTAAATTCATTTTAATATCTATTTCTAAAATAAAATTAGCATTTTATTTTAGTGTAACTTCTTTGTATAAATGTTTTGAAAAAAATTGTAGATTTAAATATTAGATAAAATTTGCTCTTAGTTTTATAGAAGTACAATTTTTTTTTCCATCTGAAATGAAATTTATTACAAATGTTATTTCTTTTTTTCAGTATCCAAGAGTAAATTTTGCTTTAAAAAACAATTTTAATACTTATAAATTTTTAGGAACCTTAAAGTCTTACATACTAATAGTGTGAATCAGCTTCAAATTCTTATGCTATTTTTTAAATATCAGCAACATCTTTTACTCGCAGGCTTTTTGCTAATATTCACTAATTTTCTTCCTGGCAAATTTTGATGAAAGTAGTTATTAACACATAGACCCTTTAACCAGTAAGTGCAAAAATTTTACAGAAAAATATGAAACTGAATTTATTGAAACCTATTAAAAAGATGTTAATAATTAATAAGCATTTCATATTCTTTTTAAATATAGATATATATATGACACACACACACACAAAAAAAAAAAATCTTCTATGAAAAAGTAAACTGCATATCACAGTTGATGCAGATATTTGCAATGTTATGACTATGTAAAGCATAGTATTTCAATAATTGTCATAACTGCCCCATGTTTTGATCAAACTCTCCAGGAAAAGCAAAAACGTCAGATTAATAGACATCCAAAGAAAAAAAAAGTTATTGGAGCATATTTGGCTAATCAAACAAAGCTACAGACATAACAGACTTTTTAAATATGTAATAGTTGAAGATGGTATCAGCCATTACTACAGATAATATAGGTTTATGAAACAGAAATATCATGCTGTGATGTTTATTACTGATTGGTGTTTTGCAAATCTTCATGATGTTTTGGATTGCTGTGATGTAAAGCAAGTGCTATCAAACTTTTTCAACTTCATTTCTAGAAATTAGAAACCAAATTTATAGCAACCCATTTCATCTTTGATATATTGATTTTCAGAGACAAATAGCACATATTTTTTTTTTTTGAAGAAGATTTTACAGATTAAATCGAAATTGAATAGTAAAAAGAAATTTCTAATTGGGAAAACTGTGTGTGAAGCATTTGTTTAAGGTTATGATTTCTGCATGGATATGTATGTAACATTGACTGAAATTGCTGTTTATAACATCAAACAATCCTATGGATATATCGTATGCAAAAAACTAGTTAGTTATACATACCATCAGCACATTGAATATATATATATATATACATTTGTTCCTTAATTTCTTTTCTTGTGTTTTCAAATTGTGTTATTTTTTCAGTAATTTTGTTTGATGAAGATTTTAAGCTGACATTACATTTTTGAAAGTTATTTACAGACTACAGTCGGAAGAGCTCACTGTGGCTAGGCCACATCTCAGTAATTAGTTATCTAATATATCTCATAAGTCAACAATCACTATTTTGCAGAACACTAATTGAGTCTATGTTTAGATCTTTTGCTGTCTGTGAAACATGAAGATAGTTCCTTGTTGCTATAGCATACCAAAAATGTGAAATGCATCTTTCCACATTTTGGAAACTCTATAAAGATACTTTAATTTCGTTAGAACTAAAGTTGAGAAGCTCTCATATAGAGCTTGCTGAGGCTTCATGTTGGTAATTAGTCATCTAATCTGCCTTGTGAATCAATAATCACTATTTTACAAAGCATTAGATGAGTCTGTGTTCAGACCTTTTGCCGCCTATGAATCATGGAAATGATTCCTTATTATTATGGGCTGCAAAATCTTAGTATGGTTTTACTTCATATTTCTTGTATAAGCTGAAAACTATTGGACTGTTTTTAAAAAAGCATGTAATTTGCATAAGCTTTATTCTCTGGAGAGCTATATCTTTTTCTGGCAAAAACACTTCTATCCACATTTCTAATTATTAAATATGGATTAAGAATATGATAACAAAGAAAGCAATATTATTTAACTTCTTTTTAACCATTTGTACTTCAGAGGGGTCACCATTTTATTTATAATAACAATGCAAGTTAAAACATTTTCTCTTGCAGCAGATTACATATTTGTAATCCAAAGTTATACTCTGTTTCACCCTTACTTGGCAGTATTGTAAAAGGTAGAAAATGTGACGCTCCGCGTTGGGAAAGAGTTCCCCATCAATTCTGACTTTAAAATAGTTAAAATGAGCAGAAATTTATCAAATAATATCATAAATTACAGAAATCCTTTTTTTATCAGTATGTATTTAAAATTATTCTCAAGTTAGAAGTGCTTATCTGTTAAGTATTTTGTAAATAAAGCGAACGAATAAAGCTAAAAGATTGACATAAGGAATTCCACTTTGGCTAGAACCGGTCTTCAAGGTCAAATATTTGGCGCTTTTCTTTTACGTCTCCGCCAACTCAGCTTCATTCAGTTCGCAACCGTTATAATCTTTCGTACTTTTTATTCTCGCTTTTTTACCAGCTGATATTTTTGATACTATTAATCACATTAGTAGTTATTAGTTTTGATTGTTGAATATTTATTCGATTCGTTATTTTTATTCACTTCTAAAATGTCTGAAAAAGAGAAAGTGTTATCACCGACTATGCTGTGCACACCTTCAAGATGAGTGAAACCAACGAAAAGTGCAGCATGCAGAAACATATTAAACGTTTATTCTCGACTCCGAGAAAACCCTCAAGATTCTATCAATCAAATCGTCGATAAAGTTTCGCACCTTACATGTGTTTCACAAAGAACAGTTTTCCGTTTGAAAAAAGAAATAAAGGCATCCAGTCCTTTAAGTACCCCCGGAAAGAAGCGATTAGGCTGGATAGGTAAACATTCAAGTCTTGTAAAATATAATGGTTTTACACTATCCTGTATTTGACGAAAAATCCATGCATATTTTCGTAGAAATGAGATCCCAACATTAGATAAAATTTTAAAAGATGTGAACGATTATACAGATATCTTTTCGAAAAACATTAGCCGAACTACGCTTTACCGAATATTGAAAGATGTAGGGTTTTCTTTTGAGAAACGATGAAACGAAATGAAATAACTTTAATGAATTATTAAAATAATGTATCAATAATATTGAAAAAATAATGAAAATAAGGAAACAATTAATTCTCCTATAAAGTGATAATATAATAAAGTAAATAAATATTTACTATTTGGCGAAAAATTTGAGAGATAAAGTTTCGCCAACGATCTGCATTTCTAGTAACTTTATAGTTTAAAGTAACAAAGTTCCCCTCACAGCGACTGTGATTCGGCATGCCTAGAATATACACTACTGCCAAGTTAGGGTGAAACAGAGTATAGTGTGTTTATTCTCGGTTGTCATCTGTTAAAAAAAAATGTATTATATAAATTAAATTTCCATCATATTGATTATTTGTTTATTAATTTTCAA
Organism: Argiope bruennichi; assembly: GCF_947563725.1. Taxonomy (NCBI): domain Eukaryota; kingdom Metazoa; phylum Arthropoda; class Arachnida; order Araneae; family Araneidae; genus Argiope; species Argiope bruennichi. Next base: position 112,349,618 of record NC_079158.1, on the reverse strand, counting down.
ACCAAATATGTACTTGTATCTAGATGTATTTTTCAGAAACAAATATATTCTCAACATATTGAAATAATTTTTCCACATGAAAAAAGAATATTTTAACTTCTCAAAAAATATCTGATTGCAACATGAAATATTTAAAAAAAAAAATCTTTTTTGATTATGTCAAAAAATATTCTGAAGGTTATTTTCATATATGCTTTCATTGTAAGCCTTATTCTCTGAAGATTATATATATGTATGTATATCAGTAACATTTAGATTCTAAAATGTTTTATTTCTATCCATTTTTATGCACAGACTTTCCGTCCGAAGAAAAAATTTCAACAAGGCACTTTACGTTATTCACTTCACAAACGTGCTCAGGCATCATTAGATTCTGCAGTTGATCTTCAAGAAGCTGTAAAGTTGCCACCTGGAGAAAATTTAAATGATTGGCTAGCTGTACATGGTATTTATCACTTTCTTTTTTAAAAGAATAAGTTTTAAATATTTTACTGATAAAGTGTTCAAAACTGCTAAAGGGTGTATAAGTTTTAACACAACATCACTGTATAATTAATGAGTCCCCCACCACCACCACAAAAATGGGAAAAAAAGTGACTTGAGGCAAAGAAACTAATTTTTCCAAATGTAGAAAATGCAAACTTTTCTATGTGATCTTATAAATTACCATTTTTCGATGGATTGAAGTTTAATACCATTTTTCTTTATATGGTAGGATATAAATATAAAATAATATGAATATTGAATAATTTGGCAACATGCCTCAACTGAAGCAGATGCTTTGTGGCTTGTTTCTTAGGTTTTGGAAGTATAGAAAGATTAACCAAAAAGTACTATACAAAGTTGTTGTCTGGTAACAACTTTGTATGGATAAGAGACTTAACGGGAAAATAACTGTGCTTGAACATTCTTTTGCAACAACACAATCTGAGGATTTTGGCATCAGCATTTTTGCACATATTGTTTGAGACTGACTTCATAGTGGTGATTTGTGCAGTTGTCTACACATATATATTATGTTTTTTTTATCATGTGAGAACATGATATTGTTTTGGTCAGGGAATTTTGAAGTTTACGTATGCAATGAATAATTGAAGTTTGAAATTGTGTAGGCAATGAATAAAGCATAAATGACAATTTTCATCTTCATCTGCTTTTACTAGTATTGTATTATTATTATTATGTATGCTTCTTTGAAAGCAGATGCATTTTTAAAAGGTTGACCTGCTGTTAGAGACGTGAGGTTTTCACCATAGTAATCCTAGGGGCTATAGAAGACCCCCCATGGAGCTATATATATGACCCAACTATATATGTTACAGACAATGGGTTTTCACCAAAGTAATCCTACGGGGTTATAGAAGATCCCCCATGGAGTTGTTTACTGCGCATGCGCAGATGATTTTCGTTATATCTCGTAAACTACATATGTTAAGAGACATGGGGTTTTCACCATAGTAATACCGGAAGTTGTTATATCTCGGCTTCTATGCAACATGAAGACGAGTGTGACCCGTCTAAACACTCGTCTCAAGGAATAGAGTCAAATGATATTTTTATTGACACTCGGGTACAAATTCAAGTTACATTGCATTTGCTCATATCGTTGGATAGTACTCGCCAAAATGCACGTAATGATATGAATTTCATGTTGCTACTCCGAGTGATTCACAAGATACAGGCTCTCAAAGTTGTGAAAATTTGAATTTTCGAGCAAGATTTTTGACCTCAGTTTTGCAAAAACTCTGTTTACGACTGGCATCGATACACTCTACTCAATATCCTCTATCGAACGATACCAATTTTCGACACTTACGTTATTAGGAGCTGATAAACAGAAAAAGAACTTGATGTTGTTTTCGTTAGGGAGGAGTGAAGCTCGAAATTGCGTAGACAATGAATAAATCATAAATAGGACATTCTATGCTTTTTCCCAATGAAGCCTTGCAAAGAAAAAAAGAAAGGGAACAAAAGAAAAAACAGAGGTTGGAATAAAAGCTTCAATCAAACCTTCAGAGACAAAGCCTTCGAAAAAAGACTTCAAATTAAATATGAACGTAAAATAGTTTTACAATGGGAACGAAGAAAGAATAAACGTATGCAGTGTGTTGCAGATTCTCAATCAGAACACTCAACTTCAAACACAGGACATGTCCATTTGGATTATATATCACAACGTTCAACGCAAAATGTTTTCGTTTCGATTCTGAGTTTCAAATATCGCTTTCTAGCTCTAAGCAACTCATCGAAAAAATGTTCTCACATGATAACTTGAAATTTGCGATAGCAGATTTAAATTTTTTTTAAAATCCTAATCTGTACAAGTTTTTATTTGTTTACCTATTTATTTACTCTAGTTGTATAATTCAATGCACATTTGAAGAATATAGGAAAAATGTTTTTAAAGATCAGTTAAAATTAATTTTTAATTTTAATTGCAAGTTTAAATTTTTTTAGAAATTTTTTTAAGTAATTTTTTTATTTATGTAAAATTAGATTATGAAGTTAATTTTTAAAAAAGGAAGCATTTTAATACTACAGAATGAGGGGTAGCAGAAAGCAAGCACACTACACCCAAAAAATGGGCACAAAAGCATCTTGTAAGCAAAATAAATAGAGCATTGGTTCTAAGTAGATTATCATTTGAAACGTTTCTTTGGGGGATGTAATTCCTGTTTTACTTCAATTGCTTTACATTTCAATATTTTAACATGGAACATTCGTTGAAATTAGCAGATTTTAAAGTCTAAATTTAGCTTCAAGCATAAATTCTAACATTAAAAAAAAAGTGCATAGTCGTGTTTGTAACTTCTAAAAAGCATATTGGATAAAATTTTCTGTTTGCTCATTTGTTAAAATTATTTTGAATTCTGATCATTTATTTCTGTACAAGTTATTGACATAATTTCATATAATGTGAAATTTCATTTTATCTTTTTTTTTTTTTCAGTTGTGGATTTCTTTAACCGAATCAATTTAATATATGGCACAGTTCTTGATTCTTGCACCGAAGAGAGCTGTCCAACTATGTCTGGTGGACCTAGGTACTTTATAAAAATTACTATTTTATTACATTGTAGCTAATTGTTTGAAAAAATTGTATGGGAGAAAAAGTATTAATATATCTTATGCCAGTAGCAATGATCTATTTGTTTTCAAAAGCAAAAAAATTCTGGTGTGAAACAATTTTTTTCACAAAAAATGAATTAATGACATAAAATTCACAATATTTCTTATAGCATATGGAATATCAATAAATTTATACATCTCATTTATAATGCTACATCTATGTTTGTGTTTACCGCAGTATATAAATTATAATCATTCATCTTTTACCGATTTCACCTCTTTTGACATTAATCTGGATGTTCTCTGACTCATCCAAGCCTACGTGCTTAGTTTCAAATTGATATGATTTAAATCATTTCATCCAAAATTTCATTCACACTGTATTGCCTCCTTAATATATTGTTAAACACTGTGTTGAAATTTTTTTAAAGGAAATGTTTTGCTCTAGAATAGATAAAGAAGTAAGTTATACCTAAAATGTTATTGCTCAATAGGGAAAGGAAATAGATTTTCTTTTTTGTTTTGATGACAAACTTATCATTCCTAATCACAAAAAAGAAATTAGATTTTTTTTTGTACCATATACTTTATAATTTTATATATTATTCATTGTGTGTTGTTTTTCAATATATAAGTATTTTTAGACCCAAAGAATAAATTCCAAAGCACAGATGCTGTATCTGAGATTCAGTTCTTCATTCAATTATATTCAAATTGTTTTGTACTTGTTTATACAGAAAATCTTTGAATGCCATTAAAAGTAATAAATGTTAAATACATTTAAATTATTTTTAATTGAGTTTTTACATTATTAAGAATTATCATTAATTCTGATAACGGCTGAGAATTTAATTTAAAAAACATATTTTTCCCTCTTGTTCATTTTGAGGGAATGGATATTGTTCAAAATCGTTTTAATTCATTTGTTTTAAATACATATTATCAAAAAAATTTCTTGTAATTTTTATAGTTTTCTGTAACTTATTTTTGTGTCATTTGAAACACTGGAATTGTTAATATTTTTTGGGGATTAGACTTTTACATTTATCTTTTTATTATCTTATTGTTATGAGATTTTAAAAAGCAAATTAATATTTCCATACAATATTCTTTGTCAATTTTGGAAATTCATATTTTTAAAATTAATAATACTTTTTAAAAACATAATTTGTTTTTGTCATGACTAATAATCTCAACATATTGCTTAACTAATGTTTGATATTCTAATTTATACAATTTCCTCTGAATGCTATTTAATTTGTAATAATTTTTTTGATGTTTTAAAAACTTAATCAGTGAAAAATATATTGCTAAAAGTTTTTTTCAGTAATATTAATTTCAATTTGTTGATAGAAATAAGAATTAATTATAAAAAATATGTGTGAGAGATGTGCTTATTTAAGTAGATGTTTCAATTAAGTTAAATCATTTACGGTGTTCATAAAAATGTAAAATGTGCATCTAAATACACATATTATGGCGGTACATTGTAATTAAAGCTAATATTTACATAAATGTTTTGTTATTTAAGCAATAGTATATTTTACTTAAATATTGGTAAAGTTCCTTTTTGTCTTATGTGAATCTTTATATTATATATTTTAAAAGACAAAAATTACAGAAAAATAATCTTCCTCACACTGTATTTTTTCCCCCTCTTAGTTGATTGATATTTTTGTTATAAAGTTCAATTTTGTAATTTTTTTAATATTGTTCCTAATTATCTGTCCTTTAGGTTTGAATATCTCTGGGCAGATGGTGTGCAATATAAAAGACCTACACCTCTACCTGCACACAAATACATTTCTCTACTAATGGACTGGGTTGAAAGTAACATTAACAATGAAGAAATTTTTCCTGTAACTGTTGGTAAGTTAAAGAATTGCTTCTTTAAATCAATTGTATGTTTTCATTTTATATATTACATTTTTTTCTATTCAATCATCTATTAAATTCTAATTATTTTTTTTAATTGTTTTACATTGACAAAAAATTTTATAAATTTTTTAATAGAAATAATCTTATTCACTTAGATCGTTTCATGTATAGTATTACTTTAAAATAGTATTATATGAAATTTTACTTTGTCTTTATTTTTCTATTAATGCACCAGGAAGAAAAACCAATATAAATCTCTATTCTTTTTGAATAATCATTTTCCATATCAGAAATTTCTGCATATAGTTGAAGTCAACTTCCATTATATAATTAAGTTATTTTAGCAAGCATTATACATGATATTGAATGATAAATAGTATATGGTTAGAATATATTTACTTTTGATCAATTTCAGAAATATTTTTAACATAAATATTTATTTTTTAAAGTAACTTTTGAAGTTGAGCAAATAAATTATATAATCTTTACTTATTTTCAGACAAACCTTTTCCTCGTTCATTTGTACCTACCTGCAAGAAAATTTTAACAAGGCTATTTAGAGTTTTTGTTCATGTATACATTCATCATTTTGACAGAATAGTTTCCATTGGAGCTGTAAGTATTTCTTTTATTATTTAACTTTCAAGTACATTATATTGATACCTAACTTTTTTTTTTGTATAATAATAGTTTATAATGAATAGATTATCTTATTAAATGGTTTTAGTTTTTCTATCAAAAAATGGTCCCTTTATTTTCATGGTCAACATTTTTTTCTTTCAGTTAATAAAATTTGTGTTTTATTTGTTCGATTTGAAACTTACAAAATATGTAAAGTCATTCTCTTAAAAAATATTGACAAAAATTGGTTGCAGATGTCTTTTTTAACAACTTTACCATTGCAGAAGTATGTTCAGTCAGCTATTTGATGATTAATTTTAAATCAAAGGAGAAAATAAAAAGTAACATTCATTAACAGTAAACTATAAATCTGTTATATTTTAAAAGCAGCATGAAAGTATGCATGAAGCACATGAAAATTATCATGTTCTTCAACATGTATATTTTAATAGACTTTTTATTATCGTTTAACTTCATTAATTTGTTAATATTAATTTATGAAGTTAAATGTAAAATTTTTATAAAATTGCACCATTTTATAATTTTTAAAAGGCATTAAATATATTGTTTTCAAAGCATACTTGAGTAATTTTGAATAATACAGCTTAATAATTGTGAGATTTTTTTCATTTTGACTCGTTTTTAACCTGCTAAATATGTTCAAACTAAAAAACGATTCTAAAAAAGGAATATAATTTGGTTTTCTTACAAATGTAGATTAATAAGATATTTCATATATTTCTTGTAAAATTTTTTTAGAAGAAAGATTTGGAGCATGTAATTAATATTAACTTCCTTGTGTCATTCTAAGTTCATTGGCATATTGCTAGCAGTAAATATTATCATTGACAGTTGAACTTTTGCATAATTTTGTACTTTATAATTTTCCCCAGATTTCAAAATTAAAACCAACTTGAATCTGCTAACAAAATGGCCTGTTGTTGTGTTTTGCATACTTGTTCTATTTCTGTTCATTGTAAATCAAATTGCTGTATAATATCTATTATATCTCTTTCCACAGGAAGCACATGTGAATACTTGTTACAAACAATTTTATTACTTCATTAAAGAATTTGACTTGGTCAGTGAAAGAGAACTAGAACCTCTGGTAATTAATGCTTTCACTTTTTGAAATTTATTTAAAATCATAGCCCAATAACTAATTTCTAAACTGTTAAAGATAAACATATATTTCCAATTGGAATTTTTAGGCAGATTTTTTAATTAAAATGAATTTCCTTCTCTGATAACCTAGGTACCTTTCTTTTAAAATGTTTATTATTGACATTTTGTCTTGATGTTGTATAAGTTAACATTGAAAAAAAAAAAAAAAAAACTCTTATCGGGAAGAGGAAGGGAAATGAATGTTGATATCTGACATTACTGCGACAGAAAAAATAAATAATAATTGTAATGTTTCAGTGAATTAAACACAAGTGGAAAATATTTTTAATAAAAATCACTTACTTACATTTTTTTAAAAATTCTTTTCCTTCTGATTTGAAGATAAATAAATATGAAAGCAAATTATAAATAACTATTTATTTATTGTTTTTCTATTCTCAATTCTAAGACAAGCAGCAATAAATATAGTCTATCAAATCATTTATTTTATTTCAGATTAGCAGCTGTTATATATATATATAGCATTGAAAGATGTTATTTTCTTTCATTAAGAAACAAAAACTTTATGTTTAAACAAATTTGTAGTGCAATAATATTGCATTTTATTTCAAAATATAACTTTTCTTTTTACAATATTCATATTAATGCAAAATTATTAATTAAAAGTAAAACCAATGATAGTTGTTGGAAATACTGATCATATGAAAAAACTATGTTTATGCTGTTTTTAAAAATATTTATTTTCATTAGTGTTTTCTTTTTTGACTAATAAATGTTTAAATTTATTCTTTTATAGGCTGACATGACCAGGAGAATATGCAGAGAAAATCCACAGCCATATAGATAAAAACTAAATTGATTAGACATATTTATTTGTTATTGCATTGCATATGTAAATAGCAATTTCATTTTGAATACATCATTTTAATTTTGTTCATGTCCAATGTTTTAGAAGAAATAGATAACTTAGTTTTAAATTGAAGCAAATTACACTTATAGCCTTTCAATATTTTACCTGCTTGTGTTGATCCATTTATTATTCCATTTTTACTAAAAACAAAGGAATCAACATGAATAATGTCATTCTTACCATTGGTATCTGTTTAACAAACATTTTAAGCTTCATTATATTTTATTGTTAAAATTTCCTATGCTTATTGTGAAAAGTAAATTGTAATTTTTAACTAATCTATGTCACATCGTTAAACTCATTTTCATTGCTTTTTTTTTTCTTCTTCTTCTTATTATTATAACTTTCAAAGAGCTCATGTTTTGAATTTAAATGAAGGTTAGTGAAGAATTTTCTCATTTTAATGTAAATTTTTGGGTTTAAAGTAAATCTAAAAGGCTTCCATTCCACTAATTTTATAATGCTTCTAGGCTTATATATTTCATATTTCAAAAAGAATATGAAATTTTATTGCTTATATTTTTTTCATAGTACCTATAAATATTGTTTTTTATTAATACTCTCTTTGAAAAATCAGCTTTATCATTTCTTTTGAAAAAGTCATTTAATATGAAGAATTTACAAATAGTTTTATACTAAAAAAGAAAGAAGTTTTTAAATGATTTTAAAATATTTTATGAAAAAATAAACTGCCATAGATATAATGAATCTCCTGATTACAGATGAGTATTAACTTGAATTTCAAGTCATTTAAGACTTCTATAAATGTTTTAAATGAATGTGTAATAAAATTTTCTTTCATTTGAAATAATATTTTATAAACTGAAAAATATATTTAAAAATTTTTTTTATCAGCTATATCACCCTCTATAAAATCGAAAGTGACTTATTAAATAATACTCTATGTTCAGAATTTTACTTTGTCTTTTCTGTCTATTTAATTTTTGAAGGAAAAAAAAAATTACCTGCAATAAAATATTTTCTAATAGTTTTTTCTTATATGACAAAAATTATTCAAATTGTTACAATTTTTCTTATACCTAAAATCTGTGCATTGTTGTATTGTTAATCAATATTTTATGAAAGTTTCAAAGTATAAATTATATAATATTTGATTAAAAAAATTAGTAAAATCAATCTTAAAAATGTGTTGTTAATGTTCTGCATAGGCTTTGTGGAATATACCATATTAAGGACTATTAGCATTCAAATGTTACATGAGTAACATTTTCTATATTGTCACCAAAATATATTGGTTACATACTTGTTTTGATGCATTTCTCTGTATAGATATTATGCAACTTCATAGACTTTAAAATTTTTCTGTGATGATTGATTGATTGGCTGCTGCAATAAATGTATTATGTGATATTTTTAAACTCATGATATGTTGTGTTTCTATGTTTAATATTTAATGATGTTAAAAATGCTTGTGCAGAGTGTGATACTGTATTTTTGCTTGGCTTTGTTGATATTTCTGTAAATATATATTCTATTTTAAACTAATGACTGTTTTCTAACAACTGTATGTATTTTTATGAATCCTTCACTGTCTTAAATATTTTGATATGCACTATATTAAATGTGAATCTCATTAAAATATTTATTTTCTGAATTGACTTTGAAGGTAGCTGCTTAAAAGAAATTAAATTAATTAAAGCTTTTGGATCTTGAGAAAAATTTAAAAATTACGGTGAATTTTTTTTTTCAAATAAATTATCCATGTTAACATGCTTAAATACTATAAATGTATTTTGGAGATTTATTTTGGTTTTAAAATTATTTTATGGTATTGCATATTTTGATTTAATTTCACTTGTTTCATGTTTTAAATATGAAATTTTGTTTTCTGATGTACAAAAATCGTCAAATTAGAATTTTATATCTGTATGTTTCTATCACATTAAAGAAGTTGGTAATAAATATAGAAAAAGAAACTAATACAGGCTCCATAATAAATATTATGTTGCCCTACATTCAATTCATTATAGACTTTATTATATGAAATTATAAAGTATAGTAAAATTTAAAAAGTTAAAAAATGATAAAAGTAACTTTATTATTCTAAATGCACACTTTTATAAATGTATTAAAAAGTAGAAAATATTTTTTTTTCTTTACTAAAAATATGTTATCAAAACAAAATCCTAAAATATTTAAAAGTGTTTCCCTGTGCTTTTACAAGTTTGTTTTGACCTTCATATTTTTTTTATTTAAAAATTTTTTTCTACTCTTTAGTGTATTAAATGTATTTTGAAAATATTTAATTTATCTTTATTATCTTATTTCACTCTAAGTTTATTTATTAGTATTAAATATTTTTATAACGTGTCTGTCTCAAATTTCCTACTAAAGTCGCAAATCTGTCACTGAAAATTTCAGTTTGAAGAATTAACAAAAATAATATCATTTTATGACTTAAGTTTTCTTTGAACATATATAGATTAAAAAAAACAACCTAGGGTAAAATTTTAGTTCCTGAATTTCATTTTACTTCAAAATAATATGAATCATTAAATTGAATTCTTGTATCTATCAAACTGTTTCTATAATATGCCTTATTATACATCAGGTTTATTAATTTGAATTAATGTTCAAATAAAAGTATCAAAATTTGGATTTTGTATTCTTGGAATGCTTTTCTGTTGATAATATTAAGATAGCAGCATGCAAAAGTTTGTGCTTTCCTCTCTAAAATGATTTGTTTAAAAATTTTAAAAACAAATTGCATAAGATAATTCTTGGAAGTTGATGGACAAATAGCTTGTGTCTGATGCCTTATATTTCGAACAAGTATTTTGTTGTTGTTGTTTTCGTTTACTGTAACAAAATTTGAATGTTTCAATCTATATAAAAATTTATAATTTTTGATGAATTTTGATATGAATTAATTTCAAAATCAAAAGTGTTGAAAAGTACTGCCACAAATGGTAATGCATTGTTACAACTTAATAGCCACTCTATTGTTTGCAGTATGCATTTATTTTATTAATTTATATAATTTGTTTTATATTATTTTAATAAAATTTTTACAACCATGTTGTAGTTATGTGTGAAAATTGATATACAACTTTTAATTGTTTTCAATTTCTTTATTTTCATTTTATGTTTATCTGCTTAAAATGTTTATTTTTCGATGTTACCGTAACAAAATTTGAATGTTTGAATTACCTTGTGATGAATTCTATTTAAAAATTTATAATTTTTGATGAATTTTAGTTAAAATTTGTATCAAAATTATTGAAAGCACTGTCATAAAAGATAATACAGTGTTGCTTTTTCTCCTATAAACTTATTAACCATTCTATTATTTATAGTATGCATTTATTTTATTAATTTACATAATCTGTGTTATGTTATTTTAATTATTTTTCGAAGAATTTTGTATATGTGTGTGAAAATTGATTTAGAACCATTATTATTTTCAATTTCTTTGTTTTCATTTTATGTTTCTCTGCATTAAATGTTTATTTTTTGTTATCATCCTTTTAGCTACAATAAGTTAATTATTTCATGAATATTCTAGACTTCAAAGATTATTCATTATGCAAATTAATTGAATATCGAAAGCATATAAGCTTTTAAAAACCATTCATTAGAATTTATCTTCAAAGAAATTCTAATAGCCATAAAAAAATGTTATCCAAATAAAACAATACTTTAAATTATATGATTATTTAGATGATGGTTAAACTATTCTAGATTCATTAGAAATGATATTAAAAAACCATATTTTTTAAAATGTTCTAAACCTCTGATGTCTAATTGAGTTGTTTTAAATTGTGAAATGTGCAATTTATAGTGATTAGATGTATTATATCAAATTGTTAAATATATATATAGCATATAATTTATTAAAAAATATTAAAAGAGTAAAGAGTAAAAAATTAAAAGAGTATTAAATGTATTTTTAGTGATGTGACTGTAATAAAGGATGCTTGTAACAAAGTATAACGTTTTTCACTCTCCATTATATATGGTTTTAAAATTAAATTAATATGCTTATATTGCCACACAAAATTGCTTTGTCATCCAAAGCATGCACCCCCAAAAAATCTCTATCTGCCTGTGAAGGAGTCTGCCTATCATACTGTGAATTAGAGTATATTTAAGTAGAAGGATTAAGGCATTTTTTTAATTTATATAATGAGTTATAAATAATTAAATTACTTCCAAAAATATTTATTATAACTATAGATTTTTGGACAACTAATTTATGTAAGCCAAGCTTGCTTAACTTCTTACTTTTGATGCATTATGTATATCAGTTAATATAATGCATCAAAAAGATTTCAGATAATAATTAACTTAAAAAGAAATATATCATATACCACTGGTTTCATTCTATAAATTTTTATCCTTATATTATTCTTATTCTATTTCATTTGCAGATTTTTATCTTTTTACTTGTTAAAAAGTATTTAATAATGCTGCAAAAGTTCGTATTTTAATAAATGTTTGGATAGTTTGTTATTATATATATCCAGATAGTTTGTTAATTGTGTATATTCTCTTGATTTATGAATCATGCATTAATAATTATGAATGAAAAAATGCATTTAAGAATATTCTAACTTAGTTACTGAAATATTTGTGATAGATATATTGATAATGATAGTGAAAATGTGGTTGTTTAATCATAGACTAATAATTAAACATTTTTATATGGAATGACATGTATTAGTGATAATGTTTTAGATAATTGTTTTCTTATGTTTATGGTGATTAACATTTTTATTTGTTGAGATTGTATTTAAAAGGGAAAATATGTTTATTTATTAATCATTTTTATGAAACCATTAATATCTTTGGTTGGTTGTTGCTTATGGCATGGTTCGTTTATATTATTTTAAAAATCGATTTAAAAAGAATCCTCTAAATTTCTTTCAGATGGTTTTATTTAACTAACCTCTATTGTTGAATTGTGAGATATTCAAGAACAAAATTCCACAAATAGTTAGTTGCTTGTTGATTATTTTTCTACTCATGTACTTTTTAAAATGTTATATATCCTTGCAGAATTTATGCTCTTCCATGTATTGTATTCAGGATGTTTTCTGCATATATTCTTAATAACCGTCTGTTCAAGTTTATGATATGAAACTAGCCTCTCCTATACTGTTCACTTGTTATTTTATATTAAATTTATATGGTGATGCTAGTGATATAAAAATCAAAATTATATAATGCAAAATATAAGAGGTATATATATATAATATGTTAATTTATTAAACTAAAATATCTTTAGAGAGATCAATGGTCTGTAAGTTTTCTGTAAAGTGTCTATTTTTCTCAGAATTCTTTGATTGAAAAGATATGTCTTACACTAAACAGAGTTCTTTATAAATACAACCAAAATAAATAAATGTAAACTATATTTATATATATTCTTGAATTTATTTCAAATGAATGGCATTTTTTTTCTTCCAAATTTTTTATAAATTATCTATTTATGAATCTCATTTTATATTTAAGTTGTAAATTTAAATATATTTATCTCTAAATTAGTTTTGTTTCTAAGATTTATTTGAAAATCTAAAAGTTAATTATTTGATTTCAATACAGTATTTCCTGAAAAATGGCATTTTGTTAAAATTATGTACATATTTAAATAAATGCTTGGAGATTGATTTGTGGTTCTTCTTTACATTATAAATTCAGTTCTGTTTGATATTCCATCTTATATTCAAATGCTTACAGAAAAGTCTTTAATTTAATCTTCTTGTATCATTCATAAATTTTATATGTCAGTTTTTGATGCACTTTTCACAAGCTCATGCATAATTTCTCGTATATGAAGTATAAAATATTGTAATCGTCAAAAAATTGGAATTCGAGATTATGACGAATATAAATGTTTTAGATCTCCCAGAATTCGAAAAACTCATTTTTGGAAAATTTTCGTCTGTCTGTGACAAAGCTAACTCCAAAACACTCTGATCTAAGTGGATGGAATGTGGTTTATGGTCTTCACACCAAATATTTAAATGTCTATCAGATTTTGAGTACAATCCGTCCAGGTGAAGTCTTTCTATCTTGGTATTCGAATATAAGTTAACTCGATAACTACAAAACGAAGAGAGCTAGATGGATGAAATTCAGTGCACAGATTTAACGTCTTTAATATAGACACTTTTGAAATTTGAAGCCAAATCTAACAAGGGATTGATCGTCCGTCGGTCTGTACTTTCAGAGACATTTAAACGCGATGACGTAATAATTGAAATATACCAAATGTGATTTTGTGAATACAATTGTGTATAGTTCTGTCTCTAAATTTTGTTTTAATCGGCTAGAAAAAAAACTCATATAAAATACAAATTCGATTTTCGAATCCTATTAACCACACGCCCAGGATTAATCGCCAAAAAAAGTCGACAAAGATCACAACATAAATTCAATCAAAATTCTAAATTAACGCCAAAGATTAGTATTTGTAATTCTTGTGCACCAATGCCATGTGAGATGCTCTTTGCCTTACTTTTTTTATGAGGAATAATACTTTTTTTTAGAGAATACGCGAGAAACTTTTGGGGAGACCATTTCCTTGGTTAGTAAATATATCATGATTTATGGCTAATTATTTTGGTAATTAATTATTCGAATTTGTTTTAGAATCCGAATGTTATCCGAAAATAGAATTTGTGTTTTAGACGCATTTTCTACTACCAAATGAAACAAAAATGTGACACAGAACTACAGTAGTCCAAGAATTCCATATCAAATTTGAATATTTAAGACATTGCACTTTTGAAATATCGTGTTTGCATGTTTCTGAAAGTACAAACCGAGAAACGGTCAATTTCTTGTTGGATTTGGCAGATTTCTACAAAATAAATGTTAACTATGTATACCTAATTATATCGGTCTAGCTTTCTTCATTTTCTAGTTATTGTATTAATTTATATTCGAACAGTCTTACAGGTAGACTTCATTTGGGCGGATTTTCCTCAAAATTTGATCAAAAATTTAAAAAATGTGTCTAAAGATCATATATCAAATTTAATCCATCTTAGCTTACGACAATATACTTAGTTTTTAAGTATATTGTCACATACAAACGGAGAGACTGATTGACATTTTTTTTAAATGTGTTTTTCGAACTCGGAAATTTTAAGTGTAGGGATTACTATATTTTCTCTATACTCTAAAATGTTAATTAAGAAAAAATAAATAACATTTAATGAGTTAATTAAATAAATATTATCGTTCATTAATAGTTATATTAGTATTAATAATATCCATACTTTTGGTGTCAATACGCAATGCTCGATTTATTTATTACGAGTAGAAGGATTTCAAGTAGAAGTAGTAGTAGCATTAAAGTAGATATTTGAAAACATTTTTATTTTCTCATATACGTAGTATAGACATACTACAGAAATCGTCAAAAAATTCGAACTGGAAATTTTGACGAATCTTCACATTTTAGACCTTCCGCAGTTCGAAAAACATATTTTTGAAAAATATCCTTATGTCTGTTTGTGACAAAGATAACTCAAAAACACTGAGTTAGACTGTTGAAATTCTGTATACGGTTTTTTACCCTAACTATACAGATCAAATTTTGTACAGATATACAGATAAAATCTATCAAATTTTGGGTAAAAACTGTTCAGATTAAGTCCGTTTGTTCGGTTTTTCGAATCTAAGTTAATACGATAATTACAAAATGTAGATAACTAGAGAGATAAAATTTACTACACATATTTAGCATTATAGTGTAGACATCATCAAATTTTGAACCAAATCCAACTACAGGTTGACTAGTTGTCAGTTTGTGCTTTCAGAAACATGTAAAAGCGATCATTCAAAAATGCAATGTCTTAAATATTCAAATTTGATATGGGATTTTTTGACTACAAGTGTAGTTTTGTATCAAATTTTGGTTTCATTTGAAATTTTTTTTCTAAAACAGAAATTCGGTTTTCAGGCACTATTAACGGCATTTCGGGGATTTATCGCCAAATAACTCGCCAGGGATGACACGATAGATTCAGTAAAAAATGCTAAATCCATGCCAAGATATATCTCAACTATTGCATGGCGTTCTTTGACATGGCAAATTTATTAAAGAGTGTGCTTGTAAGTTTTGGGGACCATTGGTTGATATTATAAATACTAGGTGCAGATTGCTATTACATAACAATATCAAAATAATCCTATTATTACATTGTAAAAATATTGGCAGCTGGGTCTGATGAATGTGGGCATAAAAAAATGAACATCTGCCATTACTCTTGAAATCGTTTGCAGAATGTGTGAGAATATGAAAAACCATTTCTTTCGTTATCTTATCCCGGTAAATACTGCCAGTTGCTCAGGAAAGGTATTTGGAATGGAATAATCGCAAGCTATCAAATATTTAATTTTTTTCATATTAGATCTATATTGTTACATGTGTTCGTTTTATATCATGAAGTGAACTGATTCATAGAAAGGAATAATTTCCTTTAACGAAATAGTATTTTTATTTCTTTACATCTGTTTTACAACTTGCAAATATAGATTATCGGAAGAACAACGGTTCTGGAACACATGCCGGAGAACACATTTTCATTCCTTTCTTCAGGTTATCAGATTTGGGAGAGAAAACAGGTTCTAAATTTTTAAGATTTGTATCTTTGCCTTATCTTTAATAAGTAAATGATTTGTTTAGAAAGATTGTAATGAATCCGCTGACTCAGTTTGAATAATAGCAAATGTTAGCATAACTGAGCCTTGAATATTCCGATATTTCTAATCTTTTATCGAATGAGAAATAAATATTCATTAAACTAAACCATGACTAGATATTTTTTATTATATTTCTTTGCTCACTTTCCTGTAATTTAAATGATTTCCTTCCTTATGTCAATGAGCCCGAACTTACGAAGAAAACAGCAACTCGCGACAGTTTTGCTTCCAAAAGTTGTAAGTATTTGATTAAGAGAAATAGAATATGTATATATTAATTCAGTTTTCATGGAAGTTTGTTTTATATTAATTAGTTTTTTATCCGTTTTTAATCTTAATTAAATCCTTTCGAAAAATATCATATATGAGTTTCATATCATCATTTGTGTTAATAACGCAAAATTTCTAAATAACTTTTTAAAAAAATAATCTCTTTCCTCCTAATTTGGAGAGAGCATTTTGTCGAGAATGGATTTAAAATGTTAATCTATTCAAGACAATTTTTTTAACTTCCTTTCTAGATTTAAAATGCAAGTTTTGTTAGAATTTTTTTTTTACTTAATATTAAGACAGATGACTACTTTAAAAAGTCAATTTTTGCGAAATCAAGAAATTTTTGTATTTATTATTCTTAATGTTTGAACTGTTTTCTTTATAAAGACATTTGAATTTTGTTTTTAAGTTAATTTTTTCGGAAGTTACACTGATTTTTATATTTACATTTTCATACGCTTTATTGCTATTTTACATCTTTAGATGCTAATTCCTCAAATTCGAATCTTTGTTAGACTTTTTTTACGATAAACTCCATAAATTAAAATCTAATGTATATAATTTGTCCAAATTTGGTAATAATTTCACAACATGTTTTGAAGTTTTTGAATTCGAGAATATGTAATCTATTCATTTAGAAACGTTTTATAGTTATTTGAGTGTTTTACAATATGAAAAAATTTCAAGTTTCGTATTATTTATCAGTCGAACCCCAATATTTAAAGAGTGGATAGAATTTATTGTAATTTAGATTTTAGTTCAGGAACTAGAAAATATATTCCTTAAGCTATCTGCAAAATTTTAATCAGATCATTTAAAAAACTCTCTGAACTAAGAAATTTTTGTTTTATCTCTTTTTAGGCACCTACAACCCACTTTATTTAATGCTTAAAAATTTTGCCCTTGAATGGTATATTTTTTTTATAGATGTTTTTCAATTTTTTTTTATACAAAAATTCAAAAATCTACTATTTTTATAATGTTTATCAAAAAAATTCCTCAAGGAATAAGGTCTTAAAATATTATAACTGCTTCCTTTTATCCTTATTTTAACCCTTTTCACACGAATGGTTACTCTTACTCACCATTCAAGACGGTGCATCATTTTGACGCTTTATTTATTTAATTTGGATTTTAAAATTACCTGCAGAGAAGTAAGAAGATGCAAATTAATTAAACGGTATAATTCAACTTAAAACAATTATATATCTTTATTTTTCGGAGCAATAAACAAGTCTTTGTATTAGTTGAATAATTATGCTTCGAATTGCTTTTCCGAGTGCAAAGAGTTACGTAAATGGGTAAAAAATAATGATTATTTAACTTTCATTTCTATGAAAAGAAAGTTAGTCAAAAGTCTTCATTTATAGAAAGTGGACTTGCATCTTAAAATAATTCTTCGAAAAAGTAAATTTTGAAATTCGTTTAATAAGTATTTTTAAATGTATATGTAGTTCCTGGACAAATAAAATAATTCTTGGAAAATTTTCATTATTATTACATAATTTTTCAGCGCAATTGGCGCAAGATTACAATTTGTGTTAAAGTGTTAATTGTAATTGTTAATAATAACCAGTGGGAGAGGTCTTCCTGAAATTTTCTTGCATACTCTCCACAAAAAGTTTTATTCCTTTCCCCCGCATAAAATTGTAGACCTTGGGTATGACCTTGAATGCCTTGCATGGCACTTATGAACAATAATTACGAAGTATGGATCCTTAAAGAATTTTTTGGGTATTAATCCCTCGCATGTAGGTAATACACAAGTTCACGAAAATTAAACATGTATATGGATTCCTTTTTTCCAATCGAATTAAATTAAAATTTGAAGTAGAATTACTATTGTAGTCATAAGCCAATATTTTGACTGCAATATACCCAATTTTACTTTGCGTTTTTTAGTTATTGTATTTACATGCAAAAAGCGCAGACCGATAGACTGTCAATCCTTTGACAGATTTGATTCAAAATTTGATACATTTCAAATGTTGAAGCTACATTTGGATGTTTTATTGGATCTACATTTCAGATGTTGAAACTTTAAACTAAATATTTTTCACTTAAATAGTTATACTTTTTGAATTATCATTTACAAGTATGTAAAAGTATGGAGCGACTAATGTTCAATTTCTTGATGGATTTTGTTTAAATGCTGATAAAGTTCTGCCTTTGATGTGTTTGATCAGTATACCAAATTTTATTTATCTAGTTCTTTATATTTTATAGTTATCGTATTCATTTGTACACGAAAAGCAGGGCAAACAGATTTCTTCTGAATGGATTTCATTCAAAATTGGGAGGGGGGATTTATAAATTTGGTACAAAATCAATATGCTAAATTTCATCCATTTAGCTCACTGTTTTTGAATTATTGTGTTAATAGACATATATAAGTCCAAAAATGTGTTTTTCAGGTTGAGGAGATCTGACATGTGAAGATTCGTCAAAATGTCGAGTTCAAATTTTGTGACGATTACTATACTTTCCCTTTGCATTCGTATTTTGTATACGAAAAAGTAAAAATGGGATTTTAACGCGAATATTCTTTGTGGAATCGTCTAGGCCGCGGTGGCCTGGTGGTAAGGTCTCGGCTTCGGAACCGGAAGGTTTCAAGTTCGAGACCCGATTCCACCGAAGAACCGTCGTGTAAGGGGTTCTGTTGCACGTTAAATCCGTCCTGACCAAACGTCCTCCCGCTGGTGTGGTGTGGTGTGGTGTGGAGAGGGGGTGCCAGCTCAGGTGTCGTCCTCGTCATCTGACAGCGGTTCAAAATTATGAGGATCGTCCCAAAATAGCCCTAGTGTTGCTTCAAACGGGACGTTAATATAACTAAACTAAACTAATTGTGGAATCATCAATTTATTAAAAACAATTCGTTTGTAGAAATTCTAATTTTGAATCACATGATTTCTTGTGGCATTTGCTGCCTTGCTAATGCAAATGAAGGGATAGAATGTTTAATAAATTGTCACAACGCTACTGATAAGTTTTTAATTTTGATACATTCAAATATTGAAATCTAGACGCCTTTGCATGTCATTTGATTCACCTGGATTAATGATTGATTAAAATTCCAATTAAATATTTTGTGTAACTATATCTTAGTGGCTTCCCCAGAAAAATATTTTTTAGCTTCCAATTCTGATTGACATATACTTCGCACTTTTTTAGAATTCTTGTACCGATCTTTATTTTTCTGTTTATATCATTATATGATAAATTATATCGCTAGAAAAGAGCGGCGGTGTTTAAAAATGGATGCATTTGAAAATTTTTTCGGCATTGCTTGAATTATGAAGTTAATTGTAAGTACAACAAAATTTCAAAAATTTTATTTAAATCATGTTTTATTTTAAAAATTTCTCGATCTTTAAAAATAAGTCGAATCCTCGTATCCTGATCATTAACAATGGAATAAAGCCAAGATGAAATATTAGTAATAACAAGAGAATTATATGAGTTTCATTTTAACAATGAAATATATTGCTCGTTTTAAAATACATTTAAAATATATTTAAAAATTAATGAAAAACTGAAAATAATTTATACAACAAAAAAATTTGGTATCGTAGAAACGATAATATTTTGAATTTTGAGATGATGTGAAAATTATTTTT
This sequence comes from Argiope bruennichi, assembly GCF_947563725.1. Classification (NCBI taxonomy): domain Eukaryota; kingdom Metazoa; phylum Arthropoda; class Arachnida; order Araneae; family Araneidae; genus Argiope; species Argiope bruennichi. The sequence continues at coordinate 112,329,449 of NC_079158.1, read as the reverse complement.
ATGGAGTAATAATTTCGGAAATTATTACGGAAAATACCAAAATTTCATTTACTTTTAAAATGATTAAAATTATAAAGAAAATTTTTAATTGCAAATACAAAAAAAAAATCTCAAAGCTTTTATTTAATTAATGCCATCTTCCGAGAGGGCATATTTTTTACCGTCCAAAGCATATACAGGGTGATTCAAAACTTATCGTTCAAATTTCGTGGAGAAGTAGTGAATATGTCAGCAAACCGATTTCACACAGATGTGTATGTATAAGGTACTGTGTGTACCGACCAGTATATATAGCTCGTCCGACTACCCCCGCTGTCATCAATATACGAGCTGACTTACTAGTAATAAGATGAATTGTAGCCGGCGTTCTGGCCTAGGGGTAGGGAATCTTCCCCGTGATCTTGACGTCTCGGGTTCGATTCCTGGTTCGGGCACCCTGTGTCCTATTTGTGAGGTGTATAAAAGAGCCCCCCCCCCACTGTAAAAAGAGGTTGTACAAGTGAGTGTGTGAGTGTCATCTTCATATGAGCTAGAAGTCAGACTTCTGCCTTCGGCTACTCAGGGGCCTTTATTCTCAGAAGCTACTGCACAAACTCGACTAAAACTCGTTGACTTCGTCAGCGATCTTGTCTATGGCAAGTGCCATAAGTAATGGTATGCGGTTCACTGCGCAGCAGCATGCAGGATACGGAGAGAAGACGCCTGACGCGTACTGTCAACGTCACATAACAAGTCCTACAATCCATCGAAAGATGATCCGAAAACCAGCACACGAATTATTGTCCAGTAGCTTAGGGCCTTTCAGTCAGAATGGTGGATACTGCACGAGGAATGCGTGCATCCTTATCTTCAAAGGGCGCAGTTGCTGCATCCTAACGATTATCCGAAGCCTGCGGAATTTGCACAATTTTTCATGCAGAAAGATGCCGTGGACTCCAGTTTTCCAGCTCCTGCCCTGTTTACAGATAAAGCTTCATTCAGCCATGAAGGTGTGTTCAATACACACAATTCACATGTGTGGGTTTACGACAACCCTCACGGGACGAGTAGTCACTCTACGCAACATCATTTTGCCGAAAATGTGTGGGCTGGAATTATTGGTGACTGTTTGTTGAGACCTTACTTGCTACCGCCCCGAGTGGACGGCCGGAAATACCTAATCTTTCTCGAGACAGCTTTATCAGCTTTTCTGGGCCCTGTTCCTGCGCACATCCGCCAAGATATGTTGTATCAACATGAAAAGGCACCAGCCCATAGCACAATTCTTGCGCGTGATTACCTGAATCGAACATTAGGAGCTCGATGGATCGGCAGATGTGGACCAATCGCTTGGACACCCAGGTCACCTGATTTATCACAAATGGATATCTTTTTGTGGGGGCCCCTGAAAGATCATGTGTATGAGACCCCTGTCGGCAATGAAATATAACTTGTTGTATAAATAGTGGCGGACGCAATCATTGTCCGTGATATGCCAAGGGTTTTTGATAATGTTCGGAGGTCAATGCAACGGTGCTGTGAATCATGTGTTCGTGTAAATGGTCAGAATTTTGAAACCTATTGTGAGCCTGTATTTTGCCTTGTGGTGGTAACATTATAAGCCAGATAACAACTTCCGGAGAAGAGAGTACTCTTTTGTCTAGTGGTTATGTTACTCGGCTATGAACCCTAACATTGCGAGTTCGAACCTCAACCCGCACATTGGTGACCCTGGTTCTGAATAACCGCATCCTTCATTCAGCTGTCGTGGCTCCATCTACCGGCAGCAACCACTCACACACGCTCGCCGTCACCCGCCATAACACTTGACGCGATAACAACGTTCGTCGCTCGCCATAACGCTTGGCGCGATATTCACGTTCGTCACTCGCCATAACTGGCGCGATAAACTCTACCGACTCACTGGTGGGGGACTATTGTGGTGGGAACATTATAAGCCAGATAACAACTTCCGGAGAAGAGAGTACTCTTTTGTCTAGTGGTTATGTTACTCGGCTATGAACCCTAACGTTGCGAGTTCGAACCTCAACCCACACAGTCTTCTTGGACTAAAAGTCACATTTGTTGCTACTTAATTGTACAGTTTCCTTGTGTTCATTTTATCGTTTGCTGACGTATTCCCGACCTTCTAACGAAATTTGAATTACCCTGTATGTGCCAAATATAGTAGTTATATATGAAATTATCTGGTTTATAAAGCATCAACATACATACACACATACATATTCCTCTTTATTATTAAGCCAAATTATTTTTAGCCAAATATTTACTATAAAAATTCTTATTCTACTTGTATCGGCTTCAAATTAGCTACTTTCACCTATAATAACTTGAAGCACAAAAAATACGGCAAAAATGTTTTAAACCTCCTCTTCACAAATTTGATTTCGGAACATAATGGGAAAAATCTACCTAGATAGAAAAATATTTTTAATTTAATATCATATTTAGTTTCAACTCGGAATTTTTATAATATACAATTTAATAAACAGAAGATACATCAATGTTTTTTTTCTTTTTATTTTCATAGAGCAGAAATTTTCCAAATCACCTAGAACTGAAATCAGGAATCTCAGATGGATGTTCCCAAGCAGTCCTTAAATGTGTGCCCCAAAAGAGCAGTTCTTTTATCCCAATTCGATCCTTTAACGATGCAACGTGAAGACGGGAAGAAACAGAGAGCCACCTGGAATAAACAAATCGAATTCATTTTATCCTGCGTCGGATATGCAGTAGGTCTTGGTAACATCTGGCGTTTCCCATACTTATGTTACAAAAGCGGGGGAGGTAACAAGCTATTATTTTATTGTTGATATTTTATAAATGTATATATATATTCACCTTAGAGGTCTATATTTTCTATAAAACACATATTTGATTTTGAAGCTAGGAGTCTAAAAAGTGTGTCTGAATTTATATAGTACATAAATTGATTTTTCATTAATCTGGCATGTATCGAACCAGAAAGCTGCCGTATTAGCAAAAGCATCAGATTACTCAATGTTCATGTAAATAAAATGCATTTTACCGTGCAATAGTCTTTCAATAAATTGACGATTATCAGGCAAAAAGCATTGATTGTTTTTAACATAGGTGTTAGAGGTACTGGTTTGCTTTCTGAAACCTCTAACCCTCCCCCCCCCCATTGTTTCAATTTTTTATCTAGTCTCAGTAAAACTTAGGGAACCAAAATAATTTTCTTCTTCATCAATTTTTGCTTGGAGAATCTTCGCAATGAAATACGAGTCCAACTATATTTCACATTGCCGAAGTTCAAAGACAGTTTGTCCAGTTTTTCTGGATAAACTTGGAAAAAACATAAATGTTCATAAGTTTTTATATCTTAAATTTTTTTAATAATTTACAAAATCTATCAAAAATATTTCATAATAATGCGAAAATATAAGGCAAAAAATTATTTCTCGGATAGTAGGCCTTTTTTAAGAAGAGAGTTTTGGAAATTTTAATATTTTAATCCAGTAGTTTCGGAGCGTATGCTGAATCAAAATCCATTTCAATGCCACTTAAAATTTTTTTTTAAAAAAAAAAAGCTTTTCAGTTATATCTGTTTTATTTCTGTATAATTTTTCTTCTATTTTTATAAATTTTTTAAAAACATTTTCATTTACATGTTACAACGCTGCTTTTATTGTTTTAATTATTATGCTTATAAACATTGCGTTTCAACGATATTAAATACATTTGCAGCTGCTGCAATATAATCTTGAGAAAATTTAAAAAATCAACATTAAGAATTTCCCATTGAAATCTATAACGCTAATTTGACATCTCGCCGACTTCTCTTTTGGCTTCTAGCAATTCAAACAAATTTGTTTTTTATGTGTGCGAATAGAACTTAGTGGGAATAGTAATTATTCATGAAATTGTGGTGGTAAACAACGTTTGGCTAACTTCTTAAGCCAGATAACAACCTCCGAACTGGAGTGACCACATTTGTCTAGTGGTTATGTTACACGGCTATGAACCCTAACGTTGCGAGTGCGAACCTTCGAAACTAGCACATTGGTGACCCTGGTTCTAAACTAACAAATGCAGCCTTCGTTCAGCTGTCGTTGTGGCATCTACCCGTAGCAAAGAGTCTTCAGACTCACTTGATGCAACAGCAACCACTCACACACGCTCGCCATAACGCTTGGCGCGATAAATACGTTCGTCGCTCGCTATAACACTTGGCGCGATAAACTCCACCGACTCACTGGTGTGGGAGAATTGTGGTGGTAACTTCATAAGCCAGATAACAACCTCCGGACTGGAGTGATCACTTTTGTCTAGTGGTTATGTTATTCGTCTATGAACCCTAACGTTGCGAGTTCGAACCTTCAAAACTAGCACAAGATCATAAATCTTCACTTCATGGGATCGTTAATCATGGGATTATCCTCACGCTTTATATTTGGATTGTGATTGAGATCAATGATCTAAAATATGCAATACTCAATATTTCTCATTTCGCAGGGAAGTTATTTTAAAATTGTATTTCTGGCAATGCATTTTTTCTATCAGTGGATCACCATTTATTTCAATACGGCTTATAACTTTTAATTTGAGTATTTATTACCATTATGTACAAAAACGATCCCACTGCAAGAGAAAAAAAAAGATAAACGAAAGAGAGATAATTCATGATGGTATGAAACAAAATAAGAGAATAAAAGTTAGATATGGGATCGCAAACTTCACATTTTCTTTACAGTGTTTTATATTAGATTATAGCAAAGGTAAATGTGACGAGGTCTGCAGATTCATAATATTATTACTTCAGTTGGAAATTATTGCCTACATTTTCTTTTATCCTTATTTTTATTTTGTATGCGGCATTTTTTTGTTTGTGGATCACTATTTGTTTCAAACTGATTTTAGTAATTAGTTTTGCTTTGTAAGTTCGTGAACATTATGGATAGCGATGATCCCACTGTAAAAAAACAAAACTTTCAGTATTACTGTGTATTTATATCAAATTTGCACTATAAATAATTTTTTTTTATTTCTTAAGTACTCTGCCAGTGTGCTTGAGATGTTTTACTAAAACTGTCATTAGTTAATCTGTGATAATCAGATCCGAGTTTCTGTTAACAAGTTAGCAGTTCCTCTAAACGAATCTGTTAGAAAGGGGAGATAAGCCTAAAAAGCATTGCTATGCTTTCGAAGCTGCCGACTAGAGGTTCGAATCATCTTTACTTTATTTTTAATTTTTTTAGTCCTCTGAACGTAAACAAATAAAGTTTATAAATTTACTTGGCATGCGTCCTACTTATTTGAATGCAAAAACGACTTGTGTTTACTTTCAGGTGCTTTCCTCATTCCTTACTTCCTCTTTCTTTTGATTTGTGGGATACCCCAATTTTTCTTAGAAATGAGCCTCGGACAGTTTGCAAGTTTGGGATTCGTCGCAGTCTGGAAAATATCGCCAATTTTTAAAGGTGAAAAGATTTCTCGAGCATTTTTCTGTACTCAGAAAAAATTTATTTATTATGAAACATCATTTTATTTATTATTTAAAGAACATTTTAACTTATTTCTAAAATTACTTATACGGACAAAGGTTTTCACACGATAGCTTTTCCTTAAATGGTTTCATATGGATGTTATTTTTAAGCGAAAACTAAAAACAGCAAATAATGTCTACGACAAAAGAAATCTAAGAATCACTTTTTTACTTTTTCCCAAACGAAGTATTCCGAAAAAGTAAAAAAGCATAGCAATCGTTAAACAATTCGTATTCGAGATTTTGACGAATCTCCATGTTTTAAGCCTTCTTTCCTGAGTTCGAAAAGCATATTTTTAGGAATTGTCCGTTTGTCTTCTTGCGACAAAGATAATTCAAACCCGTTTTGAGCAAGACAAATGAAATTTGGTATACAGACATAAAACCAAATTTGTCGATATCGATCAAATGTTGAGTCAACTCCGTTTAGAGGAAGTCTGTCTGTCTGCCTGTTCGAATATAAGTGAGCACGATAATTACAAAACGAAGAGAGCTAGATAGATAAAATTCGGTATACTGATTTAATATCTTTAATATAGACGGCTACCAAATTTTGATCGAAATGCAATAAGAAGTTGGCTGTCTGTCAGTCTGTACTTTCAGAAACATGTAAAAATGACAACTCAAAAACGCAATGACTTAAATATATCAAATTTAGAGCGTGATTTTGTGACTTTAAGTGTGGTTATATGTCAGGTTGTTTCAAATGGTTCAAAAGAAAACGTCTGAAACCCAAATTAAATTTTAGATACTTTTGACCGCATGCTAGGGATTAATCGCCAAAACATTCGCCAAGGACTACACGAGAGATAAAAAAAAATGCTAAATTTACGCCAAAGATTAATATTTCTTAACTATTGTATGCAAATGCCATTCAAGGCAAAGATAACTGGAAAAACATCTTTATTAGAGAGTAACAAGAAAGGTTTAGGGAGACCACTACGGCTAGTTTGTTAGAGTGTTAAATAAGCAATGTTTACGATTGTAAATGTGAAATTTCATGGTAATGCTGTAAGTTTTTTTAAAATAAAGTATTAAGAGTTATCAATTATGAATATGTTCATGTTTTTAATGTGAATAATTTTTCATTTCTAAAAATTTCGCTTTCAGCTCTTCAATTTTAATCACTTAAGAGTCGCCAATTACAATGAAACTTTGCCAATTCAAATATTCTGAATTTAATTCATTAACAAATCGGATTCGCATCTAGTTTCTAGACTTTCCCCTTAACAAAATGTCAAAAATAAGATCGGTAATTAGAATTTAAAGTGTTTTATTTAATGTCAAAAATAAAAAGTGTATTTTTAGAAAATTTTTTAGAATTATTTTCGTTAGTTAAATAGTCCAAACTTTATAACCTCTGTCACTGGAAGCGAATAATTTTTTAAGGCCAAACATTCATCAAGAGCTTTATTGCTTTGCAGTAGCAGAAAGCAATAAAAATGGATTTCATTCTTTCTATTCTCTCGCATAGTATAGAAAAAGTACATTAATCGTCAAAAAATTCGAAATCGAGATTTTGACGAATCTCCACATTTTAGATCTTTCTGAGTTCGATAAACATATTTTTGGAAAATGTTCGTTTGCCTGACAAAGATGGCTCAAAAACGATTTGATCTAGACGGTTGAAATTCGGTATATGATTTCAACACCAAATTTACACATGTCTATCAAATTTTGAGCAAAATCCATTCACAGACAGTCTGTTTGTCCTCTGTTTGAATATAATTTAATAAAATAACTGCAAAACGAAAGCTAGACGGATAAAATTCGTGACATATGTTTAACATCTATAGAGTAGATAAGTGTCAAAATATTAGCCAAATCCAACGAGGAGTTGACCGTCGTTGGTCAACCCCTCGTTGAACTTTCTCTCTATATATAAACCGGTCTGTACTTTCAAAAATATAAAAACGCAATAACTGAAAAGCGCAGTAATTGAATATATAAAATTTAAAATGGGATTTTGTGATTCTAAGAGTAGTTTCGTGTAATTTTTTCTTTTGTTTAAATCCTTCGGAAGAAACGTGTTTAAGGCACAAATTCAATTTTTAGATACCTTTGCCAGGGATTAATCACCAAATAACTCGCCAAGGACCATACGTCTCATTCAGTAAAAATGCTAAAGTCATTCAAACGTTAATATTTCGTAACTATCGTACACCAATGCCATGTAAGACATTCTCTAGCATAACAAGTTTATTAGAGAGTATGAAACCAAGTTTAGGGGAAACCGCTCCTATTGGTTAAAAAAAGTTGAGGGCGTTAGATTTAAATAAAGTATTATGAGGTTTTATCATGAAGTTTTTAAAACGCAATATATAATTATGCCAAGTTTACACTCGGCCAGTTATAAGACGGCAAGTAGGCAGCGCATGCGTAGAAAGACTGAAAAATGCTGTTCGGAAGATGGCAAATAGTTGTCCCGACGGGACAACTACAAGCGCTGTATTGTTTCTTACTGCGCATGCGTTTGTAGAATTTGGCGGTTTTTTTGGCGTGAAAAAATTGATCACTTATCGTAGATTAATTCTGACATTTTTTGAACTTTATTCTTTGTAATGTGAGGTTGTAATTTTTTTTTTCATTTAATTTGCCATTTCTTTTTTATAGTTTTCCTAATTTAGGTATGTTGACCCTTTTTATTTTTATTTTATCGTGTTTCTTTGTGTAAATATCCATCATTTTAATACGATCCGCAGTGAAAAATGCAGGGACGCCAAAATGGCAATTTATAGCCAAGCATGGAATGCCTGCCTCTATCTTATGAAATTGTGGCACCATTCATTTTGTACAGTTTATTAAAACAATTAAATATTGAAAACAAGTCTCAACTGCCATTTTCAATTTAAAAATTCTCATTTTCTTTTTTAAATCTATATTTAGATATATGTTTCTTTAATTTTAACGTCTGAATTAATTCAATTTTTATTGTACTTCCACCAGTTTCATGCTGACCAAGTTTGACTGCTTAACAAGCTCTTTATAATTTGACACTTTCAGGACTATAGCTGTTTGGATTAACGATTTTGTCGGTTTATCGAATATGAATATGACCTGAACAAGAACAGAAAAGAAAATTAAAACAGTCCAGTAACATTTAAAATGGACAGTAATAAGTTGCTCTATGGTAAAAAAAAATTACAGATGAATGTTACAATTAAAGAAAATACTCTGATATCATATTGCATCCGTGATTCCGATGTCTTTAAAAAATTGCTATAGATAATACACAAACTGTGCAGAGTTACAGTTTTTGTTGGATTCTGCAAATTTTCTAAACATGTATAATGAGTAAGTCTATTTTTCAAGACACTTCAGCTTCATTTGCCATGGCATCTTCTTCCCTTAATTTCATTTTCCGAACCTCTGGGTCTTGTGTGATCATTTTTCATTATTTGTTCATAAATAAATTAATCGATTGGCACGCTCTTGTTAATTTCGATTCAGTAAGTAGTTTCCATACTGAGTACATCGGTGACAAGTCTATTTGGCACAATTTTTACCAAAACTGGTGCTGCTCGATAGCTGGCGATTTACAGAAGACACCAAGCAGAAGAATTAAAGAACGCTGACTCTATAAAGGTTTTTAAAAATCTGTCATTCTAATTCATTTATAATGACAATCAAAAGTTAGATGACTGTTTGGGAGTGATCTAATTAAATTGAATAGATGACGAGGCCACCAGGCGGCCATTGTTCAAAATTTTGCAGTACACCAATGGTAATGTTTGACTTTAACAGATTAACTTGCTTTAGATCCACTTGACTAGTAGATTATTTGTAGAATCCCTTTCGAATCCACAATGTCCCGAATTCAGATTCTGTTGCCAGGCCTCATTAATCCGTATGAAAAAAGGGCCGCGGTGGCCTGGTTGTAAGGTCTCGGCTTCGGAACCGGAGGGTTTCAGGTTCGTGTCCCGATTCCACCGAAGAACCGTCGTGTAAGGGGGGTCTGTTGCACGTTAAATTGGTCATGACCAAATGTCCTCCCGCTGGTGTGGCGTGGTGTGGAAAGGGGGGTGCCAGCTCAGGTGTCGTCCTCGACATCTGAGCGAGGTTCAAAATGACGAGGTACGTCCCAAAATAGCCCTAGTGTTGCTTTAAACGGGACGTTAATATAACTAAACTAAACTATCCGTACGAAAAATGAATAATGACAATTTGAATATCTTCTTCTCAAGTTTTATAGAAGGGCTGAAAATAGTAAGAAACCAGCAGGAGTGGTCTCTTCGGAATTTTCTCGCATACTTTTCAATAAAAAAAAAATATCTTTTTTTCTCTGCACAAAATTGTGGTTCTTCGGTAAAGTGGTAATTACCTTGCGCAACATTAGTGAAAGATAGTTATGGAATACAGATATTTGGCGGGAATCTAGCATTTTTATTGAATATGTTACGGGAATACGTATTTTGGATACATTTTTGCCGATTAATCGACACAAAATTACAGTTGTAATCGCAAGATAACACATCGAATTTTAATGGTTTAAGTCTGCATTTATTTGTTATTGCTCTTACATGCATGCGAAAGTACAGACCAGGAATACGGTCGACTGTCGGACAGATTTTGAAAAGATTTAAAAAGTATATATATTTCAGACGCTAAACCTATGTACTAAATATTATTCACCTAGATCTCTGTATTTTCTATTTATAGAGTGCACTTGTACTCCAATATCCAGAAAGACAGACTTCCAGTCAATAGACTTCGTTTAAAATTTGAAAAAAAAAAAAAAATCTACAAATTTGGTTGTAACTCCACATACTAAATTTCAGTCGTCTAGCCCACACCATTTTTGAGTTATGGTGTTCACAGACAGACAAATATAATGATAAAAATGCTTTTTCAGATTCAAGAAGGTCTGAAACGTGAAGATTCGTCAAAATCTTGAGTTTTCTCTATACTTCGTATACGGGAAAATAAAAAGAAAGAAGTATCCTTCAATAAGTTCAGAATCCGCCTGCATTTGAAGAATGATCTATAGTGATGAAAATGAACTTCTAGAGCAAATTATGGCTAATTGAAGAATAAAAATGAAAAACTCAGTTAAGTGTGAGTGAGTCAGTTAACTCAGTTAAAACTTAGTAAATACCTAAGTTTCATCACAGGAATCGATGTATCATTTTTAAGTATCTAAAAAACGTGTTGATAGATTACTGATACGTGTTGATAGATACGGTTATTTAAAAACCACGTTGAGTGACCTGAAGAAGATAGTAAGCGCCATGATTACTCTCGCTGACATTACCGTTTTAATAGATTGCGTAAGGCGCTCAGGGCCTGCACATTTTTGAACGTTCTAGAAGTATGCTTGGCAAGTAATAGGAGGCATATATGCATACATTTTTAATTTGCATTTGATATTACATTTACGTACAATATTCTTAAATATTACTATATACATGTATTTATTAAATAAGATTTTTTACATTATTTTAACTATAATTTATTTCACGGACTTGAATAATGCTTTAGAGTGTGATAATTGGTTAAAGCATGTGCCGAACACCATTGCATAAAGGAATGATTTTCGGCAGTATCTTGTTTTAAGGCATTAAGGACCGCTCACGAGTTTTCTCGTGTTGCGTGTCCCGTCTGTTATTGCTTCATAAATAACAAAGTTATGAGTTTAGAACTTACAAGTTTGCCCCCCAAAGTGTGCTGTCCCAGCTATATGTCTTACAGATTTCTTTGCGGTCCTAAATTTGTTAAATATATGTCTTTTGTTGGTTAAACATCGATTTAACCGAAAAAACATGAAAACAAAATGCCTCGTGACCCTGCAATAATGTTCGGCTTGCTAAAAACGAGAAATCTCGTAACCAATACATAAATGTGTTAACAGCAGGTAAAAATACTTAATTGCTTAGTAGTATTGAGTTGGAAAACACAGTAAGTGCTTCAACTGGCTTGGTACTTGTATATCGTTCTCTTATAAAGCGGCAGTCTGGCACTAAACGCATTTTCTATTTGCAGCCTTGAAATTATTTAGAAAGGCAATAATTTAACATAAATTTTTGATTCTGAAATAATTTTTTGCCAGATGTCCAATTAAATCAATCGGTAAAGGCAAATTTTGCGTTATCATATGTGAAGTATATCCATAGAAAATGTTGTAATCATCCAAAAAAATTCCACTTTCGTATTTCGATGAATCCCCTAGTTTTGTAGCTCTGTTGCTTATTGTAAATGTTGATACTGTGTAAGCTTCGACTGTGTTTTTGAGTTTTCGTGTAGATTTAAACGTCATTATTTGTTCCTGCGTCTCTTAAACTCTTTTCACTGTATACCCACCAGATGGATTGTTGGATATTTCCTACAGGACTAAATGTTTTTTTCAATAAGTAATCTTTCGCATTTTTCTTTAAAAAAATAATGATTTTTTTTCTAATTCCAAAATATATGAAACAAATATTCATTGAATTTTAAGAATTGTGAATACAGAATCATTTGCTTGTTTCAATTTCTAGGCATAGGATTTGGAATGGCTATAATCTCCTTGATTGCTTGCGTTTATTACAATGTAGTCATCGCCTGGTCACTGTATTACATCTATTACTCCTATTCTATGCCTTGGTCCTCCTGTAATAATTCGTGGAATACACCTAACTGTGTGTCGCAAGATGATTCAATTAAGAATCGGATGGGATTTTTGAACTCCACTCAACCCAAAGACTTTTTGAGTTCATCTTTAAATGTCTCGAAGATGATGTCTAGCGAAGAGTTTTGGCTGTAAGTACTTGAAACAATTATTTCATACTTCAGGGGTTTTTTTTTATTTTCTCATATACGTAATATAGAGAAAGTATTGTAATTGTCCAAAAATTCGAACTCTAGATTTTGACGAATCTCTAAGTTTCAGATGTCCCAGAGTTCCAAAAAACACATTTTTGGAAAATGTCCGTCTTTCTATCTGTGACAAAGGTAACTCAAAAATGCTTTGAGCCAGATGGATGAAATTTGGTTTACGGTATTTTTATCCCAATTAAAGATTTTTTATCAAATTTTGTGCAAAATCTATTCAAAGGAAGTCCGTCTGTCAGATTATTTGAATATAAGTTAGCACAATAACTACAAGACGGAGTGAGCTAAATAGATAAAATTTCGGTGCGCTGAATTAACATCTACAGTGACAATTAGAAATAACATCTATGGCACAAAATTATTATCTATAACCTTTCAAATTTTGAGGTTAATCCAAAAAGGGGTTGACCATTTAACACTCTGGGCTTTCAGAAGTGTGTAAACGCTATAACTCAAAAACAGCCAAATATGCCAAATTTAGTAAGCGATTTAGCGATTACAAGTGCAGATTTTGTGCCAAATTTTGATTTCAATCGGTCAGGGTAAACTTGTTCTAAAACCCAAATTCGATTTTCAAATATTATTAACCACCTGGCAGGAATGAATCGTCTCAAAAATCGCTTAGAATCACTCGATAAATTCTGTAAAAATGCTCAATTCACACCAAACATTAATCTTTTGGAACCATGGCTCTTCTCTGGCTTACTTAAGATCAACATTTTTTTTGGGGGGAGGGGGTTGAAGATAACATCTTTGTTAGAGAGTATACGAAAAAGTTTTGGTAAGACTAATCCCGATGGTTTTTGTAAACGAATAATGATTTAAATTCAATTTATAGACATAATAGATAACATAAATGGAGGTAGATTTAATCATTCGCTTGCATATTTTGTTTACTAAAAGGGACTCGGTACCCTGAGAATTTTGAAACATCGATGAATATATCGATTTTTTCCAGTTTTGAGTAAAAAAATGATCCTTAAACCTTAGACATATTAATCTGAAAATTTCAAATTAATTGGACAAATATTTAGTGAGATATGAAGTTATTTTGTCTAACATGGTATTAGGTGCCATGCCCACTGCCAGTGGTTACATCAAATATATTCTCATGAGCAAGTAGTTAAGCTGCTTAATTTTTCCATAAAATTAAAAGCAGGACAATTGTTTGATACTGTAAAGATCAAATCTTTGTTTATAATTTTACTGCTTTCGTTTTTCTTTTCGATTGAATTTCTGACTGGTTATTATAATAATCTTCAAAATTACTAATTTCATTTGAATTTCAATCAAATGGCCTGGAATTTTTACTGTGTATTAATAGATATTTAATAAACAGAACTGAAGATTATTTAATAAATACTTTAACGAAAAACATTTTATCGAACAAAAAAGTGATAAGTTTCTAATTTTTTCTAATAATCCCTATATATGATAATGGTAATTAGTAAATATGATGATATATATTTGATGATATTAGTAATAAAAATGATATTTTTCTACTTATAGATGCCATAATATTGCTCAAAGAAAAAAGCTGCTTGATATAAGCTGTTTTTATTACAATTTTATTGTATTGAAAATTTTAAAGCTGTTTATCTCAGTTTGCTTTTTTTCCAAAATTTTGTTTGTTACAAAATGTTAAAAAAAATCAATCATATTTTTTTGTAATAGCATGAAATTTTTTCTGTTCATTCTTAAATGAATGCTTAATAGAATTGGGAATAGATTTGAAAAAATTCTGGTTAGAATTTTTTTCTAAAAATGTTCAAAGTGAGAAAATCTCATATTTTCAAAAACATTTCACAAAATTTTGATCAACTTTTTTCCTGAGAAACTAATATAGATATCAAAACTCCAATTCCTAATTCTATTAAGTACATTGTGAGGTCCCTTCAAAAAAATTTGGAGAAAAAAATATTGAAAATTGTGCAAGGAGAAGCATTTTTTAAAAATAGATTAATATTTTTAAAATTTTTTAAATATTTAAATTTGTAACTTTTGAAACTGAAAAATACTTTAGAATTTTAAATTTCTAAACAGTTTCCTCTATCACAAAATTTGAAAAATTTGTTGGAAATTCTGGAAAAAAAAATTTGGCTACCGAGTCCCCTAAAGAGAATGTCCGTTATCTATGGGCAAAAATTTCAAAGAATCATAATCATTGAGATATTTTAATTTATAATCTTCCCTTTTCCAGTTTCCATGTTCTACGACAAAGTGCAGGTATCGATACTGTTGGAGCTTTGCAGTGGCCTCTCGTTTTTACTTTGTTCACTGCTTGGGCTATTGTTTTCGTCTGCGTTGCGAAAGGAATAAAAACCTCTGGGAAGGTAAGACATGCGAAAAGTAACTTCATTAATTATTTGATAATTTGTAGGTAAATGTTTGCAGATATCAATAACGTATGTTTGCATTTGTACCTTTATCTGTCTGATTTTTCAGTATCTTAAACTATTTCTTACCTTAAAAAGGGCAATTATTTTAACTCCAATTTCATTTAATTAAAAATTAAACGAGATTTTATCATTTTTTCCCAGTAATATAAAAATAAATTCCTACATAAAACGGATTTTTCTTGCCATTTTAAAATTAAAAAAAAATATTTTAATGATTCAATTCAGTTTAATTAAGGATTTAATCTGTTTTTCTTGAACTTTGATAACTTTTTAAAGATAATTTTAGCGTAATTTTGAACAACATTTTTCATTTCTTTAATGAAAATAAAGATGTTTTCACTCTTTTATCAAATATTCAATCGCGTGCTTTTCTTTCTTTCTTTTTTTTTTCTTTGAAAATAATAAAGAACAATATGCAATTAAAAAAGAGATTATCCGAACAATTTTAATTTTTAATACCACTATAATGTTAACCCATGGGGGACACCTCGAAATAAGGATGAGATGCTTCCAGTATGGTAGTTGGATCTCGCCACCCTGATGGGTACATAAATAGGTGGGGGATCTGGTTCCTACCATCGATGACGGAACGTACTTCCTTCGGGAAGGGTTGTGCCATGGCCGGTGATGGCCCTTAGGACTCAACCATAGTTCCCGCCAATGTTGCTGTGGTGGCGGTCCGATCATTTAGTATTCTTTATCCTTGTGCCTTTGGGGGGGGTCGGAGAGTCAGTGATATGACTTACCACTGTGATGTCATGGGACTCGATTCTAGTAAAAAGGTTTCCATACACAATAAATAAAATAGGCTATTTAATGAAATCGATATCCAGTTCCTCACAAAATTTTCTCTTTCAGGTCGTGTACGTCACCGCAACCCTTCCTTACTTCGTTCTCGCTTGCTTATTTATTCGAGGTGTAACTCTGCCAGGTTCTTGGAATGGAATCCAATTCTTTTTGAAACCGAAATGGTCGAAATTGCTGACTTTCAAAGTAAGTATATGTTTATAAAGAAAAATGTATTTTAAGAAACACACAGAAAAATGTATAATTTTTTCCCTCCCGAATACAGAAGAAAATTTCATATTGATTTTTATTTTATCTCCACTCCGACCTCTTTAAAACTTTCTCGTATACGCAGAATAGAGAAAATATGGTAATCGTCCAAAAAGTCGAACTCGAGATTTTGATGAATCTCCACGTTTTAGGCCTAACCAGAGTTCGAAAAACACATTTTTTGGGGAGATCTCACCCACTAGTTCAGCAATAAATTTAATTTTCTTTTTAAGAATGATGAATTCCTTGAGAATCGTTGCATTTGAATTTTTATTTGTTAGCGTTTGAATGTTAGGTGAGGTTATCGAAGGATTTCGATGTAAGCAATCAACGAATCCCTCCTGTCTGTTTGCCTTTGGAACTATAAGGATGAAATTTGGTATACGGTTTTTAAACCAAATTTGTAAATTTCTATCAAATTTTGAACAAACTCCTCTCAAAGGAAGTCTTTCTGTCCTGCTCTTGGAATATCATTTAATACATATTAACTAAGAAACGAAAAAAGTTAGATAGATGCAATTTGTTTTTCTTCACAGTTGGTCTCATAATAAGAGAGATCTACAGAGATTTGGATGGAATTCGGAATGAATGTCATGTCAAGGATCTCCGGCCTTAGCGACAAATTTGGCGACTGTTTGACAACAAAAATGAAGATTTTAAAATATAAAATAGTTATATCGCTTTCTCTAATGGAAGCTAAGTTTCGAAAACCCTTCAAAATTTTTCGATGCCTCATCGGAAGACCAATATAAAGCGAAAAGGTAGATTCTGTCTTTGAATGCTTGCTGCGCAATCACTCAGCAAATTGCTATTTTCAGTTGCTCAATTAGCAATTTTCTGCTTTTATGTGTAATGTTGATTTTTGCAAATGCTGCCTTTGATGACTTTTCTATGTTTTGCTACCCGTATTTCATATTGTTTCCAATCTGTAATGTTGCTTTCCAGCAGAATTAGTTCCATCGTAGGAAAGAGAGTTTTACGGACAGCTCTACTGGAGGTTCATCGGATGCCGGATCAATGAAACCCCGCGCTCAGTGACAAACGTGGCGACCGTTTGTCGACAAAATGGATGATACTAGAATCTTCAGGAATTTTGGCGATAGGGCCAATAGGAGCAGAATTAATTTGATTCTTAGAGAACCTTCTATGCAATGCTTCAGAAGCTATAAAAGACCGGCAGAACAAACCGGAGTCAGTGGTATAGTTAGTCAGAGTTGAGTCAGCGAAGAATTAGTTGGATCAGCCCAGAGAAGCGCAAGCGTTGAATGAAGCTCAAGCGATTGATGAATTGAGAATTGAACCGTGCGCTTGAGTCTAGTATTGAAGCAGCATTGAGCAGTGTATTGAGTAGCCAATCGTATAGTAGTGAGTCAGTGGTTGAGTTCAGTAGAGCGAGGAGAATATCAGGCGTTTGGAGGGACCATAATAGCTACGTGAATTCTCTTTTGCTGTTGATTTCTGTCCATCTGTGAGGGCCGCGGTGGCCTGGTGGTAAGGTCTCGGCTCGTGAGCCTTATGGTTTCAGGTTCGAGACCCGATTCCACCGAAGAACCGTTGTGTAAGGGGGTCTCTTGTACGTTAAATCCGTCAGGGTCAAATGTCCTCCTGCTGGTATGGCGTGAAGAGGGGGATGCCAGCTTAGGTGTCGTCCTCGTCATCTGACCGGGGTTCAGAATTACGAAATCCGCCCCAAAATAGCCCTAGTGTTCCTTTACAACGAGACGTTAATGTAACGAAACTAAACTTCTGTCCAGCTGCTTTGTGTGCTGCTGTGGTTGCTTACTATCGATTACTACTTGTGAGCTCCTGTCTTAATTTACAAAAAATTTGAATCTCCTTTCTTATTTCTTTTTTTTTTCCCGAATCTATTTTTTTAAAATTTTATTTTTATTACTTCAGGTGTGGGGTGATGCAGCAACTCAAATCTTTTATTCCAGTGGAACAACTTGGGGAGCTTTATTGACCATGGCTAGCCATAACAAATTTGACAACAATGTATATAGGTAGCTACGTTTCGTGTTTTCTTTTTCAAAAATAAGTTTATATTGTAAATTTATCTCATTAGCAAAATGCGTATTTTAGACAAAAATATTGTTTAATGATAAAATTATGAATAAAATTATTTATTATAAATTAAAATATTATCTAGTTAATGTGCATAATCTGTTCTGAATAAATCAAAACTTGCCTTCCATTTTATCGGCAGCATCTGCTGGATGCAAATTTTTCGAATCTATCTAATTCGATGCAATAGACCGGGAGCTAATATCCAGTGATATGCTAATAAAGTGAGTCTAATTATCATATCATTTAAGATGCAGTTTTTTTGTTTATCACCGCATATATATAAGCATATGATGTGCATCTTTGATAAGTATGATTTTTTATTTCCCTTCTCTTATATTCTGGCTACGAGATGTTAATCGTGTTTTAATAAATATTCAAGTTTTCCTGTAATTCGTCATTGTGTGGATCTCTTTCGTGATAGATAGAGTCATTCATTATTTTAGGCTAATTTTATCTCAAGATAATCTAGATAATATTTTATTAACAGCTTGTTTAGTGTTTATTGCTATTTTTCGCGAAGATAAATTCTTTTATCATAAATTACTTTATATTTCCGACACCCTTAGGTTCAATAAATAAAATTATTGGAATGTGTCTAGTTTTTCTTATGCTTCTAATGTTTAGTTAAATTGAAGAACTGGCATAAATTATTGAAATGTCTTTCGATGCTTGATAATATACTCCTTTTGGTACAAGATATTCTACGATATCTCTGCGATATTTTTAGATATTTTGAAAGTTATCCGTTGAAAAGAAAAAAAATTTATGCAACATTTATGTACTTTTATATAACTTGATTTACTTCATTTTTATAAAGATGGATTTTATCAATATTACACCCAGTACATTTTTGATGTACTGAAGCTTTGAATTTTTGAGAAATTTCCTTGTTTTTGATACAAAGCAATAAATTATATTTTAATTTGCTACTTCCTACTACTATTTTTTGAGCCGGCGTCCTGGCATAGGGGTAGCGCGTCTTCCCCGAGACCTGGGCGTCATGGGTTCGAGTCCCGGTTCGGGCATGGTTGTTCTTCCTCTGTTCTATCTGTGAGATGTGTGAATGTGCCCCCCTGTAAAAAGGGGTTGTGCAAGCGAATGTGATGCGTGAGTAGCAAAGACGTACTCTTGGCCCTAATTGGCGCTACTAAAACAAGAGACGCTCCCTTGGCTTAAAATCGCTGACTTCGTCAGCGAGCTTGCCCATGGCAAGTGCCATTATAAACAACAACTATTTTTTGAACAATAAATTACAATTTTAATAGTTTCAGACCTTAACAATCAATTATGAGATTATTGTTTGAACAATAAATTACAATTTCAATTTACTATTTCATACTACTATTTTTTGAACAATAAATTTCTATTTTAATACTTTCAGACCTCAGCAATCAATTATGAGATTATTTTTTGAACAATAAATTACAATTTTAATAGTTTCAGACCTTAACAATCAATTATGAGATTATTGTTTGAACAATAAATTACAATTTCAATTTACTATTTCATACTACTATTTTTTGAACAATAAATTTCTATTTTAATACTTTCAGACCTCAACAATCAATTGTGAGATTATTTTTTGAACAATAAATTACCATTTTAATAATTTCAGACCTTAACAATCAATTATGGGATTATTTATACAAGAGGAATAAATTACAATTTCAATTTACCATTTCCTACTACTATTTTTTGAAAAATAAATTACTATTTTAATAGTTTCAGACCTTAGCAATCAATTATGAGATTATTTTTTGAACAATAAATTACTATTTTAATAATTTCAGACCTTAACAATCAATTATGGGATTATTTTTTGAACAATAAATTACAATTTCAATTTACCATTTCCTACTACTATTTTTTGAAAAATAAATTACTATTTTAATAGTTTCAGACCTTAACAATCAATTATGAGGATTATGAGATTAGGTGGTACCACTTGATAATAAATAAGACTAAAATTAACTTCAGGTGTCCATAATATTTATAATAATGAATTATAAATTCAAAACTAAATAATTTAAGATTATTAAATTAAAAAGCGTTTTAGTACTCAAATAAAAAAATGTTTTAAAAATTATTTTTATCATTCAGTGACGTATTTATTTTCATCATTTTGTTTAATATAATCAAATATTTTGAGTTCCAATGTAATGATCAATTAATTGAATTAATTTGTTACAATATAAATCTCTAATTATTCCTATAATAACCAAGATTATTTTATGCAGAGATTCGTTGCTGATTCCCCTCGTAAACAGTGGAACGAGCATTTTATCTGGATTTGTGGTCTTTTCTTATCTTGGCTTCATGTCTTACGAAACAGGAAAAGGCATAGAGGATGTTGTCGCTCAAGGTATTCCAAATAATACCAAATTATCAGTATCACAATAAGTAAATTCAAGCATAAGTTTTGTTCGGCTATAACTGAAAATTCGGTTTTCTTATGTTCTCTATACGGGCATTTTAAGTTTCGTGAGATGCAGATTCATTATCCTTTTCAAAGTTTGCTTTAGAAAAAAATATCGTTAAAAATAATTATGTGGAGGATTTTATTTTAGAATTTAGAACTTTCTTGGATAATTAATACTATTGCACTAGAATGTGAACACTATAGATAGAGTACTACATATTGTGAAATGTTATTTATTATTTATTCTTATGAACAAGTATAAATAAAATTTTATTAATAAACATGAATTGAAGAACTATGTGTAAAATATTTTGGTTTAGAAAATTCTTCTCAAGAAAATTGGTAAAGCTTAGCAGAATTTATAATATTCCATGAATTATTCTCTTTCTTCATCTTTATCACGTGTTATTAAACATAGTTCATTTTTAATCTAAAACATGGTGAGTAAAAGGATGATTTGTTGATTGGTTACATCGAAATGCTTTTCTGGTCCCACTCAGCATTCAAATGTTAATGAAGAAAAATTAAAATGCCACCATTCCCAAGGAATTGATCATCATTAAAAAGCAAATTAAATTTATTGCTAAAAAATGCTGTAAAAACTAAAAAAAATAAGCGATGTGAGTTAGATAACCTTATGAATGTAAAGAGTAAGCACAACGTTACATTGTTTCCAAGCATGAAATGTTAACAAAAAGTATTATTGTTGGAGGACTGGAAAACAAAGATTCCTTATATCCAGAGGGAAAAAATTTCCCCTGCCATCACCATTTTCAATTCTAATTTGATAAGAATTGGAAATGGAAGAATGAAATCAGGGCACTATTTCATTCTTCTAGCAAGATATATCCACGATTATGTGCGACAGTTTGAATGCCGGCCAATATCGTGTAGACATCGTAGCAATATTGTTAGGCATTTCGTGCTGATAGGGCTGCAAGAGAATACAACTACTGAAAGCTTTTCTGCAATGTATCACAAGATAAGATTAGAGCTTAGATCAGTAGTCGAAGTTAGAAACCAGAAATCACATTTCAGCCCCTAACTTCTAGACAACTGCAAATATAAAAAACTTTCGATACAAAATTTGTTTGTTATGATGAAAGAATATTTCATTTGGATTATCTTTCTATTCAAATGAAAGAAGGTTATGTAGAAATGATTATTTCAATATCAGCCATTTTTCATCTCCTTTAAGATGGATGATCGATATACAAACTTGTTCAAAATTTTTACCCTTTTAAAAACATATCTAACACAATGCAATGAGAATCATTGAAATGGGTAACAATATTGCTACGATGTCTACACATTCAGAATGTCGCCCAACATCGGGATATGTCGTACTATATCTGGCGCTAATATTCCTGTAACGAATGCATCTGATTCCACTTATTTCAGAATAAAATTCAATTTCTGTCATTTTAGGTCCTGGTTTAGTGTTCGTAGTCTATCCGGAAGCGATATCTCGCCTTCCTCTATCAGCCATCTGGGCATTCTCCTTTTTCTTCATGCTTTTTGCAGTTGGGCTGGATACACAAGTATGGCTTTATAATTATTTTCCACATTACAATGTGTTCTTCAATTGTTTACTATGGGTTAATCAGTCTATTTTTCTTCTTAAACAAGCCTAGATTAATTTTGATTATTAGCTTTTAAAGAGCCCAAATATTTAAGAATATTAAACAGGTATTACAGTAAAAGACCTCTTCGGCTGTCTTTTGCACAGCTAATCATTTTTCCTTTGAGAGGGTCCCTAGAGTGGCTTCTTCATATTCTACTACATAAGATGACTTTAATAATGTTGAACTTTATGTATATTTACCAATTAGAAATTTTAAAAATACTTTTTATTATACTATATATACTTTTATAATTACTTTCTACATTACGAGGATTTTTTTCCATTGTTTACTACGATTAATCATTGTCTTTCTCCTCCAGCGAATCTAGATTAATTTTGATTAATAGTCTTTAACGATCTTAAATATGTAAGAATTATGAATATGTATTGTAACAAAGGGTCTCTTCGCCTATCCTTTACAAAAAAAAAAAAAAAAAAAAAAAAAAAAAAAACCTGAGAAAATCCCTAGAGCAACTTTTTCACATTCATCTACATAAAAATGGCCTTAATAATGTTTAAATTCTATTAAAATAGATATTATCTATATTTTCTCATTAGAATTTTTTAAATATTTCAGAATATCTATATTTACCAATTAGAATTTTTAAAATACTTGAGAATACCTATTCTTACCAACTAGAATTTAAAAAAATACTTTTTACTAGAAATAATTTTAACTCTCTACAATTAAGAATAAAATTAAATATCACTAAGTGAATTAATTACATATACAGCAAACATGAAGCGAAAATAACAACCTCAATAACGCATATTTTGTAATGTCAAAAATTCAAATTTTAAATTTAACCTTATAAAATAAGGGGCATTTCAACAACCACAGAAGAGTTTAATATTTTCCTTTTTTTTTCTTCTTTCTTTTGCATAATATTTCCTTTCTGTTGACGCTCAAATCTTGCTAATTTATCTGATAAACGAAATCACGACCGGGTCACCAATATATGGGGAATGATGAAACACGAAGAATTTTTGACTCCATATAATTTAATTCACCACATAAATTAGCAAGATTTGAGAATCGATCGAAATGAAATATAATGCAAAAGATAAAAAAAGGTAGCTGAATTTAATTTGGAATTTAAAATAATATATATGCACAATTAAAATCAGACTCAACAAAATAATATATACACAAATAAAAATAACAATTGGTTTTACATGAAAAAGATTTTTGCTTGATACAATTAGTTCTAGCACGTTGCCACATATCTGTAAGTTGGAAAGTCATTATTAATTTCTAAAAACGTGATTGATTTGAATTTCTATGGTAAGCATAAAAGGTTTTCGCTTTTCTTATCAAAATATCTTTTTGTTTTTTGCTTTTTAGTAAACATTTGTACAATATTTTTTTATTGCATCCGTATGAAATTACATATTATAATATGTATAGGTATTATACAAACATACTTTTAATTATTTCTTGGCAATAATATATCGTTAAGACATTATTTGTAATGAAAATAACTTGTATTTTTCAAGTTAAATGGCATTTCAATATTTTTTAATTTTTATTTTAAGTACATTAAAATGAAAATAAGTTCCAGAAATTATTGACTTTTTACACATCACTATGATAATTCTGGCATGATTTTATTCAGATTTTTATTCCGAACAAAACATATGTTTTTAACATCTTAGACAATCGCACACTGACACTTTCTATTTGCCATTCAAAAAGAAATATTTTGATAATGTTGCATGATAAAATATTTATTCTTTGTATTCTAAATTTTAAAATGGATATAAAACTTATGTGGAAAAAATTCTTCTTAATTGGAACTTGGCGTCGAGAATGTCCCAGTTCTTCAAATGGAATATTTTAAAAATTCTATTCTTACTTGGCTTGAAGTAGTTGATTATTAAAGTTTTTTTTTCAGATTTTATTTTATTTGTTTTCTATCAAAACTTTTTTTCAACTATAATTTTTCTTATTTACCCCAAACACAGTTTGTAAAGTTCGAAAGTATTGTAAGGGCCTTAGCTGACGAATACCCGACATTTTTTCAAAAAAGGAAGACTTTGTTTTCAGCAGTACTTTGCCTACTTCTATTTGTCCTTGGTTTGCCTTGCGTTACACAAGTAAGTTTATTTGCTTTTTGTCTTCATTTTTGTGTGTGTGTGTGTGTGTGTGTGTGTGCGATAATTTCAATAAATATTTTTGAATCAATTAAAAAATGTATTTCCAATTATGCCCATTTAGTTCTTCCGCAAGTTTTTTTCTAAATCTCATAATTTTTAAAAAAAAATACTTTTTGCATAATTACTAACAATAGTTTTGATAGCATGCATTGAAATGTAAACAGTTTTCATTGTTTCAACGAATATTCACCAGCATAATTTTCTTAGTTGGTTGAAAATTAATAGAGAAAAATTCTGTTAATTGTCTGCGAACACATTTTACATGAAATAAAGGAAAAACACGGAAAATGAACCGCGAAAAGGAGACTTAATGTTTATAGTATGGCTGAACGCGTAGTTAGTAATCGTAATTACTAAATAAATTTATCAGTAAATATATTTTGCTTTATATATTCTTTATGACTTATAAAATACATTTTTTATTCCAGGGTGGAATATATGTAGTGCAATTAATGGATTGGTACAGTGCCGCTTTTTCCTTGATGTTTTTTAGTTTATTCGAAACGATCGTGGTAGCGTGGATCTATGGTAAGAATGTATCTAATTTTTTTTATAATACAGGGTGATCAAGAAATAACAGGAGGTGTTCGAAGCACTGTAGCGTGATATGTACTGGACGAAATATAACAAAATTTGGCCACCATACACATTAAAGTATGCGGTTCCGATTTATCAAGAAAAAAAAAAATTAGTACCAAAAACGCCGATAGGGTATAACCTGGCGCTGCAAGCGCATAATGTGTGGAAAAAGAATGCATAACTGCCAATGGAAACAGTAAATAGCAACATACCAAATACCAATGAAAAATGTTTATTATAGTAACTTACATATTTGGCTCAAGGTGACCATCAACTTGATGTTCCAATAAGTGCATGCGGCACACGAGGTTTTCGACGATGGCTCGCAGCATATCGGCATTTATCGTCTGACATGTAACGCTATTTGATCTTTTAAAGTAGGAATGCCAGGAACATGTCCGCCTCACAACCAGAAAGACTGCCAAGATTCAGATCAGTGTCATCAGTTAATGGGCGTTATCTTATAAGGATAAAATTTCAGGATCTTACACAATATCTTCTGCATCGTCGAAAATGGGTTATCTGTTTGTCGTGATATTGAACGTGTACTGATGTTACCTGCTTATTAGCTATCACCTGATCCATAACGGTAGATGTAATTTCTTCAACTTGTTCCTATTTGATATCTTTAAGTCCTCGGGCTGGTTGCACACCAAGAATTCCTGTTGTCTCGAATCTTTCAACCATTGTTTGATCATCGGTCCTTTACGTAACTGTTTTAACCACCAGTATTCATGAAGAGCAGAACTGACATTTTCATCCAGCTGATAAAACAGCTTGACTAATAAGGGGCAACGCATTCGACGGGCGAATTCTTGCAGAATGACATAAATTCCCGAAACCCTTCCTTTTATCTTCGATGTCATGTGACAAAGTACCCGTATGAGCAAATTACATAATAAAACTTTCCATCGCAGTGCCAGGATTTCCCCTATCGGCGTTTTTGGTACTAATTTGATAGATCGAAACCGCATATTTCAATGTGTATGGTGGTCAAATTTTGTTATATTTCGTCCAGTACATAACACGCTACAGGGCTCCGAACACCTCCTGTTATTTCTTGATCACCTTGTATTTTCTTGTCATTTCTATTACTTTTGTAATGGGAAAAGTCGCTATTACGATCTCTCATTGGAAATACAAAATCAATATGATTTTTATTCTGAAATTAATCTAATTTGAAAAGTTTTTGGTAAGATTTTTATGGATACAAAAATTAAACAGAAACCTCTCTTCTTGGTTAAAATGTTTCTTTTTATATCAGTTATATATAAATTTGCATTTCTTCAAATATATTCATAAATAACTTTGCTTTAGATAAAAATTTAAGAAAGTCGCACTGATTCGCGAATTAACCCTTCTATAGAGTTAACTCTCGAATTGGTTATCAAAATTACATTCCAATGTCATTCAATCTGCCTATATCTCTTTATAATAACAAAATATAAAATTGCAAACATGACTAGAAAAAAAATCAGGCAAAAATTTACAACGGATGAAGTTGTAGAGACACAGACATAATGCCAAAAAATGCTACGTTTCAACATATAATGCTACGTTTCAAATCCCTTGGAAACCATAATACAAGAGAAATTAAAAAGGAAAAATATTTATTTTCCAATCAATTAGAACAAATATACTTTAAAATCTTAGCCAAATTAAAATAAATATTAATTTAAAGCCAAGGAACTAAAAAGATAGATATAATGAATCCTCCCTGAAGACTTTTTCAAGGGTCACCCTCAGAATTTTTGTATTCATATTTTAATTTGGTTAAGTTCATTTGTATTTTAGTTGTTAACAGCATTGTATGTTAGTTGTTAAATACACTGTATGTTTTATTATATAGGTTCGGTAAATTTTGTAGTTGAATTTCATATTGATTGTTTTTTGGATTGTTAAGTTCTTTAAAATCTTATTGTCAATTACAATACAAGCTGACACAGATTACAAGAGATGACTTCCTTGGTCTATTTTTTTCTGTATTCTCAAAACTCGATAAAGAGAATGATTGATTGAAATTCATTGGAGTGTCGTTTTGAATACAGAACATTTATACGAAATATTAATTATTTGCATTTTAAGATATTTTTTTTAGAATTTATAATTTTAAATAACTTAAGACAACTTTATTAGTCTATTCAGGAACTGTTTATCAAAATGTAATAATGCGACGAATAGTTTTATTGGTGCTGTTAATTTTATTCTTAGCACCAAGTCATTTGAATGGTGCTAAGAATACTCAAATGCTTTTTATGGTGCTTTATATATATGGTTATATGGTGCTTTATTGTATCTCAGCACCATTAATACCAGCACTCATCTCATGTTTCCAAATTTTAGAAAAGAAAATTAAAATTATATTTCTAAGTTAGATGTATGGCCTTATATTCATACTAGTTGTGATAAAATTCAGTCATAATAGGTATTTATTGAGAAAAATTGAATTTTTTCTATCTTTTGTAAAATTTGAAGAAATAAGATTTGATGGCATTGCTTGTTAATCGAGGAATTATTCCAATTATCCAAGTCCTAAACAAAGTTAAATATTAGAAATAGTTTTAAAATTTTCTAATTTTTTTATTATGGTCATCTCACAGGTGTGGACCGTTTTGCTCTTGACATCTCTTTAATGATCAAAAGAAAACCCTCTTTGTGGTGGAAGCTATGTTGGTGCTACATCACACCAGCCTCAGTAACAGTCCTCTTATTATTCATCGTAATCAACCACACTGCCATCACTTATGGAAACTACAAATATCCCACGTGGTCCATTGTCATCGGATGGATTTTGGCCACGTGTTCCATTGTTCCTATTCCAACAGTTGCTTTTTGGACACTAGTCAGGAAAAAAGGAAGTTTAAAACGTGTAAGCTATCTGAACTTTCTAAGTTTAATATCTTTCTTTCTTCAGATTTCAAAACAGAAATTTATGGTTAAAAAAAGAAGTCGTGAAAAATAATGTTTTAAATAGATTTCTGTTTAAAGAGAGGTGAATACTCTCATTAAAAAATTTCAAATGCCTCAAAATTATATTAGAACAAAAGGAACAGTTATCTATTAGACTTACAGGTACGTGCATATAATATGGCATTACCCGTCTTAAGCTTCGCAGAACAGAAAAAGAAATTGAATATGCATTTGGGCCTCTTCCCATTGGTGCGATTGGGTCCGAAATTCGATAAAAGTTTAAAATGACATTGATCTGAATTACTATATTCAAATAGTGTGGAATAGAAAAAGAAATCAAAGATTTAAGAAAGAAATAAAGGAGTTGCTTACTCCTTTGGATGTTTTTGAAAGGTATTTATGCATTTAATTAATATTAATTCTGACTTTCAAACTTTAAGCACGTATTTTCCATGATGCCTTTTTTTCAATATTCAGATTATTGTTAAGTCAAGAACTGATAAAGATTAAAGGATGAAATTTGGAATGTATCTTTTATAAACATTTTGCTTTAATTCTATTTCATCAAATTTGAAAAAAAAATTTAAAAATGCGAATTTTTTATAAAAAGTATTTTAGAAATTTTTATTCAAATATATTTCATTTTTTTTATTAAATTAATATTTTTTAAATTGCTGCATTAAAATTAAAACTTATATATTTTGTTTAATTTTTTTAAAAAAAAAATTGAAAATTGGCCGAGAATATTTTGAGTTTTTACGATTTAAATTGATCAGCTTTTTTTTTACAAAAATAAATTTAAACTTAAAAGAATTAAAATGTTTATTTTATGCCATGATTTTGCTTATTAATTAGATGGTTAGTCAGAGCAAAAAAAAAATCAAAATTCTAACTTAATTAATAAATTTTTTTAATGTATCCCGGAATCCCTTAAGAATAAATTTAGAATATAAAATTATTAATTTTAGTTAATATGATTAACAATATTTAATTATTTTTTCACAGGTTTTGAAATTAACTTACAGTCAGCGTTATCAATCAAAAGATTTTTAACATAAAAATAAGAATAAAAACCATAATTTTCTTTAATATAATTTCTCTTACATTCTACTGCTTCTTAAAAAAGATATAAAACTTCAAAGATTGGAACGATACTCCTTTAATTAATTAATTTTAAATTCCTTCTATTTCAGCGAATAATAAACAGTTTGCGACCCACTGCAGATTGGGGACCAGCCTCAGAAAAAAATAAAAATCTTTACAAGAAAAGCACGAATGTTGTGAGCAGTCGTTTTGGAAAAGCATTTCTAAAAGAAAAACCTGTTTCTATGCAAAATTTTACGGAAAAATCCAACAATGAAACTCAAGAAAAAGCAAGCGAGGATCTACAGCATAAGATCTGAAAGCGAAACTGTTTTTTCAATTTCAAAACGGGATTGAATATAATCATGCGCCAACATGATGGGATTTTTTTTTATTATTTAGTAAAAGATCGATGACACTTACGAAATTGTGTGGGCAGCCAATAAGAAAATAGAGTACTTTCAAGCTATAGGCGCATAGGATGTCAAGGAAAAAGTGGAGATTCGTTTTCGGATCTAAAATATAGTTTCGCATTTTACTCAAGAGTAATAACTCTTGAAGTATTTTTACTGAGTTTCTGCTCGAACCCTAAAACCGCAATTGTAAACTGAACAGTTTCAGCAATTTTGTACTTTTCGATCCTTTAGGGGATGCTATCTTGAATTGAATGGCGATTTTTTTATTTATAATTGAATGTGGCATCTCTGTCTCTTTTAAAACGAGCACGAGAATAAAGCTTTAAATATCCATTTTTTCCCTTGTATTAAGCATATAGGAATAGCTATTATTTTTCCTTTTTGAAGTATTTTGAAATTTTTTCCAGTTCTCTTTAATATTATTACTTTTATCTTTTCTTGCTTTTTTTAATTTTTATAATTATGTAATTTTTCATCATTTTAAATTTATTGTTATGTTTTCAATGCAAATACCACAAAGAAGCTGTTAATGCTTTTTATTTTCATTTTATAATTATTCAAACCTTAGATTAATGTTTTGTTCTTGTCTAATCAAAGTCATTTATTTATACTGTTAATTTGATTTTACTGTTTCGATCATAAATCCTTATTGTAACAAATAAATATACTAATTCATTTTTTTCTTTTTTTGTTATTCTTAATAAAGATGTTTTTTTTTCCGTTATTCTTAATAAAGATGGTGTTATTATACTTATCCAACTATTTAATTAGATCGTAGTACTTACAAGTACGGAAATATGAGACAATATTCTACATGAATAATATATTCCAAACTTATAAATTAAATGATTGTCAGCAGCATCTAGATGGATCTATCGCAATTAAAATCATTAAATTTGCCATATAAATAATTTTAACTATGATACAATGCACCTCGAAACACTTTTGTGTTGATTTGAGTTATATTTTGCATATATTGCCCATATGATAGTTTCTGATAATCGTAAAAGAAGGGAGGGAAGGAGATGGGGAAGGGGGTCGATGGCATATCAGACAAAATAAATGATTGTTGTTCTAATGAAATTTATTTTGAATATGTAATATAATTAGCTGAAATTTGAGATATTTATATACAGTACACTCCCGATTATCCGCGGAATTGGGTGGCGGGTCCGCCGCGGATAATCCGAAAAAAGCTAAAAACGGGTATAGCAAAAGAGAAAACAGTTATTCCAACTTTGAAAAATCGTTTTATGTACAATAAAACGTAAAATAAACAGCAGGAAATGTTTAATTAACGCTTAATATTTTAGTATATCACTCAAAACGAACCTAAAATGCATTTTATTAATGAAAACAGAAAAGTGCTTTGTACTTACGAGAGGCGTCAAGGATACACAGAAAAATTAATACATATGTACTGTTTTAATACTGTAATGCATTATGTAATTACAAAAGCATAACTATAAAACTACACCTTTTTGAAGAAATCAGTCATTTGTGTTTGCTTCTTGCTTTGGAAGCATTTTCTCTTTGCTTGGAAGTAAAAAAAAACTTAGTGCGGCAGGCGCGGATAATCCGCCCGCGAATAATCGGGAGTCTACTGTACTTTAAAAATATATAATTTGAGATTTAAAAAAAAATAGTTTTCCCAAAAGTTAT
The DNA here is from genome assembly GCF_947563725.1 of Argiope bruennichi. Taxonomy (NCBI): domain Eukaryota; kingdom Metazoa; phylum Arthropoda; class Arachnida; order Araneae; family Araneidae; genus Argiope; species Argiope bruennichi. The sequence continues at coordinate 112,298,764 of NC_079158.1, read as the reverse complement.
AATATTAAAACTAAAATTTTTTCATTGTACATTCTGATTTTTCTCGCCTTTTTCTAGTTTTTATTCTTTTGAAGGGAAAAAATGTGGAAAATTTCTCCTTTTATTTGCGAACATGGGAAATAACTTTTTATTATTTTTTAATCAATTATTTCACTGATGAGTTCAAAAATTTTCTCTGATCCACGGTGAAAATTTTTAATTCTTCTCTGACTTTGCAAGGAGTCAAAATTAATATTCCAGGAATCACGGAAATTGCTTTTACAAATGATTCTTTTGATTTTAAAAGGATCGTTTGTTAAAAACTTTTTTTTTTTAGTGTACCTTTTCTTTTCAGTTATTTGCTTTGATTTTTATCGTCTGTAGTTCACCGTTCACTACTGTAGCTTTATCGTCTCTTATATTATTCTATACTATGTTGCTGCATAATTCTAAAAAAAAAAAAAAAAAAAAAAAAATTGCTTCATAATTTTAAAAAATGTCCGATTCTATAATTAAAAAGTCTTTAGCCTGTGTTATTTATTATTTCGTTAGCATTAAATTTCAATTTTATTCGTGAAATACTGAAATCAATTCTCTTAACAATGACTCACAATTAAGTGTTTTATTTCAATTTGTCAAAATGTATTACATTTAATTTGTGTATAAAAATATTACACAAATTAAGTTTAAAAAAAAAGGTAGTTTTTAAAGTCTGGGAGTGGTTCCATTGCCATAACTCATCATTCGCAAAATGCGTATCCGCTTAAAAAGGTCTCGATTTAATCACTTGAATGTACAGTGGCTCAAAAAAATTGAGAGTACACCGTATTTTTACTTGATAATTCTGACTAAATAACACATTCCCGGGAATTGCAAACATGTTTTTATTTTTACACATAACAAATGGTTTAATTTAGAGTAAAAATAAAAGAAAATTAACGAAAAACTTCTAAATTGAAAAGTTTCAGAAGCATTTTAAATAAACATATGCAGAATTTTGCCTCAAAAAATTGAGAATACACTAATCAAGTTTTTGCAATATCACGCATAGAAACAAAGTGTCACTATTAAGTTGCATGTCTTTTGGCTCTTATAATGGCCTCTAAACGTCATGGTACCGATTCGACCCATTTTTAGTGGTATCTGAAGATATTTTACCCCATTCTTCTGACAACATTTGTTTTAATTGGGTTTTGTTTCTAATTTCGTTTTTTCGTATCACTTTTTCGAGTATGGTCCACAAATATGCAATGGAATTGATGTCAAGGTACTGTGGTGTTGTGTGTAACTTCTGTTTAAAATGAAAAAAACACACCATATTTTGACGTTACGTGCATTCTGTTTGGGGTCGTTGTCCTGCTGAAAAATGGAATTTCCATCTAAATCCAAATTTTTAACACTTTCCTTTAGATTGCTGCTATCATATGCTTCATCCAACTTGTTGCAGAAACGTTTCAAATCATAGGCTGGAGTGTAGATGCTGAAACTGTGCGAAATGCCATTAGACAAGCTGGATATAAAAGTCGCATTGTTAGAGAGAAGCCGTTAATCAGTTTGCAAATTCAGAAAAAGCATTTCAAGTTTGCAAAAACTCATCAATTGAAGACCAATAACCCTTGGAAGAAAGCTATATTTAGTAATGAAATAAAACTCAAAATTTTTGGCATTGGCAGTCATCGTTCCGTATGGAGAAAGCCTAATACTGCTTAGGATTCAAAACAATTACATACTACCATTAAACATGATGGTAACTCCGTCATGATTTGAGGTTGCATGGCTTCATCCGGGGTAGGAAATTTAGTTTTTATCGATGGCATTATAAACAATAGGATTTACTTGGATATACTTCGCAGCAATCTAAAGGAAAGTACTAAACATTTGGGTTTAGATGGAAATTTCATTTTCCAGTAAGACAACGACTCCAAACAGAATACACGTAACTTCAAAATATGGTGTCTTTTTCATTGTAAATAGCAGTTACACACACCAGCACAGTACCCCGACATCAATACCATTGAATATCTGTGGGTCACACTCGAAGCAGTGGTCCAAAAACAGAAAATTAGAAACAAAACCCATTTAAAATAAGTGATGCAAGAAGAATGGGGTAAAATATCTTCAGATACCACCAAAAATGGGTCGAATAGGTACCACGACGTTTAAAGGTCATTATAAAAGCCAAAAGACATGCAACTAAATGCTGAAACCTTCTTTCTATGCGAGATATTATAAGAATTTCATTGGTGTATTCTCAATTTTTTGAGGCAAAATTCTGCGCATGTTTATTTAAAATGCTTCTGAAATTTTTCAGTTTAGAAGTTTTTCGTCGATTTTTCTTTATTTTTACTCTAATTTAAACCATTTGTTATGTGTAAAAATAAAAACATGTTTGCACTTCACGGGAATGTGTTATTTATATTGAAAGTCGGATTTATCAAGTAAAAATAAGGTGTACTCTCAATTTTTTGAGCCACTGTATATAAAAGCTGAACCCAGAACGTTTCTTTAGATAAAACTTTTTATATACACTCACAAATCTTGGTGATTACACAATATCAAATTCCATTGTGGTTTGGAACCCAAGTGATGTTATGGTGAAAGCTTAAATATTCGATCAAATATTGATATTTTTGTATTTAAAAACTTATTAAGAATGGTTTGAATAAAACTGAAAGCAGTTTCATTGTAAATGTACTGGAATTGACCTATTTCTAGAAAACCAGAATCAACGATTTTAAATGAATTCTGGATAGTTTAGAATTAGGAAGTAACATGAAATAATTCTATTTAATTAAACTTGTGCAAAATCAATTTAGACAATCATATAACACTTTTTAACGAATTTTTAAGCCTAAATCGAAGAATCACTTTTATTTGTCTTTTTTTTAACTACCTGAAAGGAAAGATTTATATTAATAACGAAACAGACAGAATATGATCATATCTAAGCTGAAGATATTTTAGATTTCGATCAGGTTTAAAAAAATCTCACAAGTGCAATATATAAAGCAATGTTATTTTCAAATCAAATCCCAACTCGATGAAAAACAAAAATCGTCTGATCCATTCAATATGTGAAATGTTTCAATAATAGGTCTATTCAAACGTTCCATGATAGTTATGTTTAATGACAAATCTACCTCTAAATTTAAGTGGAATTGTATATATTTTAAATCCAATATGATATCTCAGGGCACTTTCAGGAGATTTTTACTCCTATTTCGAAACAAAAGGAAAAAAATACAAAAAAAAAGATTTTTTTTCCATTTATTTTAGTTTTTTCTAATGTTTGACAAATGTATAAAACGAATTTAATAAGACAAGTTTATTTAATTTAAATCCTTGGTCTACCATTTAAAGTCGCCTTTATTTCCATTGACAATCCTGATGCCAAATTTTTTACCAGACCATATGTTCAGCATTTTCTCTGCACTCCTTGGCCAAGGATAAGAATATCTTTGGAAATCGCCTTGGTTGTGATGCACAGCATATCTGCAACAGATTTTCGAATTCAAAAATGTTAGAATTACATTTGGCAGAAAGTAAAAAGTTTTTTTACTTCTCTATAGACAATGATAAAATTAATTCTTGATTTTGCTCTCTTTATTAGTAATAAAAGAGATTGTGCATTTGTCTGTTGCTTTACTAGTAAAACGGTTAAATCTAGAGCTGTGAAATTTAGCACAAATGTACTTTAAAGATTAAATCTGAACTCAGAAGCAAATTTTTACATTTTTATGAAACATTTATTTAAGTAAAATTAAAATTGTTACGGGAAAAAAAAAAAAAAAAACCCTAAAACCAATTTCCGAAAATATTATTGAACAAAGATAATTTTTACATATATCGAAAATTCAAACATTTTGTTCTTTTTTATAAAACCAATTTAATTATTATGCAATTTTTTCTTTAAGTTTGAAAATAATTTTTAACAGAATTGAGCAAAATTTTATATTATTACTATGACATTCAATCCGTTTTTATTGTTTCATCATATAGTAAATCACGCGATTCTTTTTCACAGTTGAAAGCTACAGAACAAAGATTCTGTTTATTTATTTATTTGAGAAAGTTTACACGCGAAATAAGAAAGCGAAGTCACAGTACCGTAAAAAGGAACATGCGTTTAGAAAATAAATTATTCGGATAATTACTTTTTTAATGGATGATGTTCACAAGCAATTTGATTCCATTAAAAAGTTCATGCACGCAATAATAAATAAATCCGGTGTAAAGCTATTAAAAAATAGACTTATAATACCTTTCATAATTTGATGCTTAAACACATTTTGCGGAGGAAACATGAAAGTCATATGTGCAGAAGATGTTTAATCGAAATTAAATACAACCACTATTCTTGTAGAAAAAATTGCGGTTACGTAAACAAAACCAGTTCAGAAAACCGATGCATCATTAAGAAATCCTGTGATAGATTTAAAGCATAATGCGAAGAAAATAATATAATCATCCACTGCCGTCTGTAACGCTGATCTTTTGATCTGCGTCATTATTTGATGCGAAATTCCATCTTTTGTTCTGGTGTCTAAAAATTTATATATGATTTTTTTTAAAATGTTTAAATTGATCCATTTATAGGTGTGCGAATAAGTTTTATTTTTAAATTTATGCTGATTCATTATGTTCGTGCACCAAATTGAGGGTTATTGCAAATATTTTCTTTCTGCATTTTTTTTAAAGTTTACATTCATCATTGCATTTTATTTATTTTTGGTCGGTGGATCACTATTTGTTTCAATCCGATTTTATTGATTAGTTTTAATTTGAGTATTGAGTATGAGTATTTAATTTGAGTATTCGAGAACACTATGGATAGAGAAAATACCATTGCAAAAACTTATATTTGCGTTACACTTAAAATGTAAATATATAATAACATATATCTTAAGCAGCCTGCGAATGACAATCAAATCCGACATACAGCCCATCTTTTAATAACAATCAAATTGATGCTATCTAGAATTGAACATTTTTTGGTTCGAATTAGAAATCCGACTAATCCGATTCCGAAGGAAAAAATACTGTAATAACTGCTCCCCTGGCAGTTCCGCGACCAGCACATGCCATGTTCTACACTATATCCGCTACTTCACTCTCACCTACAATAAGTATTTTACTGTATTCTTGGGATGTCAAATTGACAGACGACCTACAATACTATCTTAAATTTGCAAAGTAATGTGAAATATTCTGATTGATTAGCTATACTAACAAAGTGGCGAAATCAGTCCAATTTTGAAGCTGGGGTAGGAGGCTTTGTCAGTTTTGATTTGGGATTTCTTTAGAAAATGGAGTACGGTAGGGCGACCA